>NC_137195.1:21968334-21978334 GCF_960531495.2 Zeus faber | reverse complement strand
TTGCCCTTCTGTCTGTTTTATTTTTTTTTTGTTCATTCCCCTCCCTCCAACCCCACCACCGCCCTTCACTCACTCACTACAAAGTGCTATGACCCGGGCCAATTACTTAGTTTTCGGTTCCGACCCTGCTCTCTGTCCGTTAGGGAGTAAGCAGCCTTCTCTCCCTTCAAAGAAGGCAAGGCTCTGCATGCTAACGACTCCTGGATGGCAACAGAGAACTACAACAAAAAAAATGGGAGAAAAAAAAACCAAACGAAAGTATGTGTTTTTCAAAAGTGAAATTATATGACATTCCGGAAACAAATTGAGAAATTAGACTTGGTAAATGAACTGGTCAGTTCGTATACAGGTCATCTTAGAGTCCTGAAGTGTAGCAGTAATAACTGTGGTGAGACCAGGCATGCGATTGATTCTGTGTAACTCACACACCATAAACATACCTGTTTGCACAAACAGGGAACAGTGTGTCTGCACTAACAGGTCTGCAAAGGCAATAACTCCAACTCCAGTCCCTCGCGCCGAGCTGAGCCCCCCGAGGTCTCCAAACCTGCCACGGCCAACCCATCAGCTGTGAAATCTGCTTTTCCCTCTGATAAACGGCCGAGATGTGACCCTATCTCTGTCCTGCAGATGCCCTGATTTCCTCTCATGCAACCCCCAGCCCCCCTCCACACCGTCCCGCCACCCTAACCGCCAGTCTCTCTTTTCTCTCTTTCATTCTTTCTTTTTCTTTCTGTGTGACTTCTCTTTCTCCGCCTGCCTGGACAACTGTGTGCAACGCTCCACTTGCTGTTCTCCCTCTGCATCGTCCGTCGCTCTGCGGCCAGCCCTACACCGAGCCTCAGCCTTGACTCCCGTTCGCCGTCCATGGCACTCAGGATCAATGTCTCTCTCTCTCTTTCTCTGTCCATCTCCTCCATTTCGTGCCTCTTCCCCCGCACGCGACTTGTCCCTAGGTAATAGCTCTTCACATAAAAACAGCCAAACATAACTCTCCCACCGCTGCATTTCTACCAGAGCGTCTTGTGAGAGGCGTCGCTCAATTAATGCGCTTCGATTACGTACGCGGGTTAAACGAGTCCTTATGAAGCGGTCCATCTTTGAACCTGCCAAGCACTGAGAAATAACCCTGTGTGCTCTGAGTGACAAGTGCGCAGCCAGACCTTGGCCTCTCAAAAAAGTGAATTTTTAAAATGACACGTCGAGATAAAAGAATAAAATATGTTTTTGATTCCAGTGAGGGCGTATCAATATCTCAGCAGCAGGTCATTGCTTTCCAGCAAGAGCAGGGTGTCACACCTGCCATATACCTGGCTGCCTTGGGGTAATTCATTCACCTCAATGGTTTCAAAAATCTAACAGAGTAGAGGGAGATTTAATAGTCTGTGGAGGTCATACTTCATAAGAATGACTGAGTGCCTCCGAGGTGAGGAGAGACCCATGAAGCAATAAGCCTTTATTTCTACCTGAAACGCTTTATGCTGCCTTCTGACCCTGTGCTGCAGCACCCACTGCCCTGACATGCATCAAAACTAGCCAGATTTCTCTTTTTGTTCCATCGCTCTCTCTTTCCCTCAATCTCTCCCTCTCTCTCTCTCTCTCTCTCTTCCTCTCCCCCTCTCTTTTAGAACATCCCCGTCTCCAGCGTTATTTTTTTAAACTTTTTACTCTCTGCTGTGAGGCATTAGTGCTTGTTTCTGTCGCTAAGTGTCATTCTTTGGAAACTTGCACAACTTATTTTCCTCCAACAGAAATAAATAACATAAACACAATATTTTATAAGAGGTTGTTGAAAAGGCTATGTTTTAAACAGCAGCACAATAACAACAAAGAAAAATACATTTAATTCAAAATTATTGTTTTCAATGTGTTGAAGTGCCGAGATGGAATGATAGTTTCACATTGTATCAAAATATAGATTAAAAAAAATAGCATTAGCAGTTAAAGGTGGCTCAGTGAAGCACTACATACCAGTTAGGGTTGACCCATTCTTTAATGAGACATTGTGAGAAGCTATAACAGCCAGGTACCCCATTTGGGAAAGGAAACTTCACAGCGGAGGAAAGCTAGCAGCAAAGCATTGAAAGGGCCCCCATGAGAATAGACAGATCCTTAAATGCAATATGCTGGGGCCACTTCCCATAACTTTAATTGCAAGAGAGATGTGGCATGTCCTCCAACCTTTCACAGCCTATTACAGGTGAAAACCAGCACCATGTTGAGAAAAGAATATATATATGGAAGGTTAGGCCATATTTCACTGAGATCAGGTAGTTAGGAATTTGCGGCTCTCACACAGAGCGATTCTCAGGAATACAATTAGTTTAGAAATGTACTGAGCGGTCATGCAATCGTACAAAGTTTATATTCACTGTAATGTCCGTCTGAGAAACGATTTAAAAGGCGAGTTATCTGGAAGCACTGGGTGTCAATTAAGGGGCAGGTACAGGTTGGTCTGGATGCCTTTCAGCGAAATTCAGGCAGAGATTGCCGGAGAAATATCTAACTTTGTTACTCTTGAAGGCAACCTACAGTAAGGTGTTGCTCTGTCAAATCACTTTTCCGCTCAAGGATAACTGGCTTTACCCTGAGAGAAGCCATATTTCATGGCTGTAACGCAGCCTGAGTTATTTAAAGCCATTGATGACTTCAAAACCACAAGAGAAGCTTGGAAAATAGTTGAAACTGTTCAGAGAATGATTTAATAAAGTTAAGCGTTAAAAGGAATCGGCGAGAACAGTGGGAGGGCCTCCGAGTCCAAATTCCTCCTGGACTTTGCCTTATGTTTCTTAACAGGATGAATGTGCGATTGGTTACAACTGTTAATAAGAATTTCCTAATTAATCCAAATGCAAAATGAAATATCAAACCCATGGGGGACTGGTCGCTCCACCAGAGCACCAGGTCAACACAGGCGTCTGTGGCTGAAGGGAGCTAAAGTGGGATCATTCCACCAAGAGAGGCTAGTGAACTCATACAAAGCTGCCGAGTGGAAAGGAAAATAAAAAAATACCGGATACTGGCTTCACTCAATTGATGCCAGGACTGAACTCAAAATCCGCCAATTAATGTGTTTTGTCATAAACTTAACAGATTAAATAGTAAAAATGGATAGACTTCAAAGGCTTTGATGAGGGCCAGCTAGACCCCAGAGGAGCCAATTCAAAAAGTCAGGGGAATTTGGTGCCCTCCATTAATACACTCTTTATACCTAGAGCTTTCTAGTAATGTTGCGCCCACGTCCAAAATAAAAATCGGAATATTGTTCAAGGGGGATGAGGAAGTCCATGCGGCGGGAACTCTCTAACGACTCCAGCCATTTCAAATAACCGCGTTAACATAATGGTGATCACAGCGGGCAGTGAGAAGTAGAAAGAGAATAACAACAACGTGGACGTACCATGCCACTGCTGTCAGTGTTCATCTCGATCTTTCCGTCAAAGGGACCCCACGTGGTGCCCACGGGGAGCTGCTGCCTGGTGTGGATGCGACGCTCGCCGTCTTTTAGGAACGCGTCCAGCTCTCCTGTGACAGGAAAAAGAAGAAAAAAAGAAAAAAGTGAAGTCAAATCATCACAACAACACAGCAGGCAACCGTTTCTAAATAATTCGCAAGTTCCAAATCTAATCGCAGTGACATTATATTCACCGTCCTTTCTCCCGGAACCTAGATGCGATATTACATTTCCGCCCGGAGATCTACAACGAACGCCGGGGACGAAAGCCGCCCAGTTTCAAAATGGATAAACAAATCAAGTGAGCATCCATCTGATGGTGCCGCACAGACATGTAGCATGGTAACCTTACTTGAAAGGTGTCTTACATGGAGATAATCTCTGTGAGACACTGCAGGCTCGCTGGCTGGCAGCGTCAATGGCAGACCTATTTCTGATGTTCCAGGAAGCCCCGGCCCTTGTTAGTGCTGTGCAGAGCCCCAGTTAATTAACAGTGAAACCGGATAGCACTGTTAATGCTGCCGCCTCTCACCTCCCTGACACTGCAGTCTATCTTATCTCTTAGATTTAGTGTATTTTTTTGGAATGGAGATTAATGAAATAGTTATGATAAACCCCTTTGCAGGCTATGACATAGTTTACTGGGGAGTGTGTGAGTGTGTGAGTGTGTGTGTGTCTGTGTGTGTGTGTGTGTGTGTGTGTGTGTGTGTTTGTGTGTGTGTGTGTGTGTGTGTGTGCGTGTGTGTGTGTGTGTGTATGTGTGTGTGTCGCAAGGGGATGTTATTTAGTTCTCAACTGTACATTTCCCTTAAGTTGCGTTGAAAACACAGAGAGGCCCGTTGGAGGAGATCTGGGGGTTATGATTTGTAACTTTGTGGTATTTACACTTTCTGGGAAACGCCTCTTACTGGGCTGAAGTGCAAATAGGTGCTACAGCAATCAACTCGACTGCAGTTGGTTCCAAGGTTGTTTGCATTTCATCTTTTAACCGATCTGTGCATCGTAGCAGCTAATATGTATTCTGGGCATTTGGTGCATGCCGAATGCGCTGAAGTGATCACTGAACTTTGTAATGCATATGTGGTATAATGACCTATTCAATCCTGTTGTATTTTGTGAATATCAGCCTTGTATCTGCCGCATATTATTATGTCAGTCTGTTGAGTGACATGGAAATCTGTGCCTTTGTGCTCCTTTGCATGCATAAACAACAATGTAATCATCAAAACAGTAGCCACGTTATTCTCACTCAGCTCTTGTGTTATTTTCACAGAAGCACAAATTCCATACATACGGGTAATGACACATTTCATTACTTTGCATTACTGTTATGGGGAATCAGTAGTTATGCCCTGAGATGGTCTCCCGAAAGGAAAGGAAATACATTTTTAACCCATAAAAACAGCTATGTATGTATCTGCACCGCCCCCTTCCCCCAAACACAGCCCAAGACAAAAAATTCTGGACTTCCTTATCTCCCTCCATCTTGTTTCCCTTCCATCCGTCCTTTCTCCCGTGCTCATCATGCTGCTGTCACACACTGAGTTTCTCCTGCTGGAGCAGGGGAAGGTGGGTAAGCTCATTAGAGGGAAATAATTAAACATCGGAGCACAGCTGGTCGTCATCAGAGGCAGCCGCACTGAGAGCAGCAGCCTCCGCTTGATGCATTCTGTTTGTCCTCAGATAAGACCCACGGCCTTTAACCGCCTGGATGCAAGTTCCTGTTTAGCCCTGCTTGACACGCGGCTAAAGTCCTCCCCGGCCAATGATTCAGATTCATCTTTTTTGTTCCTTTTTTTGCAAATCGGGGTAGTTTGAGCTGGAGGCACAAAGTGACGTTACTATAGGTGTAGGAAGTGGGAAAGGGGGGCACAATTCAATTTGTGGACCGCCGTGTTTAGGTGCCAGTTATGTGTGTCTCAAACCAAATGTTGCCTGAGGACCTTGGCTTCCAGATGGCGTGTCACATCTGTTGCAGATACCAGTGGAAGATATCAGCAAATTAAAACAAAACAAAACAAAAAAATAATAATAAAAAACACCAGCAGCCGAATAACAGTCTCTCTGCACATTTCCAAAAACACTAGCCACGTCATAAAAGTCGGAGCAATTAATTTTATGAAAAAATATGTTAAGCTCTTAGTGCTCATGGACTCCGGGAAGCCAATTCAACCAAACCGGGAACCCAGCTATATCTCGGAATCAGTCATAAACCAATCTCGAACAAATAACAGCAGTGTGTGGCATTTAACCCTTGAAAACCTCTAAAAACAAAAGAAGAGGAGGCAGAGAAGCCAGCGTACGACGGTCTCCCGTCTCTCTCTCCAGTGCCCCCTCATCACCTAATACTTAAATGCCACGTACTTGGCAGGGGGAGCTGCTGATGTGGCTCAAGGGCTGTACACCCCACAACCCCCCAGTCAACCCCCTACCCCCCACCCCTCGATAAGATCATCATCTGTCGCTAGACTCTAGGGTTTGTTCCTGCACTCCACAGATACTTGGCAGACCAATGAATGTCCCTTTGTGTGGAGAGATCCTCCTTAGATAGCACCCAAGATGTTCCACGCTGGCATCTGTTTGTTTTTTTTTTTTTTTTTTTTCCTTTTCTGTTTTTGGGGCAAAATAATGGGCAACCTCATCTCTCCCTTCACTGGCATACGACTGAATACCAATGAGGACCTCGATGGCAGCGTGCCATCCGGTTATGACTTAAAGAATAAACGGGAGCGGACCGGTGGCAGAGATGCCCCGTAGAGGAGCACAGTCCTTCCTCTTAATGTTATTATTACTACGTGATCCAATTAAACCCACTAAAATTAGCTAATTTTTTCCCTTTGCTTTAAAAGTCTGATACACCATCAATTTTTAGGCCCCTTTGTAAGTTACAGAAAATATGAAATGAATTATCCTTTAAGAAAAAGAGAAACATAAATGTTTAATTCCTTAGCTTCTCTCCTCTTCAAGACATTTTCCGAGTCATGATGGATTCCATTGCAAATAATTATTCCACATGTAGAGTGAGGCATAATTTCCTTTAATATAATTTTGGTGCCAGAGTGAGGAGCTTGGGTATGGTCAGAAATGACAAATGGCATCATCAACTTCCTGCTGCGGATGAACATTTGAAAAAGCAATATACTGTGTCTGCTCAAGCCATTCTCAACATGGATTTCACTTCTAGAACTAGTTCAAAGGGCAGGGGCCAAAACTCAAAATCTTGCAGTAACCTATCCTACAAAACCACAGCTTCTAAGGCTTACAATTACATACAATTTCCATCCGTCAGAAAGTGGACTGAAATAACAGTGAGGGTGGAGTTGGTGAAAAATAAATAGCAGAAAAAGGTAAAATCGCTCCCTTGATATAATACAATACATCTTGGAAAAAAAAAAAAAGCAAATCAATGTTAAAGGTTCAACAACCCGTGTGTGGCACTTCAGAGATGCCCTCCTGGATCCCGTCATCTCCACTGATAGGCTGTGTTATATGGTCGTCAAATAGCCTATAAATTAATATACCATGAGAAGCACACCGGGTGAAATGGAATGCACTGTATCGGTTCAACAAAAGGTTCTCCATCTTTAAAGCAGATATGTGATATGAAATTTTACAGCTGAAGGAGAAATGTCATGGAGCTTTGATAAGAGAGCGATGAACCCCCCCCCCCCCCCCCCCCCCCCTCCGATTCCCCACGACCAAGCCACCATTATCAGGTTCTGGTGAGCAAAATGCATCATTTATAACCCAGGACCCACACTATTATCTCTGGGCGAGACACTTGTTTTAAAACAGTGAAGGACCCAACCCCCCCCCCCCCCCCCCGCCTCGCACCTCCACCTCCCCACCACCTCTCCTCCTCCCAGACTAGAGGCCCGACGCTTGGCTTGTGCCCGGCCTTTCCTTTGAACAGAAAGGAGAAAGTTGACCATTTTCTGGAGAACAAGTTTCCAGGCAACTGCATGGGCTGGGCTGGGGGAGTTGGGGTGGGCGTGGGGGATGGATTGGCCCCTTCATGTCAGCCTTGTTTTCAGGCAGTAGATGACTTGAGGGGGGGGGGGGGGTTTGGGAAAGGGAGGGGGGGTTACACAAGCCAAAAGGATTAGGGCACTTTAGCTCTGACATTTAACACACTGAGCAGGCAGCTGATGGCTGTAGGTTGCAGGGCTTGGATTCCTTTCTGAAAATAACCCCCCACTTCTTAATTAGGCCCCCTCAAGAATGTCCGCAAAATGTTTTTTCTTTTTTTTTCCTTCCTCAAGAATTTACAGCAATGCAGGTACTGGGTGAAAAATTGAAATGTGCTATTTCTGTGCGGGACCGGGGATCTAAAATTGAACCTTGAGATATTCCGGTCGATGATGGAGAGGCTTCATAATTGAGCTCTAGCGACAAAATCATTGAACGTGCCGAGGCGACGAAAACTAAAAACCTTTACATTGTCAGGAGTCTGGTGTGCGGCAGGTGCCGTTGAACGGCCGAGATCCACCGATTGTCAAGTGCCCCCGGAAGCACGGCCAAGTTGGGAGCAAACGCAGCGACAGCAATCTCTGGCGCATCCGTCTTTTTAGAGAGTGCCGCAATTTCTATTGATGGCATGTAAAAGAAGGTGGGAAAAACTTAAAGAATGATTGTCCTCACACATAGATATCTCGATATCGCCAACAACATCTAGAGGACACGGCTCTCCTCGTGGAATCTGATTATTCTAAATGCTGCTTTAAAAAAAAAAGGAGGAAATTTCAGAGGCATCCAGGGGACATTACTCCAACTGGATGTGTCAGAATGAATGAGTAATTGATAGTTCATTGGTAATGTATACGCGTATCTGAGACTGATGGTTTAAAAAGGTAAAGGCATTTTCGCTGCCAAAGGAGGATGCTCCGCGCACGCTCGTAATAAATACCGCGGGTAACACAATGCATGCCACGGCACGGACTGTTTATTTGACAGCAATATATAGTTTGAGATTCTTTTCAAACCCCGGCATGAGCCTGGAATAAAAATAATTCGCCAACTTTTCAGTCGACAGAGCTTTTAGTCATTGCCACGACGAGCATGTTCTTAAAACTTGCAGTGAATTCAGGAGGAGACTATTTTTAAAATACTCCTGAATCTCCTAGCAAGTCAATTACCAGACTCCAACTTCTCCTGGGTAACAGGGAATTCATTTTATATGTGTTTTTTTTTTTTTTTTCTTTCCCTGGGTGACCTAGTTGTCTTTTGTGAGTAGGTTTTAGCCGGAGCAGTATGACAGTCAACAGATAAGATGGATTAAGCTTTTTTTCATCCAGTTTTGATGTGAACAGCGTAAAAGCGGGTTAAATCATTGAGTTTCAGGAGTATTTTTAAATGCCTGGAGATAGTGTGATAAAGAAGCTAAACCTAAGTCTTGGGCTGGGAAGGTCAAGGTCGAGGTCTCGGAGACCAGCTACCCGGTGATGAGGCCAGCTCTCATCTCTCCGGGAGCGGGGCTCACTGCGGCAGCAAAGCTCACCTCTCATCACTCGGAGAAAGGATACATGAAGGAGTGAAACAAAATCCAGGGAGTGCTCGGCGGGCTGCATCGACGGGCAACGCTGCCTGTGTACAGTAGGTGTGTGCAGTGCACGCGCTCGGGTTCTCTCCTGGATTTGCGCGGACGCATAAATAAACACCCGGCGTATTCCTGCATCCCGCATATGCCTGCGCACTCTGTAAAAAGAACACAGGGTACACGCGGCACGAGTAACTGGCTCCGTAATTATGGCTTTTATTATTTCCGTGCACCGAAATATAAAAAGGCAATCCATCGTTTAATGTAAGAGGAGAACATTACGTCAACAAACGGAGCAGTTAACGATGAAATATTTAATCAAAATCGGTATTTTTATATTATTCTGAAATATTATTTATGAGACATAATACCTCGGCCTGATCTGAGGCGTGCTTAATATGGGCACAGGAACCGACAGCCGCGCAGTCACGTGACCCAGTTCAGCCAATCCCGTCCTCATTAGAATTTTCAGTCACGTGGCGACGGAGGCTCTCGAGCATTAGAACAGGTAAAGGCCGCCGATAAAGCAGCAGACAAAAAAACATGATTTGAAATGTTGCACTGGCGAAATGCTGGATGAATTACGCTCCTTTATCACGTCACATCGGTCCAAAGAGGAAAACGCGAGGTTTGGAGAGAATTTCTTTTTTTTTTTTTGAGGGGACATATTTAGACACATTTTGTGGATGTCTATTCCCCCACTGCTCCTCATGTCGGTGACAGGGGAGAGTAATCCTATACACAGGCTGCTATTGTGAAATGAGAAACTAGCCTCCTTCACTGCCAGAGACCAGATGCACCTCTCTCTCTCTCTCTCTCTCTCTCTCTCTCTCTCACCCTCTCTCTCTCTCTCTCTCTCTCTCTCTCTCTCTCTCTCTCTCTCTCTCTCTCTCTCTCTCTCTCTCTCTCTCTCTCTGTCCTAATCTGTAAACGACTTAAAGGAGCCTTATCTCCAGGCTCTTCTGCTTCATTTCATGCTTGATTTACTTTAATTTGTCTGATAGGGCACA
>NC_137195.1:21925834-21963334 GCF_960531495.2 Zeus faber | reverse complement strand
TAAAAATTCCATTTGTACAAGGAGATTCAACCTGAAACAAATAGAACAGTCGACCGAAACCAAAGACTTTTGGGCTAAAATGACAACGCCGGCAACAGCGGCGCTTTCAATGAACCCTGACTTTTCATGCTTTATAGGGGAGTGGTTTACATGTGCAGTCATTTAGATAAGGCGGAGAACATGTTCATTAGCAGAGTTAGCTAGCTAACACCCACCATTCCCAATTAGGCCTAGAGGAGACAAAGTAAGACAGCGAGCGAGCAAGGGAGGGAGAGAGAGAGAGAGAGAGAGGGAGAGAGACTCAGATCCATATCACCACCAGACTGTGAAAATGAATCAGAATAGCTTTTACATGCTATCGCCCGTATCAGCGCCCGATTGCGGAACATCCGTGACAAAAAAAATGAACGTGTAATGGGAGATGGTGGCGTAGATTGGCTTAAGGACATACTTGGAGAGAAAGGAAGAGCGAGATGAAGGGAGGGAAACTCGCCGGGTGTTCCACATCAGAGACCGTACTCTGAACGACGCAGAAAAGAAAAGCGCCATCAGATTAATGGAGACTGCTTAATGGAGATATGCTTCCTTGCTCTTCCAGACAGGGAGAGAAATCAAGACAACAGCAGCAACCGGAGACAGTGTTTGATGAGACTTCCCTAAAGTGGGGATGAAATACAAGCGAGGGGAGGGGACGGCGTTCGATTAAGGGATGTAGATTGGGGCGAGCTTTTGTTGTTACTCAGCAAAAGGGAAGCGGCACGGAGGCGCTTCAATAGAGCCGCCAAAGCAGGTACGCTCCGTGGTGGCCTCCCTCATTAAAACACTTCACTACCTTTTTTCATAGAATGGCCATTACACATCCTATTCAGATGTACACGCAGGGTGATTAAAAATTATCTGTTGGGCGATTGTAATCACACCTGCTTCAACTTAAGCCAAAGAATAACAAAGAACTTTTGAACGCGGCGCTATCGGAACGTTTTCAAAGAGATTAAAGGGTAGACAGTCTCAAACTAAATAAATTTGCTTTTAATCGCTTTCAACGGGAAGTCGTGTCATTTGGAATGTTCCCATCTGATTGTCTGATTCCCCGCTTTATTCAAATTATAACGTGCCCATCTGACTTTTTCCGGCACAATGGGAAAAATTAAAAAGGGAAATGACCTTTCATGGCAGCCATGATGGCCGAGTGAATGGCATTATTATGCGCCAAGATTAATTTCTGCCCATTCTGCGCCGGCCGTTGCGAAAACAGGAGAGGCACATACGCCTCGCTGTGGCGCCGCCTCGCTAATTGCCCGGTACGTCACAGGCGCGTTGAGAAGCTGAATGTTTTGGATAACGCATTGAGCACGTTCATTGATCCTGACAGCAATCCCATGCGGAACTGCTGCGTTGCCGCTGTTAAGTTTGAAAATCACACACGTATGGATTTATTGAAAACGGCTCTTGAGTCGAATGGGATGGAGCCAAGTTGCATGTTGCTGTGTATATGACGGAAGAGGTGATGGACAGGGAGTTAAAATGCAAAAACCACTTCACTGCAAAAACCCGACGTCTAATGAAGTCTTATTGTAAATTAGACTATTATCGCGTCTCGCATCTCGGGTTCCCCCCGTAGGTTTCTCGCAACTTTACTGTACTTGACAGACAAAGGAACTACTTTCCTCCCATGACTAATTTCTCTCTTTTTTTGCACTGTTGTTTTTTTGGGTTTTTTTTTCACGCTCCCTTCTCTCTCCTGCCAGTCCAGCAGTGTGTTCTGAGCCTTTAATTCTCATTCTGTCGGCTAAGAAGCAGGGAAAGCATAATTACAGCCAGTCATAGATCTAGTCGTAGTACACCCATCCCGCCTTTCAAAGCTGTATTTTTAAGCTCAGCATTTCCTCTCGCCCGAGAGGGCCTTTTCCTGCGTGTGATGCCTTCTTTTTGTCACGGCCCCCATAGTTCTGAGCTGACCCCCTCAGCCCTGTCTCCTGACTGATCACAGTGATGGTTTATTACTGTCGTCCTAGCGCTCTTATCTTTAGCCAGCAATGCTCATTTCCTTCCCCAGATTTAAATGCAAATGTGAAATTTAATGATAAATGCATTATCTGATAGGTGTGATAACACTGATTCACTGTCAGTATAAAATACACACCCCGGGGGGCATCCAGCTAGCTAGCACAACTTGCCCAAATCCACTTTTTTTCTCCTTCTCTCTCTCTCTTTTATAAACGCATGTACCTGCAATAAATTCTCGAGGTCATTTGATGCAATAAAAGGAATAATATTTCCTGTGTTCAGCAGTGTGGGCCCAGCCTGTTCCTGAGCGGCGGTTGCTGTGTAACCACCTTGATTTAATGTCCAAACCATTACTTTGATGAAGTGACTTCTAATAAAATGTGTAAAAAAAAAAGAAGATATAGAAATATGCTCCTAAGACAACCACACCTTTTAAACAATAACTCGTGAAAACACATACGTTCACGCGCGCTAGACTGTGACATGCTGTGCAATAAGATTATGTGTGAAGCTTTTGTTGTTTCCAATACAACCTTGGAACCCAGTGTGCAGCAGATGGTGGACAGACGTTTACCTGAACCACTGACTTGTTCCTCCAGACAGGCCTTCAGGAGGCCTAATGCATTTCAGGTGGACGGTTTCGTCTCGTGCCATTGCGCGTCTTTCTGTTTCTGTCTGGAATTTGGACGGGCTTTTAACTGACCAGGACTCATATTACATACGGGTAGGTGGCAGCGGTAAAAATGGCTGTGTTGTGGGTGTGGTCGCGAGTGAACCTCGTAAAGGGTGAGTGGACTTACTTGGTCCATCCCAGTCCTCCGTCCCGGCGCTCGGCTGTGCGGTCTTCTCGTTCTGCGTGTCCATCTCTGACTCGCCCGCCTCTCGATTGCCATCTTCTTCTCCTGCGGAGCAATACAGGGGGTGAGTGCTGAAGAGGCGGGTGGCCACCAAGTGTGATTACCCTCAGATGTAATGTTGAAAGACGTGATTAACATTATTGACATTTGAAATGGATAAAGACAATCGCCTAGTCTGTGAAATAATGACGTCATTTAACGATTGAGGATGGTTAAATTTCACTCTATGTCATGAAGTCATTGACTTACAATCACGCCAAAGACACACTTTGCAGACTTGCTTGAATTCTGTATATGTGTGTGTGTGTGTGTGTGTGTGTGTGTGTGTGTGTGTGTGTGTGTGTGTGTGTGTGTGTGTGTGTGTGTGTGTGTGTGTGTGTGTGTGTGTGTGTGTGTGTGTGTGTGTGCCTATTTCTATGTATGGGCTGTGAGCTCACCAGACCCAGCTGCACAGTTTTATGTAAAGGAGTTCCCATGAGCCCTCACAGGAACAGGAGGAAGCCCCATGGAACAGGAAGGAAAGCAATGTGTGGGAGAGAGGTGGCTATTTATTACCGTTTGATCCATTGTGGAGCCAGATAGAATGTGTGTTATGGGATGCTAGAGCCGAGCTACAGTTTTTCAGAGCTTGCAAAATAAAAAAATGTAAAAGAGGCCACGCGAGATATTTGCGTATATCTCTTCGTGGGATGTAAGACCGTGTTGAAACTCCGCCTTCCAGCGCTCGTCTGTAGCACAGATGAGAACACGGTGCGTGCATTCTCAGACGCACCTTCCCAAACAACAAATCCGCAAAGCCGCATCTATTTTTTGCGCGCCAGCTTCCAGTTTGTGCTCCGAAGTTTCATAGACACATAAATCAGTGCTAAGTAAGTGCCCCCGGTGTGGCGTTCTAAATAAATCCGGCGGGGCTGACGCTGCGGTTGCTAAGGCTCTCTCTCCCCGCTGCTCGGGCACCTGAGAGCCAACCTGCTCGGGGGAAGTCTGCGGCCGGTGAAGGGACACTCGCGTCCCTTTTCTGACTGGATCTTCCTCGTCCCTTTGATGTTTCTAAACCCAACAGTGCATGCCAAGGGCGAGTCTGGGGTACAACAATGGATTATCACACCATCGCACTCATTTTCTGCACACCGTAGGAGGAGGCAGCCTACATGTATATATTAGGATCATGAAGAGGAATCCTTTCAGCACGTGTTCATTCAGCACGTAATCATAAACAATGCACGCACGCAAGCACGCCACCTGCCCCTTTTCATTGAAATTAATGTTAAAATGAAGTGCACACACACACACACACACACACACACACACACACTATGCTTGTATACTTTTCGACGTGCTGCAGACGTCGCCCCTTGCTGCTTCGCATTGGAGGACTGCAGCCGAGTAGAGTAGAAAATAAAAAGTGACACTGAAGGGAAAGTCTTGAGAGATGTCCTACTTACAGTACATGAGATCATTATGACACAGTTTTGCCGATGCAAGTGTCAGCTTGGCTGGCGACATTCCCCCCCCCCCCCCCCCTTCTCCCTGCTCCCAGTATAATATCGCCAAGACCACTAAAATAAATTCCCCCCAATTTTTATCGTGGGGCCTGGAGAAGCTCTTTAGCATACGAGGCTGGTATTGTGACAGGGGATAACAAAGGCGCGTATCAACAGTTCCTTCCAGTGGAGCGGAGTTTAAAAAAAGCCGGGGAGATAACATTAAAGGCACTACCTTGATCTCAGGCGAACATGTTAAGCCCTGTAACGAAACGTATTGGAAGTGTTTAATTACAGCCCGGGAAATGAAGCTACAAGATGATTCCTTAATTAAGCAGTGATTAAGGATTTTCTGCCTTCTATCTTGCACAGTTTGCAATGCATTTTAAACACAATCACCAAGGCAACCTTGCAGGGAACAATGTCACAGGGCTTTGATGAAGTTTTGAGCTCAAGTGTCACGAGGTAGAAGACAGCATGGAGAGAAGTGCTGCAGCAGCACTCTGTTTCCTCCGTGTACAGTATGATGAAAAGAATAACTTGTAATGCGGAGCCATGCGGTGACCCATCTTTATGGTTTTCGGAACGCGTGGATGTTTTGACCTTTCCATTACAGGGATGGATTGATTGAGGCTCTCCATTTCATTCAGAGAGGCAGAGACCTTGATTCATCATCTGAATGGGAGCTGGCTGCAGTCTTATCAAGGGAGACAGATTGTCAATGATCATCCTCCACATTATCACCGAGATCATAATTTACATCTGGCTTAGGTTCCTTTCGCTGTGCAATCAAATGGGGATACTTAAGGGTGAGCGAGAGAGGGCTGCTGAACAGAAGGGCTGGGGAGGGCTGGGGAGCAAGTGGGCCTGCTGGGTGCAGGGTTGGCGGGCACGCAAGAGGAGCCAGTGAGCTGTTAAAATCAGCCCTATCGCTGCTCTATCAAAGGACAGCTCTCGAGCCAAATCACAGTCACATGCAGCGTGCCACACATTCAGGTCAATAAGCTTATAGGCGATTTACTCAAACAACTCCTCGAGCAAGGTAGCAACAAAGTCATATTGGCTTTTTCTCTCCCTTTTAGCATTGTCTCTGTTTAGGAAGCCCTTGAAAATGTCAATCTCTTGTGTGTGACTTTAAGGGGCTCAGAGCGCTCTAATCCTGGCCATTGAGCCAAAAGACACTGTGCTTGTTCATCTAAAACAAAATGTTAACTCTTATTTACAGGAACTGTATGGTGCAAAGTTATGATTGCTAAAATATTGGCTGGCACTAGGTTTTTGAGATGAATCTAGCTCAGTGCCATGTTTATAAATTCATCCAAATCTTGCCATCCTGGTACTGGAACCATTGCAATAATTTAAGCAACCAAATATGAGGGGTACACCCGCCAACCTCCCAGCAGTAGTGCCAGTCAGTTGATATTGCATATTTGGTTGTCGATACAGATTATGCTGCAGCAGATAAAGTCAATTCCAAGTAGCAACCTTTTTCACCAATGTCAAGCATAGCTGTAAGACTTGTCTGCTATCTGAAAAATAGGTCTGAATTGCATGCAATTTGTGGCGGGCAGAGCACTCCAATGGAGGGAGGCTATTAGTGAAATGCCTTGCCACTGTCTCTTTAAATGCCAATAAATTCCCATCATTACAGAATCTGGCAGTTTTCCTCCCTGTCTGCAGCCTGGGTCTTTATCTCTCTCTGCCTCAGTCTCGAAGCATGTAGATCTGGCCCAGTTAGATTGTCATACTTAACAAACATTAATGATTAATTTCCTCCACTGAGTCAAATGGGGCTAAAGGGATGACTCGATTCATCTTATCACACCACAAATTAGCATTTCCCCCATATTCTTCAGCATCAACTGTGCATTAAAATTTCACATTTACCATTGGGCACTGGCAGCAGCTGCGGTGGAACAGCCAAGGAGATCTTCTTTCTGTGTTGCTGGATATTCTGATTACTTCTGTGTTACACAAAGAGTGGCATAATTAATCCTGCCACTTTCTGTTTTTAATTGTACGCCATTGACGACCATGTGCTGTTTCCACTCAGGGTCAAGGTCGGTGTGTGTTTTTTCTCCTTGTTTAGTCCTGGAGTCCCAGTAAGGAACCCTTCGGTTGCAATGAAGCAAAATATTTCTGCATAGATTCTCATTTTGGTATTGATTTGATGCACTCTTCACAAGCAAGGGTCCGTAAATGGTAAATTCGTCACACAGAAGGATGTCTCTTTTTTTTTAAAATCAAATCACAAGAAAAAAATCGAGCTTCCTCAGATATGCGTCCATTTTCAGGTAGTAAAACTTTTGATCTGTGCTGTTCTATCAACTGTCTCTGACAAAAGAGTTTTATGAATCAAAGAGTAAATCGTTTTAGATATTCTGAGGGTTCTTTATGACAACGTTCCAATGCTTAATGGCTTTATGGTTAAATGTCCCTTTATGCACTAGTTTGTGAAACAGATGTTTACATACACACAGATCAGAGTTAAAAAACTTGAGGAAATTGTATTGAGTTTATATACAGGGATCATACTGTGAGTTAATAAGATAGGCTTGGCTATACATTTTTTTCTATATAACAAAGGCTATTCTTTTGGTTGATTTTAATTCAACCACTTGGCTTGTTTTAGGGACAGCTTCCCTGCATATTCCTTTCATTGTTTTGGTCAACCACATATTCAATGAGGTTCAACTGCTTTGAGAAACGAAACTTGAGAGACCCAATAGTCAACCTGGGCGTTGTGGAGTTAACCATCACCTAGTGAGTCGGTGCTCAAGACATGGGCCAAGATGGGGCCCTCAAGGTGCTCCTTGCACTTATCTGGGGAGCCCCTTTTCTGCAAGGGTAAGGCAAACGGCTGAGTCTTTGGTGGCATTCAACTTCTTGACCTTTGCGCCTTTAAGCGGCTTTGCTACTTCACCGCACTCTGATCAAAGTTAATAAGTGCTTCATATGTTAATGAAAATTGGTACTCCTCTTTGTGTTCCAACAGCTTTTTAATACCTATTATAGGCTGAAACTTTTAATGGAGGTTTTAGGTCCCCCTGACAAGCCCATTTCAGAGAGTGACTACACAGATACAAGGCTAAGCTAAGACCAGAGAGTCAGTGCTCAGTGGAGGAACCTTACACGGGAGACCTTATTCTCCGGGAAGCAGCAGAAGATAAAGGCCATGGGATGAGTGGCTGCTTTAAAACCCACGTTCAAGTCCGCACAGGGCTAATTACAGCACGCCATCACATTTGATAGGGTTTAGTTAATCAAGGGGCTCTCTTTTTCCTCCTATAGTCGAGGAATAACACACTTAAACCATTTAATGCCGCCAGGATTGCGTCCCGTTTAATTCACAACCGTTTCACGTAAGTAAGTGGGGTAAATTTAAGCCACTCAGACATAGGTTTAAATGAGTTTTAGGGAGATCTAATTGAGGAAACGGATCATGGGGAAAATGGCTACACCTGATGGTTGCTCAAAACTTGAGAGAATAAAGGAATTTGGATAGCACATCATTTGGGTCTTAGGGAGGAAATGGAAGACTTAGCGAAGCTTAGATAGCAAAAGTAATAATAAAAAAAAAAACAAATCTGACTGGTATGGCGTGTATACGACAAGGGAAAGATTAACAGTATCCTGAAAAAGCAGAATTTGGCACTTTGGGTTGCTGTTTAGTTTGACTTTATTCATAAATGTGAGAAAACCAAGAGGCGATTTTTCGGCACACTCCCTCGCAAGGTTTTATCCGAGACAATGGGGATAACAAATGGCTTTGATCAGCTTCTTTGAAGATTTTAGAAGTTGTACTTTTTTATTGCTTACCATACCAACATGTACCGCATCATCTTTATTGTAACTACTAGGTCAATTCACAATCAGTGGTTGTAATTCGAAGTTTGCAGGAATGCATTACAAATTAGACAAGGGGCAAAGGAGGAGTGGGGGTTCGCTGTTAATTGCAATTTTCAAACAATTGTGCCTTTTAGCTTTTCCCGAGAACAAAAGGAAAACGTTATTGATACGATTACCGGGGTCTAGCCTACCTCAGACATGAAACATTTCTCTCTCTTTTTTTTTTTTACTCTATTTTTCTGAAGACGTCTTCAAAACGTAATCCCACGAGGCACATCAGTTTAGAAAGTGTGAAGAAATGATTCAAAACAATTTCTTCTCGAGAAGAAAGAGGAGAGAGACATTCAAAGCGTCAGTTCTTCATTAAAAAGTCAAATTTATGGCATCCGTGAGCCGGCAAGAGCGGGGACACCTGGGGGAAGGAAGCCATGTGACTGTGGGCGAGAGCGCGTTGCCGGGTGGGGGTGACAACTCTGTCATCTTCACTGGTGTAACCTGGAGCAGACCGCAAATTAGCTCCTGTGATGGCAAGGTGTGACCAAAATGAAACAAACATACAAAGCAGCAATCTAATTGAATTGGACTTCAAAGAGGACTTGGGTGCATTTGGCTGCACGAGGCACTTTATAGTTCTGGACCTTGGAGCAGTGGCAGGTGCTGCTAAGTGTTCAGAGAGCTCCAACCAGACTCAAAGGGAAGAGCCGGGCTCTCCAGTGCATTGCCGTACAGTAACACGCCTTCACAGGGGGAGAGGGAGTTGAAGGGAGCCCGTGTTGCAGATGCCATCTCCGTCGAATCAAATAACCGTTTGTGCAGATTGTGGATTGGATCAAACATCAAAAATAGACAGTTTCAACTTTAGGGAAGGATGAAGGACATTTTCTTTGAGTGTCACGTTCTGCCACAAACTGTTTGGCGTCAGGCTCCGTTTTCAGAAGTTGGGATGTGTTGAGGAATTGTACGCTATATATCTTTCAGTAAGTTTTAGTAAGTAAGTAATTATTCATGTACTGAACATTAATTTCTCTATACATATTTTTGAATTTTTTTTCCAAATCTTAAATCATACTTAAATGAGCTTTTCATAAATAAATATGGTATAAATATATCAATATAAATATAACAATGGCCTATATTTATAGTTTATTTGTTAAACATTTCAATTTCATTCCAATTTAATTGTAATTGTGCTAATGATTTTTTGTTTCAATTCTAATGTCCTTCCTTCTATACACTGCAGATGGTGAATGTCAGGACTATACAGCGGGTACTTTTAAAGTCACTCATTTGCTGGCTGCTTTTTAAGAATAATACTTGTTTATTATTTATTATGAATTATTATTAGGGTAAACTTTCCGGAAAGTAATTTCATTTCCAGCTAAGTATAAATTTGAAGTACATTTTCTGACTTTGATGCTTGGCCAAAAAGGGTCTAAAATCTGGTCTCATATAAGGCATTTAATTATGGTTTGATGCCGAGGCAGTGTTTTGAGCAATTTTTAAGTTGAGTTTGCATAAGATCTCAACAAGGGTTAATGAATTAATAAATAACTGATGGTAACCTTTGTTGCAGAAGTACTCCATGTCTTCACAGGTCATGTTCTCGTTTTCAAACTCGGCAGAGAAGTTTTCCTCCGCCGAGAACTCGTCTTTGGCCATGAGCTCATTCTCCTCAGAGACACACTCCTCCTCCTCTTCCTCCAGGCCATCCTCCAGAGGACCTGAGGGAAGCCACGCACACACACACACACGCACACATGCATGCACGCACGCACGCACGCACGCACACACACACACACACACACACACACACACACAGACACACACGCAGGAGATGTTCAGTAGTTTCATCACATCTTTCAGGCAATGGAGAATTATTATTTCCATTGCCTTCTTTATTGAGATACGATACGCTGCACTGTACTGCATTATGCTGTGTACACTATAGATGTTAAGATATTCCATATATACAAGCCATGGAAACACACAAAGGTCCTTCATAACAGCTATTGAAAAAGCTTTTTGTGACAAAAAAAAACAACCAGAAAAAAAACAAAACAAGCTGACATGCAGCCAAGGTGAGTGTTGATGTTAATCCCCCATCCTGCAAAACAAAACCTTGGAGAGAGAGAGGAAAAAAAAAAGTTCCTTTCACAGACTCTTCATACACACATCGGCATGGGAGGAGGAAAGAAAATACTTTTATTAATTTGTTAGCCTTATCACAGGGTACAATGTTGATTTTCCATTTACATTCCATGCCTCCGGGTAATACACCATTGCAATCTTAAAGGAGACACTTTTCCGTGTGATTAATTTTCCCCCCCTCTGTGCAATATTATTTCTGTAAATCTAAATGATTTCAGAGTTTTGCTTGTAGCTGAACATCTCTTTTGGTATTTGCATATTACCATTTTGCTTCAATCAAGGACGTTGATGGAATTACTGTACTGCTACCTGAATTGTATTAGTTCTGAAAAACATCTCACCCGGCATTTGAATGTTATTAAGATAATGTGCATCTTCCCCATATTTTTTGTGCCCCCAACCCCCATATAACCAATGTCTCGATGCAAATTAGCATAGTAAAGAAACAATGGAATAGTTCAAGTTTAAGGTGAGTTCTCATTTGGAACAAAGCAATGCTGGGGAACGCTGGGAAAACCCACATTGTTTTCCCCGAAAACTAAAAATCTCAAGCTGTGGCGGTGGGTTGAATAATCGTAAGTGCTGCTGTCACCGACCGCGGCTACTTCGGCGTGTCTCCCGCGAGCCACGTCCTCGTGCACGTCCTGGAGCTCAAACATTGTGCGCACGGCGATATCCCCTCGATGCCGCTCGCCGTGTTTGTTCTATTGTGGAAGGTGTGTGCCCCTCAGCGCTAATAAAGCAATAATTTCGGCTCAGAAATGGGGACGGGTGGTGTGCCTCTCCTGTTTCTCTTTCTTCCCGCACGGCGCCTCATAAAAGACCCCCTGATCTCCGCAAACTACTTGCTCTTTTCATTAGTCTCGTAAATTACTCCTTTGTAGAAGCCTACTTCTGCAGGAGCCCTGGACATGAAAGGAATTAGCACACAGATCTCTAATAGACACTGCTGTGGAGGGGAGAGCGGTGCTTTAAATTAGGGTACAGTTTTATGATCTTATCTGATGCCTTCTGCTGATTCACTGAGGGGTGAAGTGAGGCGTGAAGTGACTCAATGAGTCTACCATCGTTCCGAGATGATATTGAGAGATAAATATTGCAGTATCAAGGGGAGATTGCATGAGCGGCGTTAAATGCTTCTGCCGGGGCAATTGAAGGCGGCGTGAAAGACGGGAGGGGAAAATACATTTCTGTACACACTCTGTACACATTCCATTACACAGCTGAATAAGAACTGTGTGTACAACTAAACGATTCTTCCTCGTTGCTGGCAAATAGAGCAACGCTACTGCACACCAGAAAATAGACCTACAGTGTTGCGCGATAATAAGGGTAAAGGGAGATTGGAGATAAACTTCATGGTCAATAAGATACAGAGATTAGGCAGATAAGATGAGATAGAATTGGGGTTTAATGGACTCAAAATAAGGGCATCTCATTTCTCCACTCTAACAGATAGTAACTAAAATGGACCATTTTAAAGCTGATAAAGATTCCCTTGGTCTCACTATAAAGAAATGACTCTCTCCAAACGCCATTGGAGCCATTAGAGTGTCCAGGCTAGTTCTTATTTGCAACTGCGTAGATTACTAAAATTTGTCCACATTCTCACATCTTTAGTTTATTATACAGTATTCATTGCATGGAGAGACCTGAAATTATTTCAGAGACAGCAATGATAAGAATAATGACTTTCTAAACGACCAGCAGCGCACTCCTAACTCATTTTCTGATAGTGGCGCTCTCGCTATATTTAGTTGTGTACTGTTTAAAATCCTGTCACATTCAGCTTGTGACCCAGGCTTGTTGGTGCATTTCTATAGGAGCTGCTGACAAATGGGCCGGAGGAATGTCCGTGTGTGCTTTACCATCTTATCAAGGCTGCTGTGGAGTTCAGATGGCCAATGACGCAGGTGAAAGAGCGTCTGCATTTCACATCTCCTCCAAACAGGTGCTCCTCATAACACCACGGCGAACCAAGGTATTTCAAATAACATGAAATCCAACGAGGAGTTACCCTCCATGCATTCTAATCTATGGATCAGGATCTTGACTCCGTTGGTATGACCTGTAACAGGACTCAACCCCATGCTGGCGCCTCGAAGGATTAAACACCATTAATCTATGATGCCAGCTGCAGGCCGGGTTTCACACAGAGCATCGCAGCATAACTACTATTCTCTTCTCACTTTAGTCACACTTGGAGCGACTGCTCCATTTTTTATTTATTTTATTTTTTTTGCCACAAACACATTTCTGAAACTTCCGTCCCTCAATCACGTCGCGTGTTCAGGTATCCAAGTCGGCGTCGTCAACGGTGGTGGTCGCTCTGCCGACCAGAGCGGGACGTCTCAGTCCTGTTCAAATAGTCATGCAGCAGGAGGCAGGAGCAGCCAATGCTAATAGAGACATGGGCAGCTGAATGCGGGCTTGATCACAGAGGCTCCTTTGTTCGTGGCATGGCCTCTGTCTGATAGGGATCGGCCATGCGGAGTGGAGCTCCGGAGAGGGATATGGTAATGCCCCCGCTGAGTCTATAAAATGGGGGTGACTCTGAGACTATATGATGGACAGAGGATTAATGAGTCACAGAGGAAGGGAAGCAAGGGATGAGGAGAGCGTGGACAGAGGTGGCGGAGAGTGAGCGTATCTATTCCTGAAAACACTCTCCACTCTACTAGGCAATTCATTTCATTTTCTATATTTCTTGAGCGGACTAGAAAGAAGAATAAAAAAATAAATGCCTGCACACAGATGCAGAGAGCTTTGTTGTAAAACTCATTCCTGTTTGTGTGTTAGTGTGTTTGTGTCTCTGACTGCTAATTTCATGGCGTGCTTTTTCCTCGCAATGTGGGGAGCTTGTGGCCGGGCTGTGATAGCGATACCTCCCATTATCAGCAGACTCCACAGTGTGACGCGCCGATCACAAAACCCGGCCTCCTCTATGGCTCCCTAATTAGAGGTGAGATAATTAAATCTGTCAGAACAAAGCGGCAGATCTCTATAAGCATGGCATTTTCTTTTTTTTTTCGCGCCCCTACCTATACAGTTTTGGCCAATCGAAAAGGCCCGCTGAAAACACGTCCAATCTGGCCGGTGGGTAAGACATAGCGTCTGAGACTAAACATGAATGCAGAACGCGTGCCTGAAGGGTCCAACAAGGCTGCTCAGCTCAAACCCCTGCCAGCCCCACTCCCAGTGACTGGGCCTTTGTGCCAACCCCGATACCGGGCCCGACAGACTTCCACAGCACGCGCATGCACTCCACGGGACTCTCAGCACTCGTGCGGAAGAGCGTATAAAGTGGGAAATCGCAGAAATATAGATTTTGTCTCGAGTTACAAAGTGGCGTTTGGGCTCTTTGCTCCGCCCGACGCTGTGAGCGCCTGGAAACACATCCACGTGTTTACTCGCACAGCTGGGGAATAAAGACGGACACGCTCTCTGACGGCAAGGTGCGAAAACGAGAATAACGGTTTTGTCCGGTCGCGCACAGCCGGTTGGGAAGAAGAAGAAGAAGAAGAAGAAGCAGAAGAAGAAGAAGTTGACTAAAGGGGAGGCGGTAGAGAGAGAGGGAGTGCAAAGTGAAAGGGGGCGAAGGGAGACATACTCTGCGCTGCTCTCTCCTCGGCTCTAATGACCTTTGGGAAGCTGAGGGCTCCCTCAGCCTTGGAGGAGGCTCAGTGTATATGTTACAGGGCTCAAGCCTTTAATTTAATCCTTGATCACTGTAATAAAATAAGATACCGTTTACGCAATTGGTAATAGCCTAATATGCTACAGAAACCCTCAAAGGAATGTTCCCTTTCAAACACTTTGGAGTAGCGCATAAATCGTGAGAGTAATAACAAGTCTGTGTTGAAGTCGAACATGACGCGATCAAACTAAATATGGCGCTAATATTGCAACACGAAGTCAAAAAGTAAATTACCATTTGTATATTTTACGCCTGTGAAATGCTTTGCTTGTGTGAATGTGTTTCTGAGTGTATTTGTGTGTGTGTGTGTGTGTGTGTGTGTGTGTGTGTGTGTTTGTGTGAGTGTGTGCGTGTGTGCGTGTGTGCATGCGCGTGTGTGTGTGTGTGTGTGTGTGTGCGCGTGCGCGCATATGTGTGTCTTTGGAAGAGAGTGGAACAGCTTCAGTGGAGACTGATGTGTTGTCGGAGCTGCTGTCTGTGACCAAGAATAAGCAATGGCATTGTTTAACTTGATTTTCCGGTTGCTAAGCAATGTAATTCTGGTGATTAGAAATGGCTGTGTTCCTAAATTCGGGCACTTACAATCAACAGTCAACAAACTGCTTCAAAACTCGGAGCCGATGCAGGTCTCAGAATTGTGGTGGTGGCGGGGAGGGGGGAAGTTAATCGAGGGCTAAATAAACATGCGCGGATGCAGGAAACGGTCACACGTCCTCCAGAACCACAGACGAGGAGGCGGGCGCTCTGATGACATCATGCGTTGAGACGACCCGCTAAGTTTACATTACTGTACATTCATGGTCCATGGAGTAAGACTGGGACCCGCCCGTTGGCAGGGAACGAGCAGCTCCGTCAGTATCGCTATCGCCCCGCTCCTCATGGCAGCTGGTGAGAGTGTCAACCAGATGCGGAATAATGTCATCTTTCTTTATTTTCCTTGGTACGGACTCACAAGTACTGTTAACATAATTCTGTCGGGGTATCGGTTATTCCAATCAGACGAGACGTTGGATCCCGGCGTGTTTACAGAGTTGCCGAGCTCTGTGTTGTTGAGCCCAGCATTTCTGTCAGGACTGTTGAAGGAGAAGGACACACTCTTATTTCTTTATCCAATGAATTTGAATTGGAATGGCATGAAAACATGCTGGCATTAGACTATGCCATTAAAATGCTGGAGGCACCTCTGAGCACGCCCGAGGGCTTCAGCAGATGCCAGCCAGTTTCTCAGTGGAGTTAGTTGAGTCCTGCCTCACTTTACTGCCTCTACTCGTCTCTCTATAGACTCCTCACACGCGTGCACGCACGCACGCACACACACACACACACACACACACACACACACACACACACACACACACACACACACACACACACACACACACACACACACACACACACACACACACACACACACACACACACACACACACACACACTACTTTACCAAACTCAATCCCCTACTGTCTCAGTGGACAATGTGACAGTGTTTGGTCCATAAACTTCACAAAGGCAGTCCTTCAGTGATATGCAGCAATACCCAGGTGTAACCTAATACACGGTGATATTCTGTTACCGGGGTAAAAATGGTTTTGTGGGTCCCCGGGGGGAGTAAAAATAGAGGGAAATGGCCAACATCAAACTGCAGCGTACCCTTTCTATGTTCCTTGTACACACTGGCCGTTTTTTTTTTTTGGCTCGGTGATTTATTAGTGTCACCCTGTTATACACATGGGGAAATTAAAATCAACTGTGTACAACTACACTGGCTGTGACAGCTGAAACAAAGCGGCTAAAATATGTAGGGCCTTAATTACTGGTATATAAGTACACTTTTCACAAGAACGTTCACTTTTAATGAAGGCATTGAGTGAGGCTTCTCAGGGGAGCTATCATGGTTAAGTGGGGGCATCCATCTTCAGCCATTGGCTGGCCGGCGGAGCAGCGCTGGCCGCGTACACGCCGAGCTCACCTCATATCGTCTCACTTTATCTCCACTGAGAAAAAAAGTGTTTTTGAGGCCTGGACGCTGGGCATCAGAGAATGACATACTGCGGGGAAAAAACACAGTACTACGCTTTTACTTTAACGCTTAGAATAATATGTTATTTTTTTTTAATAGAAATAAATCTCTAATGAACTAATCGGAAGCTTCCGAGGGACTGAATGGCCATAATGCGAATGCAAAAAACTGTGACTGCACAAATTCAGCTTTTAGATTAATTTAATGGGAAGCCTTTAAAAGGGAGCGAAAATGATTACTGTATCAAATAATGTAGATAAAACAATATTTTTCCATCAAGAAATTTTCTATGAAATGGATATATCTAAGATGTCAATTCCATTCCAGCATTAAGAAGTATGGGGGTTTCTTTTGGAATAAATTCCTCATTAATTCAATTCTAATTTGCCTCTGGTTCCTATTTCGACTATTGATAGTTCCACTTCTTAATAGCTCAGATAGGGAGGGGGTGGCATTGCAGTAACTCAGTGGAGACTGAGTTAGCAGCAGATATCATCTAAATATTACCAATGCCAAAAGAAGTGTGAAGTCTGATGAACATTTCAAAAGAACAATTCTTCATGGATCAGCTAAATCTTTTCCACTTTTTAATTAAAAGTAAAGAAAATAGAAGTTAATTATCCTGTAAAGATTAGCTGGTGGGCATCTTTCTGTAAATTAGTTCTAATTAAAAGGAAATTGTCAAATGACATTCAAAGCACTGTCCTTTAAAACACAGACGGAGATGCCCCCCACCCTCCGAGCCCAACCCACCCTGACTCTTTTCTAATTCGAGATCTGGCCATGTGAAGCTTCTTGCTGGAAGATTAGGATTCCACCAGCACGTCACACACACACACACACACACACACACACACACACACACACACACACACACACACACACACACACACACACACACACACACACACACACACACACACACACACTCCCCGGACTGCAGGAAGACAGTGCGATCACTCTAGAAATACCGAGGAATAAAAGTCATTGGTGTATGATTGCACTGAATGCCTGCTTGGGTTACCACCATCAAATTTGCTATACAGACACACACATACACACACACACAGCTCTACCAAATCCTAACATATCCTTTTCATATTTTTTTCATCTGTTTAAAATGTTGCATGAAGGGGAGGAGCAGATGCAGATTTCATGTGGATGTCATCATCCTTTATCTCACTCCGAGAGATACTATACAAGATTCCAACAGTCAGTGTGACAGAAGCCAGCAGAATAGAACTGCCCCCTCCCCCCCCGAAAAAATGCCCTGCACCCCCACCCCCTCACACCCCCCGCACCCCCTCCATCTGCTCCAGCTAATGATGTTGCTCTCCCCGGCCTGGAGGGGAACTGCGTGAGGGAGATTTACACCGCCATAATACCCCTGGGACCCCCACCACCACCACCGCCACCGCCACCGCCACCACCACCCTCCTACCGAGCCGTGCGGCGCTTCAAAACCACCGTCACTCACTCCATCACTTACAATATGATAGCTGGCAGAGTAGGTAACAATGCACCGGCAACAATGTCTTTTTGTAATAGTGACAAGTGCCTTATTTGGCTGACACAACCTCCCTTCCTCACTAAGCGCCCAGTGAAAGCCATGACAGCCAGACCATTGATACATTGTGCGGTTGCAACAATCATACCACAATATGTATTATTATTATTTATTTTAATATCCAACAGTGTCTATAAGATAAGAGGAAAAAAGAATGATTGAGGGAGAGAGTTAGCATTTTTGCAGTAGACTAATTGGAACGATGGCGAAGTGGGGAAATCAGGTATCGTGGTGAATTGAGGTGAGCCGCGTTGCCGTTTCCCATTTAGTCTATTATAAAGGTTTATAGGCTGCAATTACCCTTCAATTTGGGAGCTTTAGACCCACTATAAAGCTCTTTGTGGGACTGGCCTTGACATCTATCTCCTAAAACAAGTGATTTAAATTGAGACGCACACAGAGAGGGAGGGGGGACACAGCCTGTGTGACGGATGGACAGACGACGGGAGAGAGGGGATGGGAGAGAGGGAGAAACAGAGGAGTCCGAGCGCTCCTCAGGGATTGGAGCGTTCTTGCGTGCAGTAAATGGAAGTGCCACGGCTCTGACCTTTGAGCCGAAGCGTACGACTAAAGTGAAGGCACTGTCAAAATATTGCTTCAGAAATGACAATCCACCTCGCCAGTCCCGAGTCTTGACATGGCAGGCAAGTGGAGAGGCGTAACCTGCTGATCCTGACATTACAAATGAGGGGATTATCATGACAACAAACCACTGCTCGACACACTCCGCACCCTAAAGATATTCCGCCGCTGCCCCTTATTATCAGGACTGTTTACCACCGAGGGACCATGTCGGCACATCCAGAAAGGACCAAAGAATTCAAATAATTATTATTATTTTTTTTCATATTAAGTGTTTTCCAAATTTGGGTTTTTCAAAAAAATGATCAGTTCATCATCAGCATCAAGCGCATATTGTGAAAAATCGATGTGTTCATATCCGACATTGAACTTGTTGAACTTGTGAATTCAGCTGTGGAGCAGCGTCTCCCCGTCTCCACTTGTACCGTGTAATACTCAAGTCCACCGAGAATAACTCAATTGTAAAGAATACCAAAATATCACAAGCAAATTACTAGTGCTGTGAGAGGAAGCTCGCGAGGAACAAAGACTGGCAGCCATAATTATATCTTGGCGTGTATAGCATGTCAATGGGCCACCTTCGTTCTGGAGGGCATTCCCCTGAGCCCCTCGAGCATCAAAATGATGTCCAAATTATTTTGTGCTCTATTGCAGCACGACACGATTATCATATTTACCACTGGTGCATTATGACAACATTGATGTTTACACCTGTCTTCGCGAGGAGGCAAGGTTTACTCTCCGTAATTTAGCGAATGTACAGTATGCATATGAGCTTGTTGGCAGGGATTTAAATTAGGTCAGAAATGGAATACATCAATAGCACACCCATATGTGCATCTTTCTCTTGCACTCCCCCCCACCACCCCCTCCCCAGCCGTCTTTGCTCAGAAGCTTGGCGATGAAGCAGCTTGACGACTGCAGAAGTGTGATATGTGCAAATCACATTTGCAGATGAGCTTGAAACTCCCTTTTAATATTCAGATATCAGACATCCCGCACCCAGAAGCCCGCTAAGACGCGATTCGGGGGGAAGAAAAGGAAAGATCCGCGTCATTAAGGGAAACGTTAGAGGCTCGGTTTACATTTTACATATTTCACAAAAAAATGTACGACCAAGTGAAAACATCGGCGGTTATCTGCGATAACAATGCAAATTTCTGTCGAGCGGGTGCGGGAAGATTCTGTCAAAACCCAAAGTCGTCACTCAGGTCTTTCTCTTTTTCTCGCTTCGTTTTTTTTTTAAATTTGGCTTAACATTCTTAGCTTATTGGCGCTTTGATTTTTTTTTTCATGTTTTTTTTTTTTGCTCTGAGAAGTCGCACAAGGCTGGTGGAGTCAGTCACTGAAAGGTGTGTTTGCCACGAGCTGTGGGAGCACGTGTCCCTGTAGCCTGCCAATAGCTCGTCAAACACACAGGCCTGTGGATGGATGCCTCCCTGTCGCCTAAGACACACACACACACACACACACACACACACACACATACACACACACACACACACACACACGCTTGTTTACTTGCTTCATTTCGAGCCACGAAGAACAGAACCCTGATTTTCCGACCTCTTTCTGCAAACACACCTCCAACTACTTTCTACTCTAGATGTGTTCTCTTTCTTACACCTGCCCCTTTGTGGTGTGTACAATATGCCGATGACAATGATTTCACTTAACGCTTTATAGCTGCAATTTCTTTTTTTTTTCTTATTTTTTTTTATTGGATGACAGACTGCAGCCCCTGCAATCCCCCCCACCCCCCGCCACTTCCTTCGCTTTCCATGTGTCTTAGCCTGGCGCCAAATTTGTCTCCGTGCCATTTTAATTACAGCCAAGGTAATCTTTATGGTGGTATTCTGCGAGAACACCAATCTGCAAAAAAGGTGATAAGTGGAAAGCGCCACACAGCTTTGGTATCAGTAATAAACAGACACTTAATTGAATAATTTGACCTAAGAGGCTGATCCCAGGAAATAGCATGTATAAAAATTATTTGGAATATTTTGAAGACGGTTCAGTATTTTGCGTGACGCCTGCAGTAGGAAAAGAAAAAAAAAGACTGGATTTGGCCGGTTGCCCGTCGACTCGCCAATGTGGGCCATGTTGAGTCTTTACAGAACAGATAAGTGAGCCTTTGGTGTCCTGGAAGCACTGAGATGCATGTGTGTGTGTGTGTGTTATGAAGCACGTGGAGAGATGGCGGGGGGGGGGGGGTGCATGAGCATATTTCTGTGTGTGTACATTTAAATTAGAGTGTGCATCAGTTTGTGATTGTGTGTATTTGTGTGTGTTTGTGCATGTGTTATGTGTTGGTTGGTGGTGGGGGGGAGGGGGGGTGGTTGGTGTAGAGGTGTGAAGTGTGCCCACTACTGGGCCAGCTGCAGCACCCAGCTACCCTGGCACCACCCACCCCCTCCCCCACCATCCCCCACTGCAACCCTGCATCCCGCCCCCAGCTTTCCGCAGAGCAGCCTTAGAAACAATGACTCCCTTCCTGTTTAAGGATAGCTGTCAGAGGATGATGGCTGCGAGTCAACACTGCAGCAGGTTTGCACCAAGACTCCCTGATAAAATGGGAAAAAAAAGTCTCTCTCTCTCTCTCTCTCTCTCTCTCTCTCTCTCTCTCTCTCTCTCTCTCTCTCTCTCTCTCTCTCTCTCTCTCTCTCTCTCTCTCTCTCTCTCTCTCTCTCTCTCTCCCCCCCCCCCCCCTCTCTTCTCACTCCCTCTTCCACAGTTCAACACTGATTTGACGGCAAGCATAATTTTGCAGAGGAGACTATTTGCAGATGCAGCACAGTTATCAATCCGAACAGACACACAATCCGGGTCCAATGTCACTTCTCCTCATTATGTTAATGGTTAATACATGCAAATGAAAACATTCTGGCAATTTGATTTCTTTGAAGATAGTTTGCATATTGTCTTAGCCGTAATGATGGTACACTTTCTCCCCAGCTTCGATTTATGTGAGGCTAGTTAGTTCATTTTTATCAGCTCCGAGTTCATTTCTAGGGCTACTGGAATGTGTTTTCCCCTTCCCCTCACTATTTAACTAATTAGGATTCAGGTACCATAAGCAGATTTTTCACGCTATTGGTGTTTTTCTTAATTAAGAAACAAATGAATTCTCCCCAGCAAAATAGATGGAACAACGGGATAGGGTGCCAGGGGCCAGATGCGGCGCTTCTTAATTAGAAGTCACTCCATTGTCTGAGGTTTTTTAATGAAGCCCCAATCTAAATGGATATCAAAAAACCTTCTAGAGAAGAGAGAAAAAAATACACACACACACACACGTGCACACCGGCCATTTAAAATAATAAGGAAATAAAGATAATGAAAGACAAAAGATATGTACTGGCAGCCCTGGCTCACACGTTCAGTTCAGCTTGTCACCTCTGGATGGGACCTATTTAAACAGCTTCGGCCCCCTCTTGCCCCTGCCTCCGCCATGCCTCCCCCTCCAGCCATGTCTCATGTTCTGCCAAGCCCATGCAGAAAAACTCTCTTTTCAACTTCTCATCAAAGGTGGAAGTGTCATTACCCCCCATGGATGGCTATCAAGCATTTTTGACAATATAAAGAAAAAATACTTTTGCCGCTGTCCGTTTCCAGCCTGAGCAGGAGTCAACAAATAAACCAATACCAATAAAAAAAATCAAATAAAATAAGGACAACTTACTTACTTGATTATCATATCAATGTCATTGTGATGCACTGATGTTTTGCGAGTCAAAGGCCGAAACGCATTCCCAATTACCGGGGGCAAATCGTTGCCTCGATTCTGTGTGAAAGCTTAAAATGGCGGTCGAGTCAGGTACAATTAGATGTATACACAAAACGTAGGGAGGGAAAACAAAAGAGAAAACTTCCCTCTGTTTCCCGGAGCCAATTTGTGTGAGGAATTTGCGTGGAGCTCAGTCATTTCGGGGGGCTCCGCGGCCGAGGGCGCTGCTGCCGCTGCTGTGTTGGTGGCTGAGGGCGATAACATCGGGGCTGTTTTGACTGAAATAAAAACCGTGGCGTGCCCATATGTGCTGCCAATCCCATCAGTTCTTCTTCAGACGGCATGGCTTAGGAGCTCCCAGAGGATGGGGCCAGTGCCCACTGATACGGGCCCAGCAACCGTCTTGTCCAGGCCAAGCATCCGCGCGCCCAGGGGCTGTGCCATCAATGCCACGACTTGTGCCAGACTGGATCCCGCCCAGCAATCCATTTCAAAGGCTTTTTTTATGGATCAGGTATGCGGTGTGATTTCCCTTTCCCTTTGTAATGCGCCGTGTCAAAGGCGAGCTAGGCTGACTTTAAAGTCATATACCAGTTTTTTTTCTCTCGCCTTTCATTTTGATAGGAGACATAATTGATTTCTGACTTTTCCAAATGTCAAGTTGTAAGAGATTAGAGAATAAAAAAAATAAAATAAATATATGTCTTAAAATCAACCAGAAAAACGGATGGGACGGTTCGATTGTATTTTTGTGTTTCGCGATTTCACTAAGGATCAGGCTGTCGGCAAATGTATCCCCGAGGGAATTATAATTGTATGGAGCTGTACCACCCTCGCTGAGGCATTCACGTGACATATTCACTGACTGAATGTTTTTACCATGAACTGTATTTTTACATGGTCTTTTAACGTGTTAACATGTAAAGACTATTCCTGGAAAATAACACGCTTGCACACCAATTCCTTTTCCTCTGGCGGCACTTGGCATGACGCAGTGCAAAACCGGATGTTTATAAGGAAGTCACTTCCTTATTAAAAAGTCACATTTTTAACACCTCTACTTATTCACAAATTACCATAATCCTCTGGATGTTCAATCATGTGCTCCCTCTCATTTAGAGCATCACTTGTTTATTTCTATCTGTGAATAAGATTAGAGGGGAAGATTACCAAGCACCGACACATGAATAGCGATCAAAGACCGGAGGAAAATGTAAGTCTCTCAGTGATTGCTCAGCTCTTTTCACATCTACGGATGGAGTATTAGAACAATACAAGTGGCTGCGCTCCACGCGCTGTGACAACAATAACGCCGGGATCCTCGGAGAGTGAATCACGCGTAAACACCGCGGATGATCACGGGCACGAGTGTCCTCTAATGCAGAGGAAATGAGCTCTGATCCTTTGGAGGGGACGTTGTAGAGGCGGCCGGTTCGAGGCGGCGACATTGCCCATCGAGCACCGAGGTACAGTCGCGGCGCCGCTTGGTATTCACAGGCCACGGCTGCACCCGGACGCTCATCAGGATCCATCGGCTGAGAGTAAACAAGCAATATTATGTCCCGCTGAATATTTTACACAAACGTGGACGGGTGTGACACTCGCTCGCCCGATTGATTTATGACAAACATTATGACGAGCAAATTGTTGCCTAGGCCGTCCGTCCGTGCTGCGACGGATTTTGTGGAAGCGGTGGCCTGTCCAATTATCGGCAGAGAGACAGAGAAACCTGTCACTTGGATAGTCATGACAAATGAAGAAAGCGCGACAGAGCGCAGGAGTCATAGCGGCAACCAATAAACCTCACTCTAAAAAAACAAAAAAAACAATGAACAAGACGCAAACAAAACACATGCACAACTAACAGCAAACAGCAGTCCATGATCGTGAGATTAAAACAAATAGAAAATAATCTAAAGTGGAGAATGTATTATTGGCTGCGAATGAAGGGGTGGATCTAAGTTGCCTAATTATTTATCCTGCTGGCTTTATGGCTCTCATTAATTTCCCCCTTTCTCTCTTTACCTTCAATTGAAAGTCTGTAGTCAACCTGCATCTGGTGCTGATAACGTTGGGGTCTGAGCAGCCGCCTCTCTCGCCAAACCCACCCACCCACACACCCACCCACACCTCCACTTTCATACAAGCCGACTGGATAATGGCATTAGAAATACCACCGTATGCTTCAAATCCACGAGAGGCGCTTGCTCAAGGAGAGATGCATGGGTTTTGGGTTTTTGGCATTTGTTTCGCTGCATCTTAATTCTGAAGATTCTACGCTGTGCTTGCTGCTGATTCTTGTTTTGATCCTGCAAAAGCATTCGCGAAGAAGAGGGCCTGGATGAAGGAGGGAAACAGGGAGGAGGGGAATAGAGAGAGAATAAGGTAAAGAAAGACAAAAGGTGGGAGTAAGGTCAGTGAAAAAACCTGACCATCTCTATCCTGTTTCTTCTTTTCTGGCCATCGCAGTCATCCTTGTGTCTCCCACATTCTGCTTCCCCCCTCCCTCCTTCCAGTCTGCCTACCGCCTCTTCACCCTTTCTTTCCAAATAGAGTCGGTTTGTGTCCAAAATGTTATGGAAAATGGGACGGGCCCAAGCTTAATGGTTGTGGTGAGATCGCACCCCAGCAGCTATGAGCTGAGGGCATCTGCCATTCCCCAACGGCACTATCTGTCACCCATGTTCCCATCCGAGCAAAGCCAACTTCCCTTCCACCCCCGCACCCCAATAGTCCCCACCACATCCCACCACACCCAGTGCTGCGCTACAGATCAAACATCGACGAGTGGGCAAATCATCGATTGACCACCAATGGACCGGGCGCCGGACGCAAGCTGTTCCCACCGTGAATTGATAAGACGCTACACGATGCCTTTCGAAAAATGCAAAAGAAAGACACGGTGGCGCGAGGGAACTGCTGAAAAGCAAATACCGTCGACTTCTGCTAACTTCAAAACGCAGTCAGATGGTTGCTTCCCAGGCGGCGGAGAAGGCACATTAAACACTCAACACAAGAGAAAAGGTCTGAGGAACTCTCGGTGATTCCTTTCATGTTTGTCTTTACGGGGAAGCGGGAGCGTTCATTTCTCTCTTCTGTTATGCAAAGGAAAGTAAACATGGTGCTCTTTGCTGGCTCATGAAATTGAACACTTCTGAGCATATCGGGCGTTCCCTCTTTTCTTGTGTCTAGAAATTTTGATATGTTGGGTCTACAGCACCTTTGGGCGGGTTGTTTCAGGCATTTTCGATATTCTCTTAAAACTCCCTAGCGGCACACTTTATGAATTTACATTTCGCGATACATTTTTATGCTGCTTTCGTGCCGTTTCAGTAAAGCTCTATTTGAGGTGAAGTTTCACACTGCTTGCACAACCCAAAACTATTCTTCAAACTATTTACTCGCACCGCACACATTGGTGGGAATGTAAACACGCACACATACATATACAGTAATTACACAAATATATTTCCGGAGCAGCCGGTAACTTCGCAACTCACAAGAACATAACCCAGCGAGGTAACTAAGCTCTGTTTTATTTTCTAGTCCACAATGCCTCAGTGATGTTCCCTTGCAGTCCTATAGGGCTATCAGCGCTAAGGGGGTCATGGGTCTGGCCCGTCAAGATAAAAGAAATCACAATGAGCTGAACCCTGTGGGAGCGATGGAAGAGGACCGGGACACTTTGAAAGGTGAGACTGTTATTGTGCCGTATTGACCCGGGTGACCAGGCTTTACCGAGGTAAGTTATGTTTTGGAAATGGTTGGTGGAACTGAGCTTAATTACTCTTGATGTGACGTAAGCAAGAATCCAGTCAATGACTGAATGATTGATTGATTGATACGTTAACCGACTAATTGGTTCGCTGATTGATTTGTCACATAATTGCCTCCTTACTGGCGCTGGGTAGCGGCCAGCGTCTCACGGCTCGGTTTTGATACCAAGGGTCACGATTCGATTCAATACTCAGATATTGGCTCACGATACGATTGTATATGGATATAGTGACATTTGTATTCATAATGGACTTGCTACCAACATTTCGGTTTACCAGCTGATATGGATGACAAAAATATTTCACAGAACAAATTCTGTACAGAAATGTTATATTTCAATTCACTGATGACTATGGTGATATTTCATTTGCTGTAAGTGGAACAAAGTATCAATTAAATTCAAATTGATTCAGAAACTGACACCATAGAATTGAAACGTATCAGAGTATTCATTTCTTTATAACCCAGCCTTACAAGAGTAATTTTTGAATTCAATGATTGATTTATTCACAGTCACTCTGCAACGAATGGAACAAAATTGCATCAACTTCCTTTGGTCAATATTTACATGTTGCCTCTGAGAGAAACGTTGTGAATATTCACCGTTTGCCTACGGAATTTCGAGACTGACAACCAAGAAGTTCAGTATTCAATATTCCACGCTGTTTGATTGAACAGATGACACAAATCGTTATTCACCACTTTCAGACCAAAAAGACGTGTACTGTATGCTATCGTTGAGCTGGTCAATATACATCACTTCCCCAAAGGATTACCCCTCTTATCTGAAATGATATTCAATAAAGTATGACCGTGGAAATACAGAGCAGAGTGTTCTTGCTTGGATCTGGCTTACGGTGTGGAAAAAAAAACACTTTATTGGAATTAAGATCCAAGTCCAGATTACCTGAGGAAACAGCAGTAGGATTTCTGTTCCAGCCTCCTCGCTACACTTTATTCTGTGCTGCATGAGGACCCGACCACAGCGTCCTGTTCCCCACGAGCCACGGGGCTGTAATAGGATGCCTTTATGAAATATATAGAGACGCCCCAGCACCCTCCACACATCATAGCTTGGCTCAGGACTAGGATCATCCTTGTGTGTGTGTGTGTGTGTGTGTGTGTGTGTGTGTGAGAGAGAAAGTGTGTGTGTGTATAATTACCAGTGCATGTGTGTGATTGTGAGGAAAATAACAAAAAAAGAGTGAGAGGGGGGCGGAGGGGGGAGCATTTGTGTTCTGTGTTTGCTCGCCTTTGTGCATGGCTGTGTGTACCGATATGCCCCGGAATGCAAAAAATAAATAAATAAATAAATAATGATGCAACGGAAACTTTCCCAAAGTGTCCTTCTCCACAACAGTAATATCATCAAGGTGCACAGAATGATACCACTCACTCATTTGCATTGCCTAATTAGCTAACTCTCCTTCCCACCGCCGTGCCATCAATTCAGACCTTCCAGCGCAGTGCCCACCATCACCACGAGAAAATCCGAGCGCCGCCTGCGCTGGATACAGAGGTCTGGCAGAACTTAGAGAGCTGGAGCCATGAAATGCCGGTTTCCTCTAGAAAACAAAGTGAGAGTATTCCATTCTTCATTTTTTCCCTATATAAAAGGTTCCGTTTAATGGGGGTTGGGAAAGTCTTCTTTGGCCGACTGAAATATAATTGTCATTGTTGTAATGTATAGTGTCAAATTGTTTACCTATGGTAAAATAAATGCTCCTCCACAAAATTGCTCCGTCTTTTTCGGGTGGTTTCGTTTTCTCTGACATCAAATACACTCGCCCAGCCCCCAGCTTTTGCGCCGTATAGCCTTTCTCCACGGGAATTTGATAAAGCCTTTAGTGAGTGTGGTTAGTGCACTTGGGCTGAGGATCTGATGAGGGCTGTGGGGTCTGTCAGTGCTATCACACAAATGCACACGCACACGCACACACACACACACGCGCACTCACACACACACACACACACACACACACACACACACACACACACACACACACACGCATGCACACAAATACACAAAGTCGTGCAGACATGCTGTAAGTACATTCTAATTAGCTGATGTATGCAGGACCCCGTCCACGTTGGAGGGGTATCAAAAAGCAATCAACGCCCCATCCCTGATGAGCTCAGTGAGAGACACAGAGATTCACATTGTCTATGGAAAGATGATGTGCTGCTGGACCAAGACACGGCTTTTCCAAACCAGCATAATGCCACGCAATCACAAGACATTATGCACAGATCTGAACCCCAAAGCCACAGGATTGAGGAAAATATAAATAAATGAAATAAAGGGAATGTTGAGTTCATAATTCAAAAGCCTGATTATGATGGTCACTCACACTGTCGAAAGCGGCCACAGAGAGAGCCAGAAGTGGTAGAATTGGCCTGCTAGTGTCACATAAAAGCGGGCAAATAAATGCATGCGAGGACAAGTCGAGGCATCGAAATCCATGTAAAAAAATTGGCTTGAGACAGGCACAGTAGATCGCAGATCACAGTGAAAAAAACGAACGGTTGAGGAAATTATTTCAAGCATAAAATTAAATGCTGTGTGGTAAGTGTAAGAGAGCAGAAAATTAAGGATTTTCTTTTATTTTCTATTTCTTATTCTATTGAGCAAATATATAATACTTTAATATATATATATATATAATAGAGGGGGAGAATCTCCTTGATGGTAATAGTGGACATTTTGAAAAGTGCATGCAGGCCATGGTCATCGAGTCATGATCTAATTTGACCTGAGGCCACACAGCCTATTTACTTCAGTAAAGACCAGAGGTGTTTTCGCCTTTGGGCTTCCACAGCGAAAATAAGAGACGGGGAGAGAGGCATGCGTGTCGCACAAAGACGTACCGAAAGGGACTCTGTATCACCATCTTATCTTCAAAGGACTGGGCAGAGGCTCAGGGGAGCTGTGCCCACCGCCTCGCCTCCACACAGGCGTACGCAGAGGGGGGGATTTGGACCTGCAAGCAGGAACCCAGGATCTCTCGGCCCGCACCCAGGCCCTGGACCGGACCCTCCTCCAACTCGCCCGCGGAGAACAGGCAGGGTTCCTGCACACGCGGCACGACATCAGTGAGCTGATTCAACCCGCCCCCACCCTCCCACCCCCCTCCCACCCCATCACCACTACCCCCTCCCCTCCGTCGACTGCCTGCCCATTTTGCTTCCTGGCCCCGGCTTGACGGAGAGGATGGGATCTGAACTCAACTTAGACACAGAGTTTCCACATTTCACAGATGGCTGAGAGAAGCTTTGCATGGAGGTGAGGAGCGGGAGAGAGGGAGTGAGGGGTGGGGGGAGAGATAGAGAATGAGAGAGTGAGTGAGTGAGTGAGTGAGGGAGGGAGCGGGAGAGAGAGAGCCTCATCGCCGGGCGCCGAAGCAGGGCTGATTTCACACCGCGGTAGAGTGCGCTAAAGCAGGCCGCCGCTAATCCACTCACTGAGGGGAAGGCCTGGAGCGATTCCGCTGCCCGACCGACCGCCATCTCCTCCTCACAAAGCCATAAATGGTGCATTATACGACTGGGCTTCAGAGACACTGCTGATATGCTGATAGGTGGCGGACAAAGACCAAAGCAACCGCAGGACCGGTGCCACATACCGTAGGCCTGGGTGCGAGGGCAGAGCAGCACACGTGCACTCAGGCATGAGCTCTCACATGCTTTACCTGCTGAGGTGTGGACGCTTAGAGTGCTGTATCAGTGCCTTTGATAGTGGTTTGTTCGACCTCTGGGCTCAGGGCTTGAGACAGAGATGGACATGCAATAACACTCTGCCTTCTGCTCCCTGATAAAATGGCTTAGCGGGTTTTTTTTTTTTTTCCCAGCCCACTGTGAATTCATATCTATAAAGTTACCAAAAAGTCTTGAAGATGAGTCTTTGAACTCATGAAAGGCAATCATTTTGAATAAAAGGAGACAGGAAATATATAAACATGGGGGAATTTAAATAAATTACCACAAAGAAAATCAGAGAGGGGGCAGTGAATTATGTAACGATAAGGCAGTCACCAGCCTAAGCCACAGAATGAGATGTTTTACATGAAACGAACAGCAGTCTAGATTAGAGAGCCATCCTGTTTAGACATGAAGCCAATTGGGTTGATATCACATGGAGAGAAAATTTGAAAGATAAGTGGGAACTATGAGAATTGTTATAATCCAACTGTAACAAAAAGCTGAAGTATATTGGCTTTTCCCCCAAGAAGCACAGCTCGATAAACATCTTTGATGAAAGAAGTTCATTACTTGTGCGCCGTATAATGTAACACGCTGTATTATGAGTCTACGCCAACCTACTCTGAGGCGGTCTCTAAATGAAGCCTCAGGCATTCAATGGACATCATTAGGTGAAAACATATAAGAGATAATTATGGTAATTACAAATCCCCTTTATTCGCCCAGTCTTTGACAAGAAGGTTGTCATATCAACCACTTCAAACAAACAAAGAGTTGTTGTCGCGTCCCCTAAATGATGTCCGGTTCCATTTGGATTGGAATTGTCTTCGGATTATCCTTTTTAATTGTTTTGGTTAGTAGTCGTGAATAGAGGGTAGAGTTCTTTCAACAGAAACTTGATTAAAACAAGTGATTCACCGTCTAAAAATTTGTCCTGCATTTGCATAGCCACTTCATCAGAAGTGGGAGCTTGATCTTGAAAGCGTCCACCCAGACAAAGCTAATGGACATGTCTATTATGAGAGATGGGCAACTCTGTCTAAGGAAAAAACGCCTTCAGTGTGTCAGTGGGTAGATTTCACAGACTATCACTATGGCTACCGATGGCCCAACTACATGAATTCATTACCCAGTTCCATAAAAAAATGGATGGAAATACCTCAGTGGCAGACACTGGTATTATTAGGGCTCGCTCTGCCTAGAACAGGATTATCCGTCCCCATAGTTTGTTTGGATTTAGGGTTATTCCACTGACGTGTATGACTGATTTAAATAACCCACCAGCCAACCCTTTTGTCACTTGTATCTTGGCGATGCGCAATCAAAACATCAACAAAAAGATTCAACTTTCCATTTAATGTCTCTTTAAGAGATTTTATATAGAGGCTGAGAACGAAACATAATATTCAAAGATTTCGGTGTTTATTTACGATATGCACCCAATCATCCCTTGTCACTGTTCCATGTTCGTCGTTATCCAAAACCACAGAGAGACAGTCAGTGTAGATCCCATTTCAAACAAGTCCCATTGGCCTCTTTGCTTCACAAACTCATAATACGGTGCAGCCTTATCAGATCCTGCTTACAATAACAGATTCACTTTGAGTCAAAGCTGTTGTTTAACTTAGTCAACGCTCTGGAGGAAAAAAAAAAATGAATCTGCTCAAACAAGTGAGGAGACATCTCCCCATTCCACAGCAGCTGATGATGTCAACGGGTGCTGCTATTACCAGATTCCTCCACCACTTTCAATCATTCCTTGTGAGATTACTGCAATAGGATATTACTGTACAAACTACGACCATGTGTCCTGTTGCCACAAAGCTTAGCAACATATTACAGTTTGTCAAAGCGAGCTATTGCAGGGGGAGAGATAGATACAGAGCAGAGGAGAGAAGCCGTTGACCTTTGTGTCCTTCATATTTGCCTAGCTTCCCCTCAGGCCCAATCTTAAGAGTGAAATCATCTGATCCCAAACAAACTGTCAACCGGCTTGTGATGGTGCCAAAGCCAGCAGACATCAATCAATCAATCAGATTTTCCCCCTCTTCTATCACGAGAGGCTTTTTCCCGACTGTTTTGCCCCAGCTTATCATCTGACCCAGTTGTTATCCTGTTTCTGAGAGCTCAGAAAAGCTTGATTATGGTCAAATGTATGTTTCACGGAACCACAAACGCAGCCTCCGAAAAGGATGGGTGTAAAGCAGCCGAGGGAAAATCAGCAGCACTTTAACCTACAGAAATGAATACAAATAGCCGACATTAACAGAGGACACAATCAATGGAGTTTTTTTTTTTTTTCTTTTTAGCCTGATTAAAATGAGACTCTTAATTCTAGAGTCATGCTTCCAACGAGGAGAGGCTTCAGACGCTTATCTTTGGCTTTCAGGAATGCCTGATTGGGTGAACCTAAGATAAAAATGAGATCTGATATTATGGGACAAAAACGGCACTCTGGTTGGCGAGAGCACATTGCTCATTGTCAACAGTTTTTAGTAATTACTAGATAAGCATTCTCCGAAATACACAGAGTAAGAAAATTGGTTGATTGTAAAATAATAGTTGCTGCCTTTTTTCTGTGGGTGTTTACTCTGCGTGGCTTCACAAGGCCTGCTGGGAGATAATCAGAAATAGGAGACTTGCACTTTGCATCCTGTCACTGCTTTCTGAACTGTCAAGTGTCAGACACACTTTCTCTGATCTGGTTTGCATAATCTAGTTAAAATAAAATCGATCAACGTCCCCCAGTGTCAATTGGGATATCATTCCATTACGGTTATTAATGCTGCAGCACTGCTGCTAATCATACTGCGTGCAGATACGGCGGTGATCACATGACGTGTAAGCTGCGCTGTCAACAGCTTTAGCAGCTTTGCGATGGTGCAAATCAAAACACGGCCTCTTTAAAGTATTAACATGTTTTGAAGTTTGTTTTATATTTTCAGCATATTTGGCATAAATTGTTTATCTATTTACAAAGCTTTGTCATTAGTGATTTTCCACCCAACCCTTAGGACGGTTTTGGGTTTTGTGCTGCTCATCTGGGGAAAATGCTGATGTACAAATTGAACTGAAAGGCTTGTTACTTAATCCTCTGTTGCCACCTATCCCTTAAGCACGGAGCGGGTACATTTTATACTAATGCAAAGTTCTGCCTTATGCCCCCCATTCCCGCCCCCACCCCGTCCAACATACACACACACAAACGTATCCTAAGTAATTCCTGCCAAGCCCGGAGATTTTAAACTGAACATCTATTAGGGCATTATCTATTAGGGTGTGCCAACTACTGTCGTGCTCTAGAAACGGTGCTCACAAAATGACTGCTTTTCAGGAGATGAATTTACCGTTGAAGCAGAAACAACGATTAATTTAGATTGAAACCCCGGTTTATTGTTTAATGCTTAAAACAAACGCTGACAATGTCCGTATGAGTCATATGTTCGAAACAAACAGGTCCTCTATGATTCTCTACTCCACTCCCACAGCCAAGATTCAGTCAAAACCGTCACTCCAGACAACGTTCCTTTGCCACGGCAATTCATTAATAAAGTGTGGCTAATCAAATTGAAATAAACAAAATTCATTCTAACTGACAAATAAAAGTTATTTATATTCCCGTTGTGTTCAGATGAAAGGCTGACACGATTCCTCCGCAGAAAACCTTCTATTGGGTGGATCTGGCTGAGGAGCCCGGATCCCGTTCCAGGCACAGTTTTCCCGCCTCGGCTGCGGAGATGTTAAAGCATCACGCTAACGTTATGAACCCAATATCCATATCCATGATACATCAAAACCCTGCGATGACTCCGGAACAACATAAGATATTCCCTTAATTGAGAAATGTCTTGTGCATCAGCAAGGTGAAAAGGGACTGGGCGAGTTAAATGAAAGAAGAATTCATGATGTGTGGTGGCCTCTCTTACTCACCCTGGCTATTTCCCCTCATGGCAGGGGCCAAAGAGAGAATGTTAAATGAGGCAATTGTGTCCCGGAGGCAAAAAGAGGAAGGGGGCGGGGTCTTTCTGCTCTGTACACAAACCCTAGGAATAGTTGAAAGCATGATGAGGTACATCCGTGTATCCACCCAACGTAGTCTAGACCAGACCAACACTGTAACGTCCCATCAATTTCAACGACATAATCAGCATATTCCATTGCACTGCAAATGTACCAGTGTTTCACCGATTTATCAGGCGTACATTGGTGTCGGCCGATATTCGCCTTGTTTGCTGCCATCGGCCTATTGGCAAATAAGATGACATTCACCGATGGCAATGGCCGATGTTTATCCAGTGTTTCCCACACATGAACTTTACTTGGGCGCGACGCACAGGTATATTAACGGCTGCTATAGTATATTTGGCACATTTCGGCATTAGAAAGAAATATATATATATTATCCGTCCGAGAGAACGGCGTCATCTGCGATCGATTGTGGAAGACACGGCCACGGCGTTCTGCAGCGCTCCAAGCAGGAAGTGACGCTGCGTTCACAGCTCCTTGGAAAACTGTAAGCGATGCTGCGTTCAGGGGAACTTGGAAAACATCGGTTTCAGCATCGGCTATCGGCCAAATTGTTATTATAAACATCAGCATCGTCCCAGAATGTCAAAATCGGTGCATCCTTAAATGTTCATATGCCAGGCAAAAAATGTGTGGTATTTGTGATCGTCAATGCAGTGTGTTCTATTTTTCAAAAGCAATTGTAATCCAATTCCCTTATTCTATTTTGTAGAAATACTAAATGGGAGCATATTTGCCATTTTTGGTTTGTTTTATGTTCCTTGTGTTTTATATTCCTTTTCTGTATGCGTTATGCCACATGCACGTGAACAGCGATATGTGGAACAGTGGAAATGTCAGGATGTGGAGTGTGATCTGTTAACATTCTACAGCTGTGTCTGCAGGAAACTGATCTCCCCTGCAGTATCACACCGTCAGCTATACAGACGTACTCCATGGTGACACCTCTGATAATCAAAGCTTTGTCTGGGTCTTAAAAGGACGTACTTGAACAACAGCGAGACCAGAGGCCCTCTTCTCTGTACCGGCCTTTGGACATCAATATTTAAATCTTACATCTCTGTTGTGATTAGAATGCCCCTGCCCCCTCCACCCTCCCCCCTTCCTGAAACAAGCGAGGTGGGGGTGAAAGAGGATCGATGATCTTTGAGTCTAAACTAGATTCCTGAGCAGTTTGCCACTCTCAGCAGCAAGATAAGATAAACTCTCTTTGACCTAAGAGATGAAGTTGCCATGACGATCAGGGAGTCCACTTTCTCTATTGATGTTTTGCTGATGTAACAACAAATGGAACTAGATCTTGCTCGTGATAATGGTGATTAATTAATACCAATATTGATCCCTACAAGCAAGAGACAAGGCTATTAACTTAAAGCGGCCTGAAAGTCAATTGTTACCTGGGGGCTCAATGGGCATTGTTGATTTGAAATCTAAATAAACGGGAGTACAATAATTAAATGTAGTAAAAATACTAAACGTAAACATAAACATAAAATGGATGTAAACAAAACATATGTTGTGTGCGTGATAAAAAATATATATATATCAGCAATGCAGCCAGAAAAGATATACGCTGAGATACACATCCGAGACAACAACAAAGCCGGAATATTAACACAAGCGGTTGTAATTTGGACCAGGGGCTACTGGAATAATCGCAGTGGAATTCAGGAAAGAGGAAGATAAAGGGGAAACCGCACAAGGAAGTGACCTCCACCTTTGGAAACCAGTAACCTGCCCACTTTTCACACTGTCGTCCAGACCAATGTAAATGGGGAGAGGGAGAAAGGGAGGGCGAGAGAAACAGAGACAGAGAGAGATAGAGAGGGAGAGGGCGAGAGAGCAGTCCATCCACTGCCAGCCCCAGTTCATGCAGGACGTCAGACAGGGGCGTTTTCAACAAGGGAAACAGCACAACAAAATCTGCAATGCATTCCTGTATCCCCATATAGCTGTTAGCGCAGGACAAAAACACACAGAATCAGCACAATTATTTACTGTGTTTAAAGAACACAATTAATCTCCATGCCACAGAATCGTTATGGGCCACGTTACAGAGAGATGACATTCATATGCACTGGAGCGGCATCGCATTTTTGTGTCAAAAGTGAGGAGGCAATTGGGGCTCCTTCAGCAAAGAAAAGGCAACAACGCAAGCTGTTATTGGCAGCGAACAGATGTTTGAGGGAAAGTTGGCATTCGACGGCTATTCTTCCTCTGACAGAAATCTACCAGAGAGACATGAGAGACACGGCGTGATTGTCATTCATGAAAGAGATGCTTAAATGTATGGGGAGGCTGGCACGCTGTGTTTTTTTTTTTAATTGTGCAGCCCTGCCATTAAAAATGGGTAACACACACCAGCTCGAGCAGCGGGGTTTCCGTATAATAAATATAGCACAGAAACAAGAAGCTGAACAAAGTTAGCAGCTGTGGGAGACGTAGATGCTAATTCTGTCATTTAAGGAGAATCTTTTTCTTTAAGTATAAATAAAGTATATACAGTATAGGTAAATAGCGCATGTGTATGCACACACACACACACACATATACACCAAGCAAATAAAGACACAGAAACACATCTAAAAAGAAAAATAATAATAAAAAGATATATATATATATATATATATATATATATATATATATATATATATGTGTGTCTTTATTATATGTACTGTATATATATATATATATATATATATATATATATATACTTACATACATACACACATACATACATACATACATACATGCAACCAGGATGCTGGCAGTCAATTCAGTAAACACTCTCTTTATCCCGAGCACTATAATCTGCCCCAGATAAATGCCCCTCAAAGATAGAAATGTCACCTGATATGATAAACAGCAAGCTGACGTTACGTAAAGTGGCCGTATGTGAAGGAGTTGGAAAGATTAACAGTAGAGCATCAACGGGATAAAAAAAAAAACAACCCCCCAAAAAAACAACTGTTGCAACCATAGGAAAAAAGAGCTTCCAGAGCTTGAGGAGAACCTTGTTTAGTTTTAGCTCAGACCCCTAAACTGACCCGGCTGCCTTATCACAGCAATACAATGTTTTACATACAGTCCTGGGACTCTGAGTGCCCTAAAGAGCTGTTCTTACAGCGCCACTTCAGCTGACCCAGTTGTAATTAAAACCAAAAAACCCTCCATAACAATTCTTAAAATGTATTTCTCTCACATGCAGACAGATTTGCTAACCAAAACATCTCTTCGAAGTGCATGGAACAAGATGAAATAAAGGATGAAATAGCGGGACAAATGTTTACCACGGCACCACGAAACCCTGTCTGAACATGGTATATGATGCATTCTGGGTTAAAAAAAAAAAAAAAAAAAGAGAGAGCATAACTACACGCTGCATCGGAGCGGCTTTTTGGATATCAGATCACTATCACGTCAGTGGAGAAGGTAATTTGACATAGTGACGTTCCGTCAGTCCGTAGACTTGTTTTAAACCTGCATCTGCCGTGCAATGTCAGCCCATCAGGTAAGGCCGGGTGTAATCACCACTGGGTATCATCACAGCACTTTATTCGGGTGAGGTATCAGAGCCACGGTCTGGTCGGACAATGTCATAAAGGAGTAGCAGAGGCAAAGGAAACAACAGACGGTCCACACGGCGGAGGGAAGAGCACTAAGTCAGTTTAATAAGCACATTTGACATTAGATGTCTGCACATGGCCTCTGAGGGCTGCTCCAATGTATTCCCATAAACATTGGGGAAGGCACGCTCCCTATATCATCCAGATTCCCCTTTTACGGGGGAACCTGGAAACTTTGGGGGGCAATTTTACAGAAAAATTACTCTGAGATGCCCGGTTTCAATTCAATCCGCTCATATCTTTCCTTCCTATTAAGCATCAAAATGTTCCCCTCTTTGTAGGAATGGAGGTATGGACACCACCAGCAGCCAGGGAGAGGTGAGGAGGGATGGGTGGGAAGGGGAGAGGAGGAGAGGAGGGGAGGAGAGGAAAGGATAGAGGGAGCTTGGCGGAATTCACACATCATATTACAGCAGCTAATCGCAATCCGCAGA
>NC_137195.1:21720834-21918334 GCF_960531495.2 Zeus faber | reverse complement strand
GTTTTATTTGTTTTCCAGGAGTGAAGGCCATTTTTTGGATAGAAACGGGTAAACGGACATCGCTCGGATGTCGGTGTCATGGGTCCGCTTGCCTCGGTATCGCCCTTTGGCTGTTTGGAAGTGAGGTATCTGTCGTGTCTGTGTGCGGGCCTCTCTAAATATGTATTCCCTATTATTTATTAGGACAGAAAGAAGCACAAAGCAACAGTAAAGTAAAGAAGTTCTGGATAATACTATACATAGTTTTGTTACCCGATGATTTGGTCGAATGAACGCTTCCCTGGATGTTGTACTACACCCCTGCTCACAAAACCTCACAACTTTGCTCAGTGAGGACCCATGCTCGGTGTGATCTTGCCACAGAAATCTCTGCTCGTCACATGGCATAATTCGACGTGAGCCTACACGCTTTAACAATAATCCATTCGATTGTTGATTTGCTTGTTATTGTGGCTTTGTTGTTCTTGTTGTGCGTCCACACTGAGGCAGGGGCAGTGCCGTCGCTGCTGCTGCCGCTGCTGCTGGTGCTGATGGTGGCGATGGTCGTGGTGTTGGTGGTGCTGGTTGTGGTTGAACGCTCCAACTCTCCAGCCCCCATCCAGCCAGCAGTTCCAGCAGCAGTGAGCAAACAGATGTCTGAGAGAGTGCCCATTCTGCCGGCCCCGCTGCCAAAACCACCCGCGGCCCTGGAGGCCTCACCGTCAGCGCCATCCAGGGAGGCTCCGCTCTGGGCTCAGCCGTCCAGATTCTCTCTTTACCAGGACACACATGTACACACATTTCCACACATATCATATCATATACTGTATAAAAGCATATTAAATATTCTAGCGATCTTATTCCACAAATTATTGTATCTATCTGTCTATCTATCTATCTATCTATCTATCTATCTATCTATCTATCTATCTATCTATCTATCTATCTATCTGTCTGTCTATCTGTCTATCTGTCTGTCTATCTATCTGTCTATCTGTCTGTCTATCTATCTGTCCGTCCGTCCGTCCGTCCGTCCGTCCGTCCGTCCGTCTATCTTTCTATCTATTCATACCGGGATTCTCATCAGATCCTTGAGGTGCTTGAAGTGCTTGAATTTCAGACACAGAAATGTCATTCCTGGAATGCCTTGAAAATCAGCCCCTTTTATCCCGCGATATTCCCCCAGGATTTATTATTCGAATCCCAACGAAATAAAACAATTCCAGAATCGCTTTTACGACATCGATTATGACAGGGAAATGTTAATTTAATCCAGCACGGTTGGGAAGTAGATGACAATGAGATTAAAAATAGATATATACAGATAATAGATATTAATACAAATAATAGACAATGAAACTAAGATGGTGTTATATCTTAATGAATAAAGATCACATTGAAAATGGATTGTTCTTGTCCTTGAAAATAAAAAAAATTGTGCTTAAAATAGTACTTGAAAGTCCTTGAATTTTATTTTGTGGTGCTTAAAATAGTACTTGAAAGTCCTTGAATTTTATTTTGTGATGCCAGAATGAACCCTAATATATATTTCTGTATATATAGATACACACGCACACACACACACACACACACACACACACACACACACACACACACACACACACACACACACACACACACACACACACGTATAAACAATATATATATGCTGTATACTGTATGTACAGTATGTATGTGTGTTTATATGTATGTATGTATGTATGTATGTATGTATGTATGTATGTATGTATGTGTGTATGTATGTATGTGTTTATAAACTAAATCTGAGCAAGAGCTAACAATATGTACGCAGGCAAAAAAATACAGAATGTAAAAAAACAACAGCAGAACAAAAGCGTCATATGCCACACGTTCGAATCATTTTAAGAGCAGACCGACATGTTTAGTCTCGGGAAGTGCTCCAAGCCCAAAGAGAGGGTCAGAGGAAGAAACCACGCTTCTCCCAACAGGAGTGGGTGACTCTGGAAATGAGACTTTTTATGGAGGGGAAGAGCAAGACGGAGGGGAGAGGAGGGGGGGGGAGACTAGCGTGTTGGCGGTATATTCCCGCTGCTAATCTGGGTTTCTCTTTATGGGGTCAAACCATGAGGTTCTGACACCTCCTCCAGGGGGCATAACCATTTGGTGTTTCGTAAATCAAAAATCATAAGAAAAAAACAGAACACCCCCCCACCCCACCCTCTAGTTTCAGGGTGTCCAATTGCTTAAAATTGTTACGGCTCATTTTAGTAGTAGTAAAGAAAAAGAAACACAGCCGGAGATTTTTAAATTCAACTCAAAGGATGTCATTGCGTGGGAAACCCTATTTACTGGAAAAGATCTTATCCCCCTATATTTAGATGTAATTAAATATATTATGGTCCTTTTCTGATGATGAAAATTCATTTTCATATCGTCATAATTACACCATTACTCACTATCATGAAAATTGCGTAAATTCTACAAATTATGAATTCAGCTCATGGCCTAATTTTTTTTTTTAATTTTTTTTTTTTTTAGCTTGATTTAAAACATTTGTTTGTGATTGGTTAAGCGCTATATCTGAAAAAACTGAGGAAATAGTTGAATTTGTTCTGCTGTAACAGTGTATATATATATATATATATACACACACACAGCAACACTAGGTTGTACAGATACAATAATAACACAACAACAACAGAGGGGACTGAAAAACCCTTCTAATGAACTCAACCATATTCTACTTTTCCAGGAAGGTAAATATTCACTGTATCCCACTGTTTTGATCACAATCATGCTCTGGCATATCACCGCTATTACTGTAAGTCATAGGTTTTATGCAAAACGGCTGTTTAACCTTATTGTCAGATCAGACACGAGTACCTTATGTGTTTTGACATTCTGTTATTCAACATTCTTCATTTTTATGAGGTCAAGTAATTTATATTTGATATGTGTAGGAGTGTGTCCTTTTTTCTTTCCCTTTCCCTATATGTGAACCGGTAACTGAAAAAGCCACATCTAAACACAACATTATAATAGAGTCTGTCGGTGTATTTTTATAAGTGTGTCTGCCGGTTTATTACATATGCAGAGGCATCAGTGCACGGCAAAATGGAAAAATGCATCAATATATTCACAGAAAAGGCAGGCCGACAGCTCAGAAAATAAATCTACATCTGCCAGGCTCCATGCAAATAGCAGAGCCTTCCTTAATGGTGAAACCATCGATGAAAACAGATAAAAATATTAAATATTCAGACATTCCTTTCAGCCGGTATCAAAAGCCTCCAGATGTGGGGAGCTGAAGTTGTTATCATGAAGCCAACGACAGGCATTGAAAGAAATTCCTCTGAATTCTCAACCATATAAAAGTATTTTATGGCATGCAAATAAATGGTAATTTTTGACTATGGAGAGGGAAAAAAAAGATGTCAATAAACCCTATCATTTGGGACTAAAACTCCACAAACAGGAGACACTTTCAATTTGCTTTGCCTGTCTCCCCGCGTTAGATGCTTGCGATTGCCGCGAAATTAATCCATTTAACAATCTGTGGCTTAAATTTAAGGATTTCCATTTTTTTTTTTTTTTTTCCCAGAATATCAATAAGTTCCAATTGAAGAGAGGATTCTTTTGCAATTCAGGCATGTGCAGGCGATAACAGCAGAGTTGGCATGAAGAGAGGCAAAGATGGATTAATTATGCAGAGAACATGGAAATTCTGCTTATCATCGCTTAGCAAAGGAGCCCAGCTCACATAATCAGAAAACGAGGATGAAAAAAAATAACAATGCAATGGCACCTTCCAGCCCATCATCTAACAAGTTCGATTTTTCCTGTAATTAAAAAGTAACATACAATTATATTCATATCTCATACGCAGACTATGAGTTGGTGTATATTAAATAATTGCATTGGGATATAAAGAATGGTTAAAAAAAAAAAAAAAGGACAAAAAGGGAAGTTGGAAAAAAAGGAAAAACCTTGTTTCACAGGGGTATAGCTCCCCTGGGTCGGATTGAACTACTTAGAAACTGAAAACTTAAATTATCTTTGGAACACAAACAAAGACATCGGCTGAAGACAGACGGGCGAAGCTATATTTACTTGTGTTCTAAACTGTGTTTTGAAACATGCTCTCGGTGCGTGCATTTTGCAAATGAGTGTAATAATGTCTAAAGGCTGCCGCGCTTAAATCCCCTCTGAGGACGTATGATATGGAAAGATATAACCGGCGTTTTGCCTCCCCCCATTTCATGTCTGCGTCCGATTGCGCCATCGCACTTGTTTGTGGAGGGGCTGCGTTTTTGACGCCGCCAGATTTAGAAAGAGCGGGTGAAAAAAGTTCCGGGCTTTTGGGTTCATTCGTCTCACGCGCTTGTATCTGGAGTAAGAGATGATGTCATGGGAGTGCGGTCGATGGGTGTTCTGAGGTGAACACCTCAACCTACCTCTTTGTTTTAGGTGTAACTCTAGCAGTTCTCCCATTTCCATACTCTGCCCGAGACAATCTTTTGGGGTCTTAATTCAGGGTATCTGCGGGTAAAGGTGGTTTATGATACATAATGTACATATAATATCCCCTCTATGAAAAGCTATCCGGCTGGGAACATTATACAGAAATTTAGCAGCGCAGGAACTCGTCACTAGGCTTTGTGTAATATCTATTTATACGGTCTATTCTAATCGAGTACATAAAATGTATAGTGTAGTGTGTTATACGCTTAATGGCACGGTAAGTGACCTAAACACTCATAAATATATATTCCTTAACATTATTAGTTAGTTTTACAATGTTGGCTATTACAGTAAGCATTAAAGAAAGCAATGAAGAAAATGTGTTTTTTTTACCTGTTCATACCTGATGCTTCCTGTCATTTGGTAATGTTTCATGTTTTGTTTCCAATGTCCTTATACAATTATATTCTATTTTATTCTATTCTATTCTGGTTCTTGAGTATCTCAACTCAATAGTGACGCCGCAAGACATTATTGACCCCCACAGGTATAGATACCTGTGGGGGTCAATAAAGTCTTATCTTAACTTAATTTATATTTGATGCATTTTGGACCAATTTGTTTGATGATGCAGCTGATATCCCTCCATGTTCCTTCTAAAAGTTCATTTTCTGATGAGGCAACTGCTCAAAACGGAATGTAATTAACCCAACGTATACAGCACATCCCCAAATCCAATTCCGCCACTGTGTCGTGGGCGTTTTTGTTGCCTGCGCAGGGTTATGGATAGGCTGCGGCATCTTGGCGCTTTCAATTGACCCGGAGAAGAAAATCCCCCCGGAAGCATCTCGAATCAAAAACCCCCCTTTTTTTTTTTTTTCTTTTTTTTTTCCCATCCCAGATAGCTTTCCAGTTCACTTGCAGATTCCGGGGGAGCTTTTCACACACAGGCGCACCTGTTGCTTGAGCCTTGATTTCGTTTCGTTTCGTTCGTCCTCTCTCTTTCTCTTTTTTTTTTTTTTTTTTCTTTTTTTATCAGAGTGGCCCCCCCCGACAAAAGGGAAAGAGAGAAGAGGCCGAAGAAGAGGCAGAGGCAGGAGAAAAGATCCTTATCGAATGCTCTCCGCCGGACAATGAATTTTCCTTCCACCATTCAAATGTATCTCCAGAATGCTTGAGTGATTCATTACAGCAGATTCTGAAGTGTGACAATGGGCCTCAGAAATGAGTGATGGTATCTTTTTGCTGATTTCATTTCCCTGATCCTCCTTATCCCTCTGGCCTGTGTACCTCTATTAATTAGAAAGCAGGGATTTCCACTCATCAACTGATGGGTTTCATGCTCCGCTCTGTCACAAATCTCCTGCCCGCACTATCTTTCCCACCAAGGCATGGCCGACTCGGCGCGCACTTTGGTTTCGGCTTCAATCTCCGCCGCGAGTCGGGTGGCTTTGGTGATTCATAAATATTTATAAACCGATTAAGAAAGAATAATAAAGTTATAAGACAGTGGTTGGTTACCCTTGAACAGTGCCGCGGCCGACTTTTCCGAGGAGGGAGAAACCGGATCAAATGTGGCAGGAAAAATCCCCTCCGCTGCTTTTTCGTTCTTTTCTTTCTTTTTTTTTTGTGCCTTGATTTTACGCAGAACTTATGAGGACGTCTTAACTTTGTAATGAGGAAAGGTCATTATTTTAAAATACCTGAATAATATCATAAAACCGGCGCGTCGCTTGTACTATGTTGAGACGACATTAGCCGTTGCAGTCGGATTACAACCAACATAACATGGCAGCTCCTTGCCAAAACATTTCAGCATTTATCGGTGGAAATAAGTCGAAGATTAACCCTCGTACTCAATTCACCATTTGTCAATAAAACCGTAAACAGATAACAGGAATAGTTACGGTCATTGGTCATGCTTCCATGCAGTGTTTGGCGGCTCTCCTCAGGAAGGTTTATTTTATTTTATTTAATTTTTTTTTTGAATACAAAAGCGGAGTAAGACCTGCCGGAACATGGAATGCGCGTGGACTCATTTCGGGGGTCTATGTGGGGATTAATTGGATTTCGATTGGGCGGCGAATCTCAGGGCGAGAACGCAGCGAGGAGCCAAAGTGCCGCGCTCGCCACCGGAGCGCGGGACACGTCAGCCGGCTCCCGGAGTAGCCTCCTGCGAAGGTTTTTCAGGGACAGACGTACTCTCGTAAAAGTTCCATTAATTATTAATAACGCCCAGCGATGCTGAAATGGCCAATTTCTCTGTTGTCTCCGTGACTAGAGGGGCGCTCGAGGGCAAAGACCTGCAATTAGCTGCTATATGTGGGTGGCCGTTCTCGGCAGCATCCACTTTTGTTCCGCGACTGCAGACTGGAGACCCAACCCCGAGCCTAATTATGCCGCCCCTCTCTCCCTAAATATGAAGACATTAAAGTTGATTAGTCTTTCTAATTAGGTTATGCTTTCTGATACCGCACGTTTGTTCCGTGCTGCTTTATGTAAGATAATCCCCTTTTTTGCATACGGCATAACAAGTCATTGCACCCTAGACACACGGGCTGCGTCATGCCTTAAAAAAAAAAAAACCAAAAAAACGGTACCACTGTAATGATGTTCCCTAAATAATTGTGGCTTCTATAAAAAAAAAAAAAAAACCCACAGGAAATAGTTTGCGAACCAGAGGAACCTGCCGATGTGAAATGGTGCCGTGCGCCCGTTTGAAACAAAAAGCAGAGCGGCAGCAGCAGCACGGCAAGGTCGACCCGTCCACGTGTTCAATTTACAGAGCAACGAAAAACCCTGAGAGCCACTTAATCCGAGATTCCACCTCCTAATAACATCCAAATCTGATATCTCACCCCCCGGGAACCTCCCCCACCCCAACCCGCCCGCCCCTCCTACGAGGACATGACTGGGCAGAAAAAGGAGACTCTTCATCTGTAAGATTAGGTTTTGGCAACTCTACTCCTCTCCTCTGGATGTCAGATCGGCAGGGCAAATTATATTGAGATCCTCTCACAGATGACAGATGAAATCTGTCTCTTTGGGCTCGACGTGGAGCTGCAGGTGATACATGATATGCGATAAGGCAGCGGGGGCCCCGGACCCCTGGCCCCCCCCCACACACACACACACACACACACCCCCCGGGCCCCCGCTGCAGTGATGTCACGGTCGCAGGTGGCTCCCCCCAAACCCCCGCCCCCGCCATCGCAGCACACACCCCTGACTTGTGCAGAAAATGACAGGCACTGTGAGAGGCTCACAGAGAACTTTTATCTCTCCCCCATCTGTGTGGTCTCGGGCGCGATGATCTTGGACTCCAGCCATCTCACCCTTCATGCCATTTAGGAAGAAAAAAAAAGGTGGGGAGGGTGGGGGGGCGGGGGGGGGGGGGGGTGAGGGCGGCGCAGGGGAGAGAGGGAGGGAAAGAATAGAAGGCTGAGCTACGCTGCTTTCAAGCTTTTTTGTGTGTGTCTGTGTGTGTGTGTGTGTGTGTGTGTGTGTGTGTGTGCGCGTGGAAGGCAAGCAGCTGTTTTTTTTTTTTAACGTTTCCACAAAGCACGTAATAAAGCTAGAATAGCGTCTCCGTTGTCGCTCTCCCTCTCATTGTGGCATCGTGCATGCCGGGGAAAAAGTACCGAAAAATCCGAAGCAAGAAAAGATAAACGATCGTTTGAGACATGATATCAGCTGGGATTTTGGTTTCGGAGATATTGTGGTAAACGTGGTCTTGAAGTACAGTAATGTGTTTTTTCTGGACTTCACGGACTGTTCAAGCCCTACCTGCTCGCTCGTAATATCCACATTACTAATGATTGTTTCTCAAATGCTTTAACGCATAGACGATATCTCACGAAAGCGAAACGTCGCCATCGTAAATATGATCGACATCGAGGTAATCGCCGAAAATATCGTGATGGACTGGCTGAATCCATCATGTCGACGCCGAGCCACGTCGACACGGCTGTGAGGGAGAGGTTAAAAAAGGAAAATTCCATCAAATGTTCCCTGCATATCTTTCTCTCTCTCTCTCTCTCGTTTCTTTATTTTTTATTTTTTTGTTCAAATTTTCTTTCCAATAAACCCGCCAAAGACATTCCGGCCGACCGCATATCTCACTTGACCACAGGCATCGGAGAGGGTCACGCAGAAACCCCGTGGAACCTCTGCCACCGAGGCGGCTCATTCCTTTCAGCGTCCTGCATTCATTTAAAATCATCCCCGTTCACTGGAATGCACGTTAGCTCTTTAGGGGGAAAAAACAAATGCAAAAGCGATAGGAAACGTAACATAACAGGAAACACCATCTTAAAAAGAAATGAAAAAGGTAAGTTTGTAGGTAAGACGGTGGCTCTACCCCGACACTTTTTTCCCCCATTTTCTTTCTCTTTCTCCCGAAAGCGTGGTTTTCTCCGGCCAAGCTTCCCAGAACAAACAGGTGTACGCGCCTGTAGCGCTTGATAGGGGACATCTAAATGTTGCAGACGGAGCCCGGCTTGAAGGACTTATCATTTCTGAAACGCCGGGCGAAAAAAGCAAATATATGTTGCTTGTCAATAATTAGGGATGCCTCGCCTTTTGTTTCCGCCGCGGCGACTACGAACGCCGTTGTCAACGTGCCATTCCCCCACTCAGCTGCACTTCAGAGATACAGCGGGCGTCTTCCGCCACGGTGCAGGTTCTCCGCCCGCCGGAGTCCTTTCATGCAAATGGACGACGCATCTGGTCTCAGGTAGCGCGCCTCAAAAAACGGAACTGGCGCCTTTCTCTGTTATTATTATTATTATAGTCCATAACGTCAAAAGATTCATTTGAGGTTATGCGCACATACAGTAGCGCGCGGGATTCAATTAATTTCCCGACGATTGTCTACGTTAAAATGAGACCGAGGGGGTGATGCCAGGGAGCCGCATTCAGCCCAACATCTTTGAACTACAGATAGTTTTCATTAATTAAACTGGATTGCAAGTTGTTTAATCAATTTCAGAGACCCCCAAACAGTCACAATCAACCGCCCGCAGTGGGTGTGTACCCGCACACAGCAACACGTTTTGTTTGTGTGCGTGTGTGCGCGCATTCGTGTGTGTCTGTGTGTGTGTGTGTGTGTGTGTGTGTGTGTGTGTGCGTGCACGTGCATACGCGAGCATGCGGGTCACAAAGACACGAAGAAAAAAAAAGAAAAAGAACGAGAGAAAAAAAAAAGAAAAAAAAAAAAGCATTTGTCTGTTTGCAATGCTACTGGTCTTGCTGGCGTAGAAGGTCCCGCTAATTAACCCCGGTGTTGATAATGTGCTTAATTACTTTATATTGTGCTTTAGCCGCGTCGCGGAGGTTACACTTTCCTTCAGATTACCGAAATAATCTCGCGCGCCTCAAAGGTGTTGAGCGCAGAATGTGCATCTGCGGATAGACTTTGTGATTACCGCCGCGTTGACATCAATGGGAAACATTTGACACCGGGCCAGCGCAGGAGAGCGGCGTCGGACTGGAATAACTTTGATTAAACAGGGAAAGAGGAGGGAAAAAAAAAAAAAAAAGAAAGAAAGAGAAGAAGACAGGCGAAAGAAAAAAAAAAAAAAAAAAAAGGCGGGGGTGGTGGTGGTGGTGGTGGGGGCCGGGGTGGTGGTGAGGTAACTTGGTGTAATTTTGTCCGATCGCCGCACGAGCCCCGATGTCCAATCAGACGGAGGACCTCTCATCACCTTTAAATTTCCCTGGGTTCATGAAAAGACACGGGATTGATAAGAAAGAAAAAAAATACAGCTATGACAGTAAAATTGGGTGGAATGAGACTCTGATCTTCCAGCGTTTGATATCAGGTGGACTCAGTATGCACCCAATGCACTTGCAATACACTATATATATATATATATATATATAATTATTTTGGGGTGTTTTTGAATTGGAATTCATGCCGGCTCACAGGGATGGAGATGTGGCACGGTGGAGGTGAGGAGGTGCTGAACTTTTAACTGGAAACAGTAATAGCGCGACTACGAGGGGAGTCATTCCATCACATGGCTGCCGTTTGGCCTTTCTATTTGCAGAATTTTCAATAACAAAAGAGCACGTGATGAAATGTCAAACATTTTCATCGTTTAATGTACGTGTTAAACTTCCCAGGAAACACATCTTCCCACCTCAGGCACAAAAGCCGTGTTTTTATCATCCATCGCACATGTATTACTTGTGACGGGGGGGGAATGTGACGGGTTGGAAAATTTACAGTAGTCTACTATTACTAGTTGTAGTACTTGGAGTTATAGTAGGAATTGTACCCTATAACGTTGACACTAATGCAAAACAGCCCCCATTCTAATTATTTTCATTGTTTTGAACGAGACACAGAAAAAGAATGTACGCGCAACTGTCAGCGAAATATCAAAAACACAACTTATTCCATGTCCAGAAAGATAGACAATAAGGAGGCATTTTGTTCATCCGCACTGATATTTTTCTAAAACGCCGCCATACTGATTCATTATTTTTGCTTAGCGTGATTTATTTATTGGACAATACCTCACCTATTAGCACGGCATTAAATCTGGAAAAAAAAGCTAAATACACCTTTACTAGGAAATTTTGTGGAATTGTTGATAATAGCAACACGCATGTGCATGCAAGCACACACACACACACACACACACACACACACACACACACACACACACCTCCCTCGCTCTCTTTGTTTTGTTTTGGGCAGCGAGGATAACACCTGCTTATTCCCAGTTAATGGTCTTTTTTAATTCACGGCTCAGACCCATTTAAAAGCAAGCCCTTTCACAATTTTCCTTAATTTCTGATGTCATTTCCACCATATAATTACCGCTACTCTTCTTCCTCGTATCTATCGCTCGGCATACCTGCGACGAGAACGTGGGACCTTGACACCACTTTCGCCGAATCAAAATAGTATTTAATTTGACGCCTTTGGCTGTCAAACAACATTGTTCGAGGGATGTAATTAGGACAAATTTATCATTTTTTTTTTATTTTGGGGGATATTGCTCAAACATGTGGGACCTTTATGATAAGAAGGGGGTAGAAAGTGTTTGAACGCCGGCTGCCTAGTATCTGCTGCTAACGTGAATGGCTTTCAATAAAATTAATAGCACTGGAGAGAGATTGCGGTGGAACAGGATGCAGATGTGGTGCCCGGGCGTCCAGGTAAAGGAAGCAGTCATTTCCTGAACACGCCAGCACCAGCACCCCGACCGGCACACATCACACGCTGGGCGCGTGCGCGTACACATGCACACGCGCACGCGCACACACACACACACACACACACACACATACGCACACACACACACACGCGCGCACACGCATGCACACAGACGCACACACACATGCGGTCATCGACAAAGACAGGCAGGCGCACACACTGTCAAAATAGGAATTTGGATCATTGCCATGGTTGTGTTACTTCCACATCCCTCCATCACCATATTTTCCCTCTTGCTTCCCCACCCCCTCTTCCCAATAATGTGACTCCTTTTTGTAGTTTTGTTTATAATTCCACCAGAGGAATAGTCAGGTCGCACGTTAAGCACATGGTTGACTTATTAGTATGTCTGTGCACCCTGTGGGAGGTGGGGAGGAGATATTTAATGACAATAATTATCTCGCGTTGCTTTTTTTATTTTCATTTTTTTAAGTTGCACCTGCTTGTTTTGTTGGAAATAAATAACTACTGCTCGGCGAAAAATGCAGAACGCTAGTTTGGGTAGGCACGGATAAGAGGTTATATCCCCAGAGTTGTTGGTCTTCCAGGATTGTGTTCATATAGGAACGACAACAAGAACAAATAATAATAATAATAACAATAATAATAATAATTATAATAATAATAATAATAATAATAATAATAATAATAAAACAATGACAATAACAATTAATAAATCTTGAAAATGTGGAATATTTTAAAGACAGTATATTTCCTCTTGAAGCACGTTATACGATCATACGATCATACTATTACTATCGCACACACACATGGCAGCTTGAAAAGGTGTCTAAACTCTATAATACCAGTATGATAGTGGGTAAACTGGGTTGCAGTGGCTCTGCTCCAGAACTCAGCTCCGCTTTACCCCTGGCTGTTCATCTGACTGCCCTGCTCCATGATATGCACGAGGTGGGAAACGGGCGAGACAACTGCTTCCAGCAGAGTGAAAAATTGCTCTTCGGGGTGTGTGTGTGTGTGTGTGTGGGGGGGGGGTGCAGATTCCTGCGAGGTTGTTCTGGTTCTACGTACAGACAGATTTTCTGGGTGCAACCTGCTATACATTATGCTGTCAAGGCCGATTGTAATTTTTTTTTTCTCTCTCTCTGCAAAAAGGAAATTAATTGCGGAGAGCGGCGAGAATTTGTTTTTTCGTATTGGCGCGGCGTGGTGCCGGGTGCCAGGACGGAAGAGGACAGCTGTGGGGGAAGGCTGGCCGACCCGCTGCCTTCTGCCTCCACCATGCCTAGCTGCACAGAGCCTGTGACAAAACAAGCCTCCAGGAATACTGGGCAAACACCGAGATCCTCTCTCTGGGAGCCGCACCACTTCCTGAGAGCGCGCCGGCCAAAAACAATCCCGTTATGACTCCTAAACGCCTACGCGGCTACCCCCCGCACCCCCTCCCCCACCCCCCCCACCCCGATTGGGCCCCGGCTTCCGCATCACGTTGTTATCATGTTTGTCGGAACGCTATCAAAGACGCGGAGTGGCGGAGCGAACGTAACAAACAAACGTGCTCTTTTTAATATGCCTTAACAACTTAGGCGAAAATAAGGTGAAGCGTACTGTAGTTGTAAGTGATTCCACCCCTTCTTGCCAATCTGCACGCGCTCCCACTTTCCGCGGCAGCCGGAGCTCGGCCAGGAGAGATAGTCGGGCGAGATAGCGGCTGCCGAGGTAGGAATCGTTTTCACGCCGCCACAATTACAGAAACCGTCATTACATTGCTCACTCTTACTCAAACACAGATAGAACCCTGCAAAAAAAATTATGCACAGGCTAGGAGGAGAAAGTGGCTCACTTCTGTTTGCTAAATTAATCGCTTCCTAAATGGCTCCGGGCCAGGGAAAGTTAACATTTGCAGTTTCAAAGGTTTTCAGCGCTTGCAATGAGCCATGAAATTACTGCATGCCGTCGAAAATGGCAGCTGATGAAAAGCCCAAGGAGCAGGTCCCACGGGCAGAGGGAGAGCTTGGAAGTGAAATCTTAAACACAAAGTCTAATTTCTGATTCGAATCGTGGTGAAATCCAGCACCAAACTGGAGAATGTACCTGCCCGCGTGCCAGAGCGGGGCGGCTTGTGACAAGACAGATGATGAACAGCTGCTTCTCGCCTGGCGGGCTCGTCCGGGCTCCGCCGAGGCGAGGTGGGGACAGAGGTTGGGTTTAAAGACCGTGATGATGATGTCGGGGTGCTCAGCTGCGGCCAAAAACCGGACCCAATCCAAATTAGGTTTGATTAAATCACAGGGATGACTCTGCACATCGGCACGCACCAGCCCCGGGGAGGGGGCTGGGCCGCGACTGAAACCCACAATCTGATGCTGAAATAGTCAACTGTGTTTACCAAAAATGAAACTGGAAGCATTTCAAGATGAAGATCTGAACATGAGAAATATTAACAAATATGAACTATGTCTTGAATTTGTTCCGTTCGTACATGGGCCACATTACATGGACGCCACGGAGCATGCACCAAAGAGAAGCTTGTCAAGTCAGATAATTAGACATCACATGATGCGGAAGAGCCCCAACTCTAATCCCTTCAAAATGAAACATTTCCTTTTGGGAAAAACATGCAAAGCATGAAGAATTATCTGTTTTGTAAACATGCGCTGTACGGTCAGTTTCCAAAGCTTTGAGATAAGACGATGCTTTCCCCTGATGTGTCCCAAGCCAGGGAATGTCAAGAATCTGATCATCTAAAACCAGATGACATTTTGACCTTATTTTCGTTGGTATGAAAATAATTTCAGAGTGAGTTATTTGGAACTTGCAACATGACATTTGATCTTTTGTTATGCTACGTTGATGACTGATGCAAACCAAAAATCTTTGAATTCTTTTCTTTATTACCCATTTATTACCCATTTGAATCAAACTGAGCCACTGCCATTTTCATTTTGGCATTGAAATTCATTGGAAATATTTGGAAGTATTTCATCCTCATCTCGCTGTACAGAAAGTTTATTAGTGATATTTAAATACGTTATGCCTCTGACATGAAACATTCAATGTTTTGTCTGTTGCTGGGGTCAAATTTGGAGTTTGGAGAGAGAAGTGAACTTGTTTATAAATTACTGCTAAATTAATTAAAGGTTGCATTACATTTTAATATCAATTGTTAGCTCTCGGTGTAGGCTCATTAATATGCGCCTCGTGGGGATTTCGGCGCCATCATTTCACCAGTAACCTGCTGGCTGCGTGTCCTGAGGCTGTTTTATGGCGCCATAGATTGATAGTCGACAAAGTAATTAATCATATGTACGAACTGCCCTCGCAGTTTGGCTTGTAGAGAATCAGTCTTTTAAATTTTCAGCTGTAACGTGTTAAAAGGAGAGTGTGGCAGAGGCTCAGATGGTTGATAACTGCTCCCATCATCTAGAAACGGTGGAAAGAATTGTTCCTGCCTGAAAAACGACCAGTTATCTTTTTTAATTTCACATAAACCAATCAGCCACAACATTAAAACCAGCTGTCTAATATTGTGTAGGTCCCTCTTGTGCCTCCAAATCAGCTCTGACCCATCGAGGCATGGACTCCGCAAGACCTCTGAAGGTGTCCTGTGGTATCTGATACAAGGACGTTAGCAGCAGATCCTTTACATCCTGTAAGTTGTGAGGTGGGGCCCCCGTGGATCGGCTTGTTGTTGCGGCACATCCCACAGATGCTCCATCGGATTGAGATCCGGGGAATTTGGAAGCCAAGTCAACACCTTGAACTCTTTGTCATGTTCCTCAAACCATTCCTGAACAATTTTTGCAGTGTGGCAGGACGCATTATCCTGCTGAGAGAGACCACTGCCACCAGGGAATACCGTTACCATGAAGGGGTGATGAAGGGGTGTATTTGGTCTGCAACAATGTTTAGGTAGGTGCTACGTGTCAAAGTAACATCCACATGAATGCCAGGACCCAAGGCTTCCCAGCAGAACATTTCCTCTGCCGGCTTGCCTTCTTCCCAGAGTGCATCCTGGTGCCATCTCTCTCTTCCATTGCTCCATGGTCCAGTTCTGACCCTCACATGCCCATGGTAGGCGCTTCCGGTGGTGGACAGGGGTCAGCATGGGCAGCATGTCCGGTCTGCAGCTACGCAGCCACATAAGCAAGCTGTGATGCACTGTGTGTTCTGACACCTTTCTATCATAGCAGCATGAATGAGTAGCTCTTCTATGGGATCGGACCAGACGGGCTAGCCTTGCGCATCATTGAGCTCCATGACCCTCTCGCCGGTTCACCGGTTGTCCTTCCTTGGACAACTTTTGGTAGGTACTAACCACTGCATACCTGGAACACCCCACAAGACCTGCCGTTTTGGAGATGCTCTGACCCAATTGTCCAGCCATCACAATTTGGTCCTTGTCAAAGTCGCTCAGATCCTTACGCTTGACCATTTTTCCTGCTTCCAACACATCAACTTCAAGACCTGACTGTTCACTTGTTACCTAATATATCCCACCCCTTGACAGGTTATTTCCGTTTATTTATTTTATTTTAAGATATAAGATTTTATAAAAACATTTTTTACATACTTTTTAATTGAAGTAACATTGAAGTACTAAAACCAAAATAATACCATGCTATTTACCTTCTTCCTACTACCGATTGAGATCTTTCTTGATTCTTTGAGGGACAGGAAGTAAGGAAAATACGGTATAAATGGCAAAGCTGATGCCTTTGCTCTTGTTGTTTTACACTATATGTTTGATGATAAAAATGTAACACATTCATCTCACAAAGCCGCGCTCTGCAGCCTGCAGAACACAACCCTAATGCTCACACCAGCTAACGCTCGTTAGCCGGCCAGAGGGCGCACAAATCCCCGAGCCACTTGAGTGGTGTTGTTTTTAAAAAGCGCCTCCCTGAACCCCGGCAGCTCAGAAGCCGCCATCTTCCCTCTTCTTTTCCGCTCCTAATTACCATCGCCTCTCCAGAAAGTCCTCTGTTGCTCCATCTGTCCCCTCCGCCAGTGACAGAGATGCTCTAATCACCTCGCCTCGCGGGGCTCGCGTGGGGAAGAGGGGACGCGGTGGCGCCGGCCATACAGTGCTGTCTCGGGGACACGCCGCCGTTCCACCGCACGCCAAGACCTCACCGGGGGGGAGGGGTGTTGCGCTGTAAACACTGTCTCCCGCCTTTGTACGGGATATGTTTCGGCAACGCGCATTGAAATGAAGCCATTTCATCCTACAGATCTCCCGCGCAGCGTGTCAACACTAATGCCAAATTGGGGGTTTGGTCTAAAGTATATGTGACATACTGTATGCCGCGGTCGCCCCGCCGGTCCATTAGCGGCTCCCCTTCAAAATGACACGAGCGAAACAGTAGCTCTGTTTCTGAAAGGATGGCACCAGTTTAGACAAGGGCTGGTATCTGTGTATAGACATAGCGTAAAATAAATTCCCATCAAACATTCCCCCTGCGTTTCATTGCTGGGGTTCGCAATCAATTGGATTATTTGGATTTAACTCCGACGTGTATCCGTCGTGTTTGAAGCTGTGGTGTAATGCGAGCAGTGTTGCCTGTTCCTAAATTCAGTAATCGCATCACACATACTTATCTAACAAATATGTCGTTACTCGTTACTTGCGTTAGCCTACCTAGCCTCTACACCTCGTTCCAAATTATTATGCAAATTATATTTTTCTCTGATTTTCCTAAATAGTTGATGAAAATGACAGTCAGTATCATTTTCAAGTCATCGACCGTTAGGGTATAATTCAAATGTTATTGAACAAACCTCCCCCCCTAGGTTGTAAAGAACTGAAAATGGTCATTTGTTGAATTTGCAGCATAAGGAGGTCATATTTACTGAAATCAAAAGCTATTTCAATCAAAAACATCTTAACAGACCAAGTTACATGTTAACATAGGACCCTCCTTTGATATCACCCTCACAATTCTTGCATCCATTGAACTTGTGAGTTTTTGGAGAGTTTCTGCTTGAATTTCTTTGCAGGATGTCAGAAAACAGCCTCCCAGAGCTGCTGTTTTGATGCAAACTGCCTCCCACCCTCATAGAGCTTTTGCTTGAGGATGAGTGGCCATCCACCAACCATCCACTACTCCATCCATATGGACCATCCAGGGTTGCATGGCACTCATCATAAACAAGACTGTTTGAAAATGAGTCTTCATGTATTTCTGGGCCCACTGCAACCGTTTCTGCCTCTGGAGGATCCTACACCTTGAGGTTCGTGGGCTCGAGGCACCAGCAGCTTCAAATACCTGTTTGCTGCTTTGTAACGGCATTTTAGCAGCTGCTCTCTTAATCTGATGAATTTGTCCGGCAGAAACCTTCCTCATTATGCCTTTATCTGCACCAACCCGTCTGTGCTCTGAATCAGCCACAAATCTCTTCACAGTACGATGTTCATGCTTAAGTTTTTGTGCAACATCTAATGTTTTCATACCTTGTCCAAGGCATTGCACTATTTGATGCTTTAATGTTAATAATGTGGACCGTCCTTCTTAAGTAGTTTTCCTTTAACTGGGCTCACCTGGCAAACTAATTATCACAGGTGTCTGAGATTCATTTCTGTGATCCAAAGAGTCCTGAGACACAATACCATCCTTGAGCTTAATTGAAAAACAAAACATTTTTATGTTTATGACACTTAAATCCAATTTGCATAATAATTTGGAACGCGGTGTAGTTCTATATCTGCATCCCGCAAGTCGCTCCTTCTGGACACCGGAGCTCTGTCTCCGCTGCGGTGTGATTAGAGCAAACCTACGACAAACCTCATTGCTTAGAGGTGAAAGGTCAGCTTTGGATTGTCCAAACCGATCGGCTCTGGCTTTGGCTCGTGCGGGAGTTTCGTGCGGCAGACGGCAGATCGGTGCTGACCACCGGGCGTCGCAACGTCTCCTGGAGGCAACACACTCCTCCGGCAGCAGTGGGAGCGACTTTCTTTGCCTTCCACGAGGAGGATACAGCTTCCTTCAACTCCGACACTGAAGTCATGGAATATTTTAAGTGGGGGTCAGAGATGGGGAACCGTTTCCCAACAAGAAAGACTAAATCCATGAAATTCAACACAGCGACGGCGTCTGGTGCGCCCGTGGAGAGGCTCTTCGGCCCGGGCGGTCTTGTGCCGACTCCGAGCAGGAACAGGTTGTCTGACAAACAATTTGAGAGACTTCTCCTCATGAGGTGTAACCAGCGCTTCTATTGATCAACAGGTCAAATAAGCTGGACTCTATTATAAAGCCATGGTTTGGTGAGCGAGCAAGTGTGTTTGGCCTGTGTTTGGCCGACATAAGTGTTCTATTGTCCTTTGACGTGGGTCGTCATCTATTGGTGTTAGGAAGGCCAACCTCTTTTATATTGTTTTATACAGTGATATGGTTTAATTTTGAGGCGGTTACAGCCCACTGCCGGTGCCGCCTTGATACTCCTCGGCGTGCAAATGAGCCTTGTTCTCGACATTTTTCTGTGAAGTGCTCTTTGCGCTGCTTTTCACCAACTTTGCAGCATAAAATAAAGACCTTGCGTTTGTGTAGGTATGTAAGGTTTAAAAATATATTGTTATCCGGCAATTACATGACAACGCATCTCCGGCGATGTAGTGGAGTAATGAAAAAGTAATGTTACGAGTAGCGTAACAAATTACTTTCTACAGGGAGTAATAAAGTAAAGTAATGCAGTACTTTTTTTTGAAGTAACGAGAGAAATGCGTAATACATTACTTTTTTTGAATAACGACCCCGACACTGAAAGCGAGCGAGCGCCTTCTATAATTGTATAAAACTTTGCATGTGTCCCAGTCTCCGTCACTCCCTGCATTATTAAATATTGGTTCTCATGCCCTGCAGCCTCATATCTCCCTTTTGTAGCGTACGGTTCTGTTATTCTCACCAAGGTTTGACATTCTCTGCCTTTTCCCCCTCTTCTCCAAAAAAAAAACCCTTCACGGGTGCACGATTTCCTTCTGCAAAACTTTTCTCCCGCAGCAGAGAGCGGGAGAAAAGTTTCCGCTTCCTGCCAGAAAAACCCTCTCATCTCGCACGGAGCGAGCGAGCGAGCGAGCGAGCGAGGGGGAACTCTCGAATGATGACAGCCGTCGTGAAAGGGCAGATAAGCCCGTGTGGCTCTGCCTTGTGATTGTATGTTCATCTCATTCTGATCCGGTTGCGATTCTAAGCCCTCTCGCAGTCCTCACTGTCCCAACAGTTGATCTTCTGCTTGTCATTGAAATCGTCTTAGGGGCTGATCCAGGAGACGGGGGGCGGGGGGCGGGCGGGGAGCGGCTGTTTGTCGCCAAACTTTGGTCTCGGCAGAAAAGGCTGAATCTAGTGAAGTTCTGTCTTATTCTTTTTTTGAACAATGTCACTAACTGACCGCCGCCTTCTCCTGATGGCTCTTCAAGGGACAATTTGTATGACTTCGTAGGGAGCGATTTCGATTTGGACGTATTAGCTACTACACCAAATAAACTCCTTCTGAGAACGGTATCATGGAGCGAGACTATTCTTTTTCTTCCGTCAGAGTAAAGTGAAAGACGCATGGAAGGCTCAGTCATTTCTAGGGTCTAACTCATGCAGGCGATAAGCGCCGCTGCTCTACGCCAAGTTGCGCATCCACCCGTATGACCAGATGTCACTTTTTTTTATTTTGTTGGTTATTAAAGTTACCAATGCATGTCACCATATTCACTATCCAATGTATTCATTTTTTTCTATTAATGAATTGTGTGTCCTTTGTGCGCACTTTTGCAAACACTGTCATTCAAGGAAAATGGTAAATATCCAGCTGGACAAACTACTCTTTTGTGTGGTGTAGAAGACCAGAGCTTCTCCCGTTTTCGGAAACATCATTTTGTGACTTGGAAGTCAGACACAGGCCCGACGGCCACCAGGGAGCGGATTCGGACGGTTGGATCTGTTTTTCGGAATTCAATGTAAAACTCGTTGGAAAGTTGCCATTCTCTCACCAAACACGTACCAAAGCCTGATATTTGATTTTAGTGGGTGTTTAATTCCGTACAATAAGGCGAGAGCGACAGACCTGGGCAGGAGAGTTCATCACACGGGCCCCGTCCCCCGCAGAGGGAGCTGCGTGCCCTGCTTAGTGGAGTGTGCAGAGCCGAGGTGTCCTCCTCTTCTACTTAACTTGACGTTTTGCAGCCGCACCGCCTGTGTACGAGTCCCGGGCAGCATGCACTGCTGAACGCCACGGGCCTTAAATGAGATCCCAGAGGGAAGGCAGGGTCGGGGGGAGGGGGGGGGGGGAGCATTATCTTAGCTGCTAATGAACAATTGTGTAATTTCTATCAAAAGCAGTCATAGGGGCCCGCTCAGTCTTCCGGTATCTCCTCTAAATACTGTCATGATAAAGCCGCTGTTAAAAGAAAATAGGGGGTGGGGGGATGGGGAGGGGCCAAGAGCTGTCAAGAGGGGGCGCCGCGGTCAGGGGAAGTGGAAGAAAAGGGAAAGTCTCCTCGCCTTTATCTGCCATTTCCTGCCCGCTTCCTGGCTACATTAATAATCTGTAAGAACAGAACAATCACACCACCGCGGCAGAGAGATAAAAAAAAAAAAAAACGCTCATGACAAAATATCAACTTCCCGCTACGAAACTCAAAAGCCGTTATTAGAATATCAGGAACAGACGGTAATTAATTTCAACTTTAATTACTTCCACTGTTCCCGCAGATTAGATCGCGCGGTGGAGATGGGGTTATTAAAACAACCGGGGAAATCTGTAATGTAAAAAAAAAAAAAAGAAAAAATGTTAATTTCTATAACCTCATCTCTTAACCTGCTTGTTGAGTGATGCAATTACATCTCGACAGTGCAGACGGGGGCGATGCGATGTAGACGAAAAAGACACCCGATCACTTTGGACTGGGGTGGGGAGCCGGGGTAGGGGGGGCGGTCTCAGAGCCGACAGCTTACGGTGCGATGCTATCATCAGTTCAGAGGGATGTAACGACCCCCCCCCCCCCCCACGTTAATGTCAGACCATATACAGTAGCTGGCATGAAGCGTGATAGGATCAAAAATAATAATAATAATAATAATGATGATAATAATTGTATGTATTGTAATGGGAAAAACCTCCCAAAAACATAGGTTTTTTTTCCTTCGGGTTTGTTATTTTTTCGCTGAAGGACGCACCGACGCGCCTTCAGCCGTCCCACGTCGCCGGCGTTAGAAGCAAAGCGTTGGAGAGCGGCCCCCTCGTCGCTCCGACAACCGTGTGATTCATGTGTACAGTAGATACCGGGACGATGAGGGGCCTTGATTTCCTCGCAGTAAATGCCACACCGCCCCGAAGCGCGCCCCTAAATCCCCGGGCCCGGGGCGGCGTCCTAATAGATCCCGCTCTCTATCAGGCCGATTCAATGCGCACTTTTCTTCATCAATCAAAATACCATCAGACGTGCTTTCATACTTTGCATCCTCTATGCAAATAATCTGCCTGGAATGCTATAATATCACACGGAGCAGACGGCGTATTTGCGCTGGGATTATAGAATGTGTCGCAGATACGCCGTTTCAAATTAAACGCACAGCTTTTTCCCGCCTGTCTTCACCCAAGATAGCCTAATTAATTTACTTCGACGTAAATAAATATTTAGTTCCTTCCCCGGCGTCGCACACGGGGGCCCCCCGGAACCAGTCCAGTGTGCAGAGGCTTCATTATTACAATAGTGTTAAGGGCGATGTGGGAACGGCTAATCTTAAAATCCCTGCCACACAATAAACAGCGCGACAGAAAGGAAGGATGTATGAGATAAAGTCGGCCAGTAATGAAACGGGATGGCCAAAGAAGAGGACAGTGTGTAATAAAGAGGGGGGAGGGGGGTGTTTAAAATAAGTTCAAGAACAGAGATAAAGAAAGGCAAGGATGATGCTATCTGCGGGATTGGAGAAGAAAGCATTTCAGTTACAGAACGGTCGCAATCACTTAATCAGACGGCTCCGCCCAGCGCGGCCCTCGTCTTCCATCATATGCTATTTCCCCCGCTCCAAACAGTCAATTTTCACTCTGCGTGTGTGTGTGTGTGTGTTCGGGCTCAAGGGTTACAGAGAGGGTGACGGGTGTGTTATAAGGGAGGGTGAGCTCGGCTTGCCCAACCAAAACTTGTTGTGTTCGCTGTGAGGACGACCCAATATGAAATCGTTTGGATCTAAAATGCTTTTCTCTAGATACGAAACCCTTGACTTCACTCTTACTCGGGGACCTAAAAGGAAGTGGCGCCTCATTTGAAATCAACAGCGGAACCCGGCATATACTTGGTTTTAGGCTGAGTCTAATATAACCAGAGTGGACATAACTCTGGAGCTGTTTATAAGACAGATGGACGTGAATCACTTTGGCCGCGCAGGCCGAGACCAAAGTTAAGCGCCGCAGACATGGCAAAATGTGTAAACCTGCATGAGTTGTGCTTGGAATAAACAACCTGGGCTGTATAATATATTATCCCGGGCCCTATCGAGGTGACACGCGTACACGCGGCGGCCGGTGCTGATAAAAGAGCAACATTTATACTGTGTTCTGTGAGTCAGACCGAGTGCTCCTCTCCAGCTCCTCCTTCCATTCGGGGGCTGGCGGCGGCGGCAGCGGCGGCAGCGGCGGCGGCCATCGCCCTCGTCCGGCTTCTATTCAAAAGCTGCCGAAAGCCCATCTCAAAGCCCCGTCGATCCCCGTCCCTGCCGGGGACCGCGGCAGACGGGCGGCCAAACCCCGATCCGCAGACAAAGACGGGCCCGATGCTCCGGCTGCATTGGACCGGCTGTCCCTGCGTCCCGCGCTGGCCCGGACGCCGTCCCTGCGCTCATTTGCGAGGCCTCGTGAGTTCGCGATTAGCAGCGCTTTTGGCTTTTGGCGGGGGGCTCACCAGTTGTAAAAGTCGGGGATGACAGGAGCCCCCCTCTGAGATCCAGGAGGGGGTTTAGTCGGGGCGCTGAGGTGGCGACCTCACATGTACCGGGGCTCGTGCTCGTGCTCGGGGGTTTTCCCGGGAAACCGGGGGCCCGTTGTAACAGCCTGGACCGAAAAAGAGAGGATAAATGAAAACAGCAGCCGATGACAGAAGGAAACAAAACCCAACTGCAGGAGTAGAAAAAGACTAACAGAGAGACAGTAAGAGAAACAGAGGGAGGGTGAGACGGAGAGAAAGAGAGAAAATTGGTGTGGGAGATAGTGTGTGTGTGTGGGGGGGGGGGGGGGGGGGAGGGTCCTGTGGAGTCCCTCAGCTGGACAAGCAGCTGATAGTGCTGTGCATACACGTTAATAGAGAGCAGAAGAAAGAGCAGAACCAGAGAAGAAGGAAGCAGAGGAAAACGGAGAGGGAGGGAGGGAGGGAGGGAGAGAGCATGGTGATATGTAGAGGGTACGCTCCACAGTTTACAGCCCTGGACTCAAATCATCCCCTTGGCAGGACTGGTGGGTGGACTGGAGGCCACCAGCACCAAGACAGACATCAGGCTCCGATTCCTGGGTGGCCAGGAACCTCCAGGGGATGAGGCTCCCGGAGTTTTAATACTTTAATAATCTAAATACACTTTGAATAAATAGGTAAAAAAATATTAATAATAATGATAATAATAAATATCTATGTAAAAAAAAGTGCAAATTAAATTAAATTAAATTAAATTTAATTTAATTTAATTTAATTTAATGTAGCAACACATTTGTAAGATAAGCCTGAAAAGGCACATCATAGGTATAAGTTTTCATGAATCAAAATTAGTTTTTGCATCTCAATGAGTCTAACCCGGTAAAACAAAGGTAAAAGAGATAAATAAATAAAACATGATGTGCCAGAAATGCCCGGTTGCAGCCCGTACTGCCCTGTGGTTTACCGTGCTGCGTGCTACAGTACGCTGTTAAGGATGCAGATCTCCACCTCCCTTTGTTTCTGTTTCTTGTAAAATACAGTAAGATCACAGTGATTTATATGAATTGTGCTTGATAGACTCAGAGAGCCCGGCCCGCTGGAATGTCTCTCCTCCTCTGTTTAAACAAAGCCCCAGATAAGACTTTTGAGAAGAAACCTTAAGGTGATCCAGCTGCCCCCATCGCCGGAGCTGCAGCAGGCGCACTGCAATGATGAAGACTGCAGTGTGTGTGTGTGTGTGTGTGTGTGTGTGTGTGTGTGTGTGTGTGTGTGTGTGTGTGTGTGGTGGGTGTGTGTGTGTGTGTGTGTGTCTGGACCAACCACTGGTACAGATGAATACATTCACTTGCGCATTTCACCGCAGCTTATCCCCTCATGATAAAGACGTGAGAAACGGAGAGCGAGAGAGAGAGAGAGAAGGAGAGAGAGAGAGAGAGAGAGATGTTGCTCTGTTTTTGTCGTTTCCATTTTGACTTTTGTCTCCTTTCGACTCAGTATGTGCTTCCATCTCACCTGAACCACGGCACGAGCCCCCCACTGTGACAACAAATCATTAGACCTCTTAATCATCTCTTTTTCGTTACAATCGAATCCATTTATCACCTTTTATAAAAAAATATACAGTATGTACCGTATAAATATATATATTTTTTATATATTTTATTTTTTGCCCCTTAATTCTTGGAAAATCGCACTTTTTCAAATTAATTCCAAACCAAAGCCCACGCCAGAATGCATTGGTGGGGTGGGGGGGGGGAATTTCTGCAAATAAATGCATGTTCATACCATAAGAGCGATTAAATGACATCAAAAGAGCATGCAACTAATGCCGAACATATTTGCATGAACGGCAATTTTCGATACAAAGCAAAGAAAAAAAACCATCATTATTCACTGTATGGCTCGACGTAGCCTAACCCAGAATAATCCAGCGGTTTGTAAACTGCGAGCGAGAGTAGAGAGCAAGCGGCTAATGGAGAGAGAGAGAGAGAGAGAGAGAGAGAGAGAGAGAGAGAGCGAGAGAGAAAGAGGAAATAATTAGCAGAGAGGAGCGATTGTGCTAATGAGAGCAGAATTTGACTAGGATACTTTACTTGACCCCCTGTTGACCCCCAGTGTTCCTGCTCGGCTGTCCAGGAAAATGGAGACAAGGAAGAAAAAAAAAAAAAAGAGGGGGGGGGGGGGGGGGGGGAAGCGTCCGACTTGTAATTATACTCTGCAATGCAGCATGAAATTGTTATTGTGGAATACCTTTTTGAAAATGTTATCAAACAATTACTTATAATTCCCCCCCCCTCCCCCACACCCCCACCCCCCACCCCACCCCCCCACCACCACTAGAAACTGTTGCACACGTCTCTCAAATGAGGCGGTGGAGGCATCCTGCTCCTGCCTGTCATCGAGGCCTATTGCTGTTCATGCAGATGAGCTGGCACCAGCCGACACCCCCCCCCCCCACCCATAAAAAAACACACACAGACACACACACACACACACACACACACACACACACACAGACCCAAACCCCCCCACCCTCCCCAGAGTGTCTGAGTTTCCGAGGGGGGTGCTGTGGCAAATAAAATAATGCCTCTGATAAAAGTGAAATATTTTATGACAGTGTGATAATCATTGCGAGCATAGCCTACGTGCCACTGATATGGGGGCTGTTTTGGCGGTTTGGGGGAAGGGGTGCGGGGTGGTGGGGTGTGGGGTGGTGGGAGGAGAGAGAGAGAGAGAGAGAGAGAGAGAGAGAGAGAGAGAGAGAGAGAGAGAGAGGATATAATCCTTTTTTTTTTGCGGGCTTTATAAAAAAATGAATCTCGGTCGAATCACATCAGAGAGAAAGGGGTGCGGGGGGAGGGGGGGGGGAGCAGAAAAAAAAAAAAAAAAAAAAAAAAAACCTCAAAGACAGTTCCCGAGATGAGCCAACTCCAGGAGAAAATGACCTCCTCGTTTTGGTGATAAAGTTCTAGCCCAAAAAAAATATGATATCAGCGTGCGACGTGACTCATTAGAAATGGGTGTAGGGCTCGTGGAGGCAGCTTGCGCTATCTGCCGCTGCCTGGCTCGCCGGCTGATAAGAGGCAAATGCAAATGTCCTGATAAGAACTGAATGCAAATATTTATGATATGATATTCCCTGGGAATTATATGTGGATAAAACAAAGTGTATTATTCCCCGGTATTTTCTTTCAGGTTTGCCAAAATGTCCCCCTTTTTCGCTTTTTCCGAATTTGCATTTCCTCCAAATTGATTGGGCCTGCGTATTATGTTAAGCTATTTGTTTGCTGAGGATGGTAATTAGTTACTGTAATTACAGCGATGACAGTTGCTAAATTGTTTTTAAAGCATTACAGTGTGTCTGTGCCAGAAGATTGCCGTACTTGTTTTAGGATTTAAGCATTTGCTGGAAAAAGTCCCACTCTAAGGCCAAAGTGGGAATTTCTTCCGTTTTTTTTCCTGTCTTTTTTTGAACTACAAAGCAGCCATTTTCCAAGTAAAGACATTTTTTGAAAATGTCTGTTAATTTGCACTAATTGCACGGCCGACCGTTTTCCGCGGGTTTTCTTCCCCCCGATCGGGGAGGCGTCACCGATAGGATGTCTTGTGGGGATCAGAATGGGCTCCAAATGCTTTAAATCCACATATTTGTTCGCTTTGTGCACTCATTTTTAAGTCAGACTTTTAATGTTTTGTTTTTTTTTCTTTCCGTCACCAAAGAAACAAATTGCTGTTGAAGGCACATTTGTAATTATGGTTGCCAGTGCGGCCTATACAGGCTTTCAAGTGCAGTAAACATTAATTAGCGTGGACATGGACAGTTGGCTGGTTTAGAAGGCGTTTCATGTTCGGCATAAACAGCAAAATGTGAACCACATACTGTAGAATGTGAATCACATAGATCAGCACCGCCGGCGCCTCTTACGCACGTTTCTTATGCAAAACACTGAAAGTAAAACACACTGTCGAGTACGGTAATGTTTAAGTTTCAGTGAAGTGATGGGTATCGCCCACGAGCTGTGTAGGTTCAACGCCGATCCCTCTTGTAGAAATCACACAGAGTTCCCCGCTGCGGGGGCGTTGGAACCGTTGACGTTGGAGTCGGTTTAAAGCAAATGATATCAAAACGGATCTATAACAACTCGGCGCGGACAATAAGCGCGGTCGTGATTGAAGGAAGTTGAAAAAGAAAAGTGCCTGCCCCTCTTTATTTCCCCTGAAGATGAAAAAATGTAAATATAGAAAAAAAAAAAAAAAAAAAGAAGCAGCCGCCGCCGCTCTTTTCTCAGGCACCATGACGCTGTAAGTGAATCATTGGATGGAGTATGAACAGAACGGGGCGGCGTGCATGTGGACTTCCACGTTCCCCCGCGTGCCTCCAAAATCCCACGGAAGGAAAGAGGGAAGCGGCGGTCCCACCAGGAGAGCTTTGTCCCAGGAAACTTCCACCGAACGGCGGCAGAAGGTTCCTAAGGTGAAATGATTTATTGATCAATAGTTGATCAATTGGTTATGAATTATCACACATTTATTTTCTATTTTTGTGGAATAAGGTTTAAAATTTTGAATCAAACGCATAAAAGCTATTGTCAACATTATAACTCTTGTCATTATAATATTGTCATTCTCCCCAGCTGTTATTTGTATTGTTTTCTAAAGGATTTAGGAAGGAGATCGATCTCGTTTCGCATAGGTTTTTGAAAATGAAAGGTTTAAAATTTGCCAACATTCATTTAAAACATGTTGGATTGAAATCATAAAACAACCTTTTACTTAATTCGTAAAAGTGCAAAAACCTTCACGGTGAACTAAACAAATGCAGGACTTCAGTCAGCAGCGTAAAGCCTGCGTGAGACCTAAAGAAATTAAAAAAGAATACGAGAAAAAAAAAAAATCCTCTTTCCGTCAACTGACTTACTGAGTAATAGTGAATTCCCAAATTTCCCTTCAGTTGCGTAAACACCCTCACCCAGGATCCCACCCCAAACCCAAATGTCTGCTCCAGTGAGTCCCTTAATACTACCCCCCACTCCCCCCCACACACACACACACACACGCACACAGACGCACGCACACACACACACACACACACACACACACACACACACACACACACACACACACACACACACACACACACACACACACACACACACACACACTCATGTTAGATGCACCCGCTAGTTACTTCTTAATTATCACCTACTGCAGCCATAATAATAAATTCGCTCTCCCCGGTTTCTCAAATCCCTTTGAAATTATGCAGGATTAAGGAAAGTTGGTTGCTAAATTGGTGTGTGCATCTGTAATTTAATTGCATCTAAGGCTATTAATTAATAAGGTGCCTCCTTTAATAGTTAATATATAATTGCCATTAATTAACAGCCGTTCTTGATAAAGTGTCACCAAAATCAAACAAAAACAATTAGCTTTTTGAGGTAAGTGTCTTTTAAAAGCCTCATTATTAGCACTAGAGGTAATATACAGTAGTTAGAATGATAAAGAAGCCAGGGTAGATTTTAATTTGGATGCAGGCGGCAAAAAAACACAGTTGACATCCATAAGGGAATTACCATGCTTTAATTATGGGCTAAGCCCATTGTAACATGATAAATAATGTGAGAATCTGTCCCCTCTAGTTAGGCTCTCCCCTTGATATATTAGGATGGACCGTGTTGCTACAACTGGTATTGTATTGGTTAATATTCAGATGTATTTCTCCAAGAAAACAGTAATAAAGTAATACAAGGGATTGATTTTGCATCTGAATGACATCAAATCGCAGTCTTTATTAGAATTGTTATTTTGGCTAATATTATTATAAATTATTTTTATTTCTTTATTTTTATAATTTTTTTTCAATTTATATATTTTCTTTATCAGCCAAACATAGTATTCTCTACGATAAGAATGGTAATGCTAATATAATATAATATTTCATATAATATTTCATATGATATAACATTATAGAATATAATGGTTTTGCTATTATATAATATTGTATTGTATTATATTATAACTATAATTATATTATAGAATTTGATTGATGATGAAGATGACCCTCCTATTGGCAGTGTGTTTTGGGGCCTCGAATTTCAGAGATGTAAGCATGAAGTATCCTAATAGTCTTCTCTTATTGTGAAAGAGAAACATTCCCTGATGAAAGCAGAGACTTACAAAGCTAGGGGGTTGAGTGGCCTTCTATCACTTTGTCACATAGAGTAAATAAAACAAGTCGTAACTTCAATGCCAGGCACGCGCATGGCGATTCAAGTGTAACACACCATATGACGAGTGGCTTTTTGTGTTTGAGCGCACGTCGTCCGCGCGTCTTCCAATGGAGAATTACCACCAAAACAATCGGGTGGTTTTGTTCATCTTATCTCGGATAAATCCCCAAAAGTGTGCGGGTTTCGGCGGAGTTGAAAAGAAAGAGTCGCCATTCGATCCAAACGAATTGAGTGTCGGGTTGAGGAACGACGTACATCTGGAGCGCGGGAGTTTAAACAAACCCGGCTATTATTTGGCGGCGCGACATTACCAACAAATCCAAATGATGGCGCGACCTCAATTTTCTGCACGGCGTGAGGGAGAGGGGTACGCCAGCGGGTTCAAGCGTCACTCCATCCCAAAGTGCTTGTTTGGTCTCGGTTTAACTTCCATTGCGGAGTCAACAGTCGTGCTGCTCGGCGTCGCATCGGTAGAAATAATATTCAGGTAGCCCTCGTCCACTGGGAAGCTCATCCCTACCCTGTAATACGGCTTGCGGACGGAAATGCATTTGGGCTAAACAGAAATTTTAGCCTGTAAGAAATGAGGGCACAGTTAAAATACTCCACTCTGCTAAACACTTAGCCTAAGAAATCACTTAAACCCAGGTTCACCATGGAGAAGAGCGCCAATCCTCTTGTTAAAAACAATTAAGTCATGTTAACTACTTGTCAGTCAGACCTTTCGGCAACAATACATCTCCACTTATTCTCTCTCTCTCTCTCTCTCTCTCTCTCTCTCTCTCTCTCTCCCTCCCTCCCTCTCGCTCTCTTCCACTTTGTCTCCTCTTCCCTCCCCAGACGGGCTTGGATGTGCGGGGAGTCCACAGGGAGCTGTGGAATATTTCACTCCGCCAGTGAGAGACCCGATGGGAATAGGGGTTGAAGCGGCGCGAGTATGTATCTCATTAGTTCAGTTATGTAATTTGGAGCACTGATAATCCTCCAGGACTGCCAAGTTGCGCACCTTGGAAACCAGAGTCGGAGTCGTCAACATGCAGGCAACACGCGGCGGTAATTGCCGGGCCGGGTAATGGAGATGGTATGCGAGGTTAAATTGGAAAAATGCAATGCTCGCACATCGACTGCGAGTTGAAGGCAATCAGTGTTGAAGACGAGAGCAATAAAACAGTACAACCTGCACAATATGGCATTTGGTCACTTGTGCTCAGGTGGGAAATGCTCAGACTACAGGGTGTTAAGTAACAGATAATGCACAGCGGGCCGGCCGTTATAGCAAAACATCCCTTGCCAAGGTGATCTTGTATCACTCTGAAGGTTATTACACAGCTACTTACTCCATAACAGAGTACATTGAGACCGGATATTGAAATATACAGATATTTAACTGGAATGCCTCATGTTATAACCAGAATGCCTAGTGTTATAACCAGAATGCCTAGTGTTATAACCAGAATGCCTAGTGTTATAACCAGAATGCCTAGTGTTATAACCAGAATGCCTAGTGTTATAACCAGAATGTCTAGCGTGGTGTAGTGCTTGGCAAATGCAAGGCTTCCGCTCATAAAAATTGTCCACAAAACCGTAGCTAACACCTACAGTAGCATTCACCCTACAAATGCTTTCCACCTACATATGACTTAACCTGTCTGAAATTGGACGTAGTACTGAATCTCTTCAAAGTCTTCTTGTGTGTAGTGTGGTGTGTTGCGTGATGAATAAAGACTGTTTCTTCTTCTTCTTCTGTACTTTCTATGTAGCATCAATGCAACCGAGTGTTAGCCTTAGCACGTAGGCAAGTGTGACAGGAGGGTGGAAAAGTGGTCGCCCGCGACAACGTTCATTACGAACAGACAGCGGCCCTGACCGCTGATTGCCGCTATTGACCAATGAGAACGGGGTATTCCACAGAGCCGTCCAACAAGCAACACTTAAACAAAAGCCCTTTGCCGCAGCAGGACGGTGAAGTGACCAAATAGGTGGGGGAGAGCTCGGGACTTGACCCCCTCCCGGGGGCCCTCGTGCAGGGGCCTCCACCTTCCACCTTCCAGCTCCACCTCCGCCCAGCCAGGGGAAAAAAGAGGCAAGGATAAAAAAAAAAGCGGTGTCAGTATCATTCGGCACGACACACGGGGTCCACTAACAACGCGGCAGACATCACATCATTTAACCTTTACAACACGGGTATTGATCCGCCTGGCCGTTATCGCCCCGCCATCGCCGCCCGGGGCTCAGCTTTAGCTTAGCTCCAGGGGCCGTCAGGGTTCAGCCGCCGATATAACCGCAAGACAATCACATTTTTCTTCCGCCTTTTATCCTCGGATCGTCACTTTGGAGCAGTCCAAGTAATGTTTTGCTGGATGTTACCTGAGACGTCTCCATGTCCAACTACATGGTACAAGAGCCGAGCCTCCATTAATGATCCATTGATGCTCGAATGCAAATAATCTGTCAACATCTCTTCAGCTTCTCTCTATTAAGATATTATTACATAGTAGTTTATTAAATAATTTAATTTATGAACATGTATTCCCTGAAAAAAAAATAAAATATATATATATATATATATATATATAAATGTATGTATATACACACACACTGATATATATATATGCACATGTGTAATTGAGTGCATGTTAATTAATTAATTAAGCATAAGAAGAGTCGTTTAGCTCCTAAAGAGAAGAAAGGAGGCCTCTTTGGCAATTATTTGGACATAGCAGCCTTAAAGTCCCTGTTAATGGAAAAGGAATAATCTTGGATAATCTGTTGTGTTTTATTGTGAATTAATTCTATTGGTGTCCACGATGAAAGCAACCACTTTGGGGACAAATTATATTTAAATATGTCTTCACAGTCACGTACTGTATTCTGGAACTGTGTATTTCGAGTTCCTCTTGCTGATACAAATGATTTTTTCTTTTATTTGAACTTGAAGTTATTAAAAGGGTGAGGATTACATGTAAAAAATTCAGAGATATATATATATATATATATATATATAATGCTGATGTAGTCAGGCTTTTATGGTAGTGGTGAAAGCCACTAATGAACCAGCTACAGGGATTTGTTGACGAGCCAAACACCTTCCAATAAATAGGAAAATAAGTCCGGTGATCATAGCCGGCTCTACAAAATGTGTTCTGAATAATGATAGAAGATATGTATGCCCGGGAAAATGGTGTTTTAATAGACTTTTTAACTGTAGATCTGGAATGGAAAATTGGACGTACATTCTAATTGAATACCTGGTTGAAAATGCGCCCCGGCGCACCGTTATAAATCATTTGGAATCAGTTTTCTAGAACTGCTCTCTCCCTCTCAGCCACTTTACAAACACGGAGCAAGGCTTTTTCAGCCTCTGATAAGTGTTAATAAATTACCTGGATTTGAAAATTAATGGCCAGCCGCCTGCTTCAGGGAGATATCATTGTGTTTCATGAATATTTTGATTTTGTGATTAGATCAAAATGCGCTGAATTCCTAAACAGCCCCGATGCCCAAGCTCCACTGATCACAAACTCTTCCCTTCTTAAAAAAAAAGAAAAAGAAAAAAATCTATTCCATGCAAATTCGCTGATATGGAATAATTAGAATTGAGTTTTGTCAGTATTTTTCCCCGCTGTAACATTTGCATGACTTTAGATCTCACCCCACTGATCTCCTCCAGACTGATGGAAAAAATGGATGTTTTTCTTTTTTTCCCCCCTTTTTTTTGCATTGCACCCCCCCACCCCTGCCCCCCCACAACCAATTTTTTTTTTATTTTTTTTTTATAAATAAATAAAATACATTTACCTTGCCATGCGAGATAATGGCCCACATTGTGATGTTAAAGAGGCTTGTATTTACAAAAAGAAACAAAGGCGAGGCAGTTGCCAGTCCTGGAGGACATTGATTAGGCTTTTTCCTGTCATTTCCCCATTCACACACTGTATCAGTGGCATTCCAGCTCGGCCGCTTTTGTCCCCGATTGGGATCAAATAGATTCCTGCCGCGCTCATTGTCGCAACATTTACTTGTTTGGGACGGCGGGAAGCAAAACGCCTGAATAGCCCCCGCGAAACATTTGGACTTAATAACATATTCTCGCACGGTCCACGGTGCATTCCTACAGTACACCCTATGCACATTAACCTGCTCAGTCCACCTGCCTCTCTCTCTCTCTCTCTCTCTCTCTCTCTCTCCCTCTTGTGCGCTCATTACTGCACATGGACGTACAAAGACGCTTGTCCGCAGGACGAAACGTTACGTAGTTTATCCTACACACCGGACCATGGTAAAAAGTATTATACACACTGTTTGTGACTGTCTTTAAATGGTCCATGTTTGGCAAATTAGGGGAGTGTGTGTGTGTGTGTGTGTGTGTGTGTGTGTGCGTGAGTGTCTCAAGGAAGTTTTTTTTTTTGCTATTTCAGATCTGACTTAGTGTACTTTCAAAAACTAGAGGGAAGCTGGTGGCCCTGGGTTTGGGTGTGTGCCTGAGTGTGTGTGCGTGCGTGCGTGCGTGTGTGTGTGTGTGTGTGTGTGTGTGTGTGTGTGTGTGTGTGTGTGCGCCCGTGCGCTTGTATGCACGTGCACACATGTTTTGTGCGCCCGGCAGCTGCGCGGGGGCCCCTGGGACGCGCCTGTGTAGATTGGGTCTTCTCAGCCCGCAGCTCATTAGCAGCGAGCGAAAAGGAAACGCACACAGATGGCTGTCAAAAAGTCGCCTGCGTGAGACGTGTCAATTGAGGTTTAAGTTCCTTCTGCTCGTCCCTGTGACACTGCAGTATTCACGCGATATTTGTTTATCCCCACCCCCCCCCCAAAAAAAAGAAAGGTACAGAACCAGAGAAAATCCAGGTGACATCTGAAAATGTGTTTTCTAATGAGCGCTCGGGCTCGGGAACAGGAGTCTGCACTTGTCATTCATCACCACAAATTGCTCGCTCTAACTTGACGTGTTTTCGCCGCTGCAGATGACGGGCGAGTCTGTTCCGCAAACACTGTGGGATGGTCGGGGGTTTTTTTTTTTTTTGTTTTTTTTTCTTTTCCAAACTGGAAACGTGGCCGGCCGCCGAACGGTCCGGCGGCGCGCCACACCACGGGAAAAAATAAATAAATCAATTAGACTGTTTACCTGTCAGGATTGGAATGGAGGGGGGTTGCTCATCATTTTCACTCCCAGCGCTGTCGTCCTCCCCCGTAGCGTTATTCAATTAATAGCATTGAGCACATACACCCGATACGGGGCTTTATACAGCGAGGTCGGGGTTTTTTTTTTCTTCTATTTTTCACTGTGTACACTCTCATAATGTGGAATATAGTACCTGTGTGAGGAAACCTGCCCTTTAATGTGATGCTATGTAGGTTATGTAGTGTTAAAAAGTCAATCAAACAGTTTTTTGTTGATTCTAAATGCAGGTGGACAGCAGCGTGCATGGTGAATACATCAAACATGGAAATCAAAAGTAAACCTTGCACAGCTATGCTGGAATAAATCAAATAATGTTTACTTACAATGCTACTAGTTAGTATAGTGTTACTAGTTTGCACAGTGCTACTAATTTGCACAGTTCTACTAGTTTTCACAGTGCTTCTATTTAGTATAGTGTTACTATTTTGCACAGTTTGCACAGTATTACTAGTTTGCACAGTGCTACTAGTTTGCACAGTGCTACTAGTTTGCATAGTGCTACTAGTTGGTATAGTGTTCCTAGTTTGCACAGTATTACTAGTTTGCACAGTGCTACTAGTTTTCACAGTGCTACCATTTTGCATAGTGATACTAGTTAGCATAGTGTTAGTAGTTTACACAGTGCTACTAGTTAGTATAGTGTTACAAGTTTGCACAGTGCTACTCGTTTGCATAGTTCTACTAGTTTTCCACAGTGTTACTAGTTTTCACAGTGCTACGAGTGTGCACAGTGCTACTTGTTAATATAGTGTCAATTGTTTGCACAGTGTTACTAGTTTCAAGTTTAAGTTCAAAAGCTTCACAGTGCTACTAGTTTGCACAGTGCTACTAGTTTGCACAGTGCTACTAGTTTGCATAGTGCTACTAGTTGGTATAGTGTTCCTAGTTTGCACAGTATTACTAGTTTGCACAGTGCTACTAGTTTTCACAGTGCTACCATTTTGCATAGTGATACTAGTTAGCATAGTGTTAGTAGTTTACACAGTGCTACTAGTTAGTATAGTGTTACAAGTTTGCACAGTGCTACTCGTTTGCATAGTTCTACTAGTTTTCCACAGTGTTACTAGTTTTCACAGTGCTACGAGTGTGCACAGTGCTACTTGTTAATATAGTGTCAATTGTTTGCACAGTGTTACTAGTTTCAAGTTTAAGTTCAAAAGCTTCACAGTGCTACTAGTTTGCACAGTGCTACTAGTTTGCACAGTGCAACTAGTTTGCATAGTGCTACTAGTTAGTATAGTGTTTCTAGTTTGCACAGTATTACTAGTTTGCACAGTGCTACTAGTTTTCACAGTGCTACCATTTTGCATAGTGATACTAGATAGCATAGTGTTAGTAGTTTACACAGTGCTACTAGTTAGTATAGTGTTACTAGTTTGCACAGTGCTACTCGTTTGCATAGTTCTACTAGTTTTCCACAGTGTTACTAGTTTTCACAGTGCTACTAGTGTCCACAGTGCTACTAGTTAATATAGTGTCAATTGTTTGCACAGTGTTACTAGTTTCAAGTTTAAGTTCAAAAGCTTCACAGTGCTACTAGTTTGCACAGTGCTATTCGTTTGATAGATAGATATATAGATAGATAGATAGTTAGATAGATAGATAGATAGATAGATAGATAGATAGATAGATAGATAGATAGATAGATAGATAGATAGATAGATAGATAGATAGATAGATAGATAGGTAGATAGATAGATAGATAGATAGATAGATAGATAGATAGATAGATAGATAGATAGATAGATAGATAGATAGATAGATAGGTAGATAGGTAGGTAGGTAGATAGATAGATAGATAGATAGATAGATAGATAGATAGATAGATAGATAGATAGATAGATAGATAGATAGATAGATAGATAGATAGATAGATAGATAGATAGATAGATAGATAGATAGTGCACATATGTCTATTTTTTCTTATCTTATTTTAATCTGTATCTTTCTTGCCTCGCACTGATTTTTGCTGCTGCAATCCCCGAGTTTCCCTCCGATAAAGTGTCATCTTGTCTTTACCATGTTCAGTGTAAAGGATGAGTACATATAGTACATGTATTTGACTAGGGGGTTTACTTCAGTGCTCACAGAGCTGTAAAGGTGCTTGACGGTCGGAGCGAAAACGTTGATATTTTTTCTTGTATAAAATCTAAGCCCATTACGACTTCCCAGCCACTGAGATAATGCTGTGGTCAACATATAATTTCAATAACAAACGGGTCCATGGAAACAAACCGCTCAGGATTAGCGCCGAACGTGTAAAGTCCGGCCGAGCGGAGTGGACTTGTGACTTGTTTATCCGCTCCAGAGTGGATTAAAAGTTGCTCTGGAGCTGGAGACGCTACTTTGGAGTATAACTGTACATAACAGCAATCTGGAAAGCACTCGAGCTGACCTACTTCTGGGGCTCAGAAAACTTTCTATCCCGCGGCCAACTCTAAAAATAACCCCGTGGCCACTTTTAGATCCATCTCAATAATAACCCCGACAGTTTGGCCGGTGACAGCGTCCTGGTACGGAGCGGTAGCAGCACGTGCACGGAGGCTTGTGCACGTGTGCTCTGGTGCTGCTGCTGTTACTGTATAATACCATATAATATCCATTCATCATTTGACTATACATAGGGATCCTCCTGTGCGATCGTCAATGTTTACAATTTATATTTTACAATTATGACATCTCACGATCATATTGAAATATGCAGCCAGATTAAATCACGGGTCCTCAACCTTTTATTGTGACAAATTTTCATATTTTCTTATCATATTTTGTTCTTATTATTTGATTCCTACTCACATTGAGACACTGATGGTTAATTTTAATGTGGACTGGACGGCCGGACTGGGGAGGCAAAGACGGTGAATAGAAGATGAGTATTTATTAAGTACGATGCAGAGTTTTAAGAACACGGACCAGGGGGAGAGAGCCAGAGAGGGAGAGAGAGATAGAGAGAGGGAGAGATAGGAGGTGGGGGAGAGAGAGAGAGAGAGAGAGAGAGAAAAGGAACGCGATCTCTGGGGGCCGGATGGTTATGGTCTCTGTGGTGACCTCCACCGGCAGATGTCACAAAAGGTGTAAAATCTGAACATTGCTTTGTGACACAAGTTTGACATTTCAACGAAGATCATTATGTTTGGACATCGTGTGCACCCTGTGGTAAAGCCACAGCACCGACTATGAGACAAAATAATATGACCCTATATGGTTACATGGAAAGTCAAAAGAAATGGGGGTAAGCGTGATGACCCATCACCATTAGCAAAAAAGTTTATCATTTTACATCAACACGCAAGCAACAGATGGATGCTAAAATAAGAATCTTTCTTCCTGTATAAAAGAAATCTATACTGTATATGTATCTATATATATGTATATATGGTCAAAGTGCAGATATTCCAAATTGCATAATGAGGAAACCATTCGTGTTTCAAATGTTATTTATCATGTAGCGCATGGAGGGGGCTCCAAATAGATGACATATACAGTATATTCATATAGGTGTATAGTGATTTAACTTATGATCAATTATTCATTTATTTATTATTATCATCATCATCATTATTATTATTATTAATTTAGTAATTGAATTAATACTGTAGTAATCAAGTAACCCCACGCTATCCCAAGGTTGAGTGTCTGCCTTAAATACTCAATACATGCAATAGCAGTGTGACTAAGAGTGTGTGTGGCTTTGTGTGTGTGCGTGTGTGTGCGCGCGCGTGCGTGCGTGCGTGTATAAAAATCAATGCCCCTCCCCCTTGTTTAGCAACAGTTATTTGGTCGGCTTTGTGAACAAGATCAATGCGAAGGAGTTTCCTCCTTTAATCATTTACTGTGAATGGCGGTAAAAAAATGACTCTGTACAAATTGGTCTCATGTCCAGGCAAAAAAAAAATTAAAATCACATAGAGTTTTTGTGTGTGTCGTCCCCCACCCCTCCCTTCCTTTTCTCTTCTTTTTTTGTGTGCATGTGTCATTGTGCAGATATTCTCTCTCCCTCTCTCTCGCTCTCTGGCTCTCCCTCTCTCTGTCGCTGTTCTGCGGCGCTCCTTTAAGATGATTTGGAATTAGGAGGCTTTTCACACACCACCACCATATTATGTAGCTTGGTGGGACTCCATTAGCCCGAATCAAAGCGGACGGCGGCCCGCATGGAGCCGCACAATGCCACGGCAGCCTGTGTTTCAGCAAATAAATAACAAATCCGCCGCTTACTGTACCGGCCAAGTCAACGCCGAGCGGCTAATTAAAAGATGAAAGGAGGACATCCTCCCCTCCTTCGCAGTTTGACGATGCGGTTTTTGCCGGTCGGAACGGATACATCGGGATACATCGGGCAAAAATGATGCTCGGTACTAATAGGGAACCAGAGCAGTTAGCGCCAGTCATGGACGGGAGGGGGAGAGTCCCCCCCCCCCCCCCCCAAAAAAAAAGAAATAAATGACACTGGCCTACGGGAAGACAAAAATGGGGGTCTCCTCTGAAACGGTGGCCCCTTCCCTCCTCCTCTCCACCTCTTCTCCTCCAGCACTCCTCCTCCTCCTCCTCCTCCTCCTCCTCCTTCCTCCTGCAGCATCTCAGGGAAGCGTCGGGCTCAGACAGCGGGATTAGTCAAGGATCCATCTTGAGACACAGATAATGTTGTGTGCGCAGACTCCCCCCGCTCACCACGGGCTTCTGTCTCGCTGATTACGGGGCTGCGCCGACGAACCCGAAACGTCTTTTTGTTGTCGACTCGCTGTCCCCCACCCACCCCACCCCCCCCCCCCCCACTTCCTTCCTTCTTTGTCAAACTCTTTGCCAGTCATCCCTCCGTCAACTCACCGGCGGGTCGAGCCAAGGAAGCGACGCGGCCGGCGGCGGGGGCCGACAGCAGGGCTCCCCTCACACGCCGCCCGAATTCATCTAAAAGTGGCGGAACACTGCGGCAGGTTTTCCTCCTATCCCAGAACCCAAAGCTTTTCCAGGGGTTCATCACAGTGGAACGAGCAGGGCCCGGAAAGAGGAGCGAGGAGGTGGAGGTAGCGTTTGGGGACCGTTGACTTATTAGGGCAAATATTACGGCGGATGACCAAGTCAGTGTCTTGATGATTTATTTTTTTTAATTCTTATGAATGCAAAGTAGCAACGGGTACAAAAGTACAAGTGCTCAAAGTGTTACTACAGATTTTATACTTTTAGGACTTTCAACTTCAGAACATCTGTGATATTTAGCTTTGCTGTCGCTCCCTTCCCATCACCTGGTTTCCCCTGCATCCAGCTCATTCTCTGGTTAATCCCTCAGTATAAATACCAGTCCACTTCCCTTTGTTCTCTGCCAGATTGTCTCTTGCATTACGTTAAGCTCTCCTGCACAACTACCTGTTTCCTGTACCTTCCGTCCGAACCTCCTCCTGTTTCCCCGGACCCTGATTCTCTGCCTGTTTCCCCGGACCCTGATTCTCTGCCTGTTTCCCCGGACCCTGATTCTCTGCCTGCTTCCCTGGACCCTGATTCTCTGCCTGTTTCCCTGGACCCTGATTCTCTGCCTGTTTCCCTGCCAGATATGTTTGCATTCTCTGACTGATCTCCTGGTATTGACCCCTGCCTGTTTTTTGGAATAAACATTGTGGACTTTCACTTCCTACCTGATTGCTTTGGCCCCGTGCTTGTGGGTTCATATCCGTTCTGAGTCAGTGAGCGTGACAAACAGAGTAGATATACTTACTGTAAGTATGAGTAGAAACCAGTGGTGCAGTGTGTAGAATTTACGGAACAGACTTGGCAGAAATGGAATATAATATTCACAAGTATGTTTTAATTACTGTATAATCACATGAAAATAATAATCATTGTGTTGGTGTTACCTTAGAATGAGCCGTTTTTATCTACATAGGGAGCGGGTACCACCGTGTTTCTTCTACAGTAGCGCAGAACGGACAAACCAAACACTGGCTCTAAGGAGGGCCTTTTGCGGTTTTTGCAAGTTTCACGGCCACCGTCTCTTCTACTCTTCCATCTTGCACCGCCATGGGGAGGGGTGTTCAGTTTGTTGTGATCTGAAGCCACAGCGCTAGGTGCCACTAAATTCTACACGCTGCACCTTTTGATAAACCAATAAACCAACAAATTATCAAAAAAAATATTACTATTATTATATTATTAATGATTAATATAACTATCAGAAGTATTAAAAGTATTTGGCACATACAGTGCCCTAATTTTCTGCAGATGAGTGCTCATGCAGGATTCTGATTACAATTTACAATAAGATTGAATAGGTGGGGTCCTATAAGCTACAAATAAAAGCTTACATATACTACAGATATAGTTCCTGAAGAAACGTACAGTATAAAAAAACCCTATGTTATGTGAGTAATGTGTAAAAAATAGAGATATTTACTTTGAAATGTTGTGGTAGTAAAAGTCGAAAGTCTCCAAAACTGAGTCTGCTTCCAGGTAAGTACAGATAGGCCGACTTGGAAAAACGTAGTAACGACTTTCTACCATTCCTTAAACACAACAACCCGGTGCTGTGTTTTAGCGTCACGTACTTTAACACGCCTCGTGTTTTTTCGATTTGATGTGAGACGGAGCTGTCGTCGTCTTACCTGTTTGGGGGAGGAGAGGAGGAGAGCGGCAGCTGGCTTCACACCTGCAAGGCTCACACACACACACACACACACACACACACACACACACACACACACACACACACACACACACACACACACTCACACACATACATACACTCCCTCCACCAGTTATTATAAAACTAAATCTTAAGCTCAGCAAAATTATTGATTTGTGTAGAATTAAATTTTTCCACATTTCACGTGTTGCATTTTATTTAATTTATATTTTTTACTTAATCCATATATCTCAGAATCGTATCAGTATATCAATGTTTCACAATGAAACTCAAAAATTATCAAAAAATCTAAAAGATTTGATTCAGTTTCATACAAAACACACAGTAAAATGTATCACGGTAATCATGGATCTACAGTATAATAGGTTTTTTTTAAGTAAGAGTAAGAGTATTTACAGTGAGTGCAATAGCCCAGCAGCATTTCCAAAGAGGTAGAGTGTATAAAGTAGTAATGATAAATAAACTAATATTGGACATTGAATATTGAACAAGTGTGAACAAATAAATGAAAGTTCAGGTATGTGACCTGGACACAGATGTTCACATGTGAGATGTTATCTGGGTTTTTGAGGATCCATTTCAAACAGTAAACTGCCTTTGGCCGCCGTAAAAGTGTAACGATAATTCTAATAATATAGTAATAACGATCTAGTATAGAAATAGTTCAGTTATACTGTTCAGTCTCCAGTAACGATGTCATACTTGTTAGATTGATAGATAGATTGTTGAATAAGGCAAACTGGCACTTTCAGTTTTGTGAAGGTTTCTGGGGATTGTCATGGGGAGGTAGAAAAGAGCCTCACACACACACACACACACACACACACACACACGCGCACACACGCACACACCAACACGCACACGCACGCACACACACACACACACACACACACACACACACACACACACACACACACACACACACACAGTGTTAAAAAAAAGGCCCGGGCGAATTTAATTTAGCGACATTCTCATCCCGAAGCCTCCACATTCAGCACGCCCGGGATTCCTTTTTTTTTTAAGACACTGAAGTGACTGTTCTCCGCCCGTGTAAAGGAGCGCCATTATCAAAGTATTAAGATGTGATTAAACTGACATTTTCTTAGGGAAAAAAAAAACCACAGAGAGACGGAGAGTTGGGGGGAATAAAGGGGAAGGGGAGAACGACATACTCCAGATCTTATCAGTGTGGTGATCTTTGAAGCAGCTTATTACACAGCCCGCTAAGAAGACAAGTGCAGTGGTGTGATGATCACAGGTATGCACGCCAACCTGCACCTGCCGCAGCTCACTGTCGGACGCAGCTTGTCACTCCGTCAGTCGGTCGGTCGGTGTCGTCGGGGCCCCTCACAAGGGTCAAACGAATATTCCAGACAACGGCGAGAGAGCGAGAGAGCGAGAGAGAGAGAGAGAGAGAGAGAACATTTTTGCGTCCGATCTGGGCTCTGGTATGCGCTCACATTTTTCAACTCGTGTGACAAGTTTGGGTCCAACAGTAGGGCCGGAAGTGATTCAGTCAATAAAACTCTTGTTATATAACTGAAATGTGTGTATTTAAAAAAAGAGATTTACGCTTTGCAAACACTACATCTAGGGACTCTTATTTGTGGGAAAAAAATGGTAAATGCGCAGCTGAGCAAACTCTTATGTTGTTTTGGAAAAAAAGAGCTCTCCCATTTTCCCTGCCATGTTTTGGGATGCAGTTCATCTGACGGCCACTACGGGAGACTCGACTGTCGGATACAATCACGCATTCGAGGTAAAACAAGTGTTTCACCTGAAATGCTGCAACCGAGAGCTTAGGGAAGGCCACATCTCAGTGAGATAGATAGATAGACAGATAGACAGATAGACAGATAGACAGATAGATAGATAGACAGATAGACAGATAGAAAGATAGATAGACAGACAGATAGATAGATAGATAGATAGATAGATAGACAGATATTTCATTCATCCCCGGAGGAAAATTACAGCATCAGAGCATCTTACATCAGAATAGGCAATAATATGATAATAAAAAATATAACAAGGAAAATGGCAATATATGGGAAAATGTGAAAATCTCTAATGTTAACCAACAAACATACGAAATAGAATTTTGATTAAAATAAAATGACGCAAACAATTTTCGGGAGACATGTTCATATACAATTACGAGTGAAATAGACCTGACAGTGAACCTGAAGGATAAACCAAAAGTATTTTCTAATGCACGATAAAACTAATGATAAGCATTAAAAAAGTTTACAAAGGCCAAAGTTCTGGAAAAAAATTGAGCAAATTTGGGAATTCGACATCTGAAATGCACGATCGACAAACAGTCCAACGTCACGTTGCACGGAGCGTGGAAACAGAGCCTCACACATCTGATCAATTCTCTCTTTCTGTACGAGCCACGTCGCCCCCCCCTCCCTCCCTCCCGATTTTTAGAATTGTCCCCTCTCTCTCTCTCTCTCTCTCTCTCTCTCTCTCTCTCTCTCTCTCTCTCTCTCTCTCTCTCTCCCTCTCTCTCTCTCTCTCTTCCTCTCTCTCTCTCCCCGACTCCTAACATTTCCCCCATTTCTTTTGCTTTCTTTCGTTCCAAAGCTAATTTTTTTGCTTCCCACAATGCCTTAGTCTTTCTTTACTCCCTCATCAACTCACCAAACTATGGAGGGGGAGGCATAAACATTTTTTTGAATTGTTTAATTTCATAAGACGTTGAAATTTAAAAAAAAGAATGATCTTTACAGTTCAAACTTTTTTCCATGGTTTACTATTTGGGACTGTGTGTGTGTGTGTGTGTGTGTGTGTGTGTGTGTGTGTGTGCGTGCGTGTGTGTGTGTGTGTGTGTGTGTGTGTGTGTGCGCACATGCGGCAGGGGTGTGGAAAAGTGCAATGAGTAGCACAATGTGCAGCATTGTTGCTGATGATTTCTGCAGCGCCGCTCACACACTCACACACACACACACACACACACACACACACACACACACACACACACACACACACACACACACACACACACACACACATACTCCTGCTGAGTTAATAAATCTGACCCCTGCTTAATTAAAATAACAGACCATCCTCCACTGAGAGAAAAAACACAAGCAGTTAGAGAATTTAGTTTTCTTTTTTTTAAATAATCACTAATTAAGAATGAGCAGAAAAAAAAAACAGAAAAAAAGGACCAACAAGAAACCCAGCCCGGGAAAGATACATCTATTTTTAAAATGATTTCAGGAAGAAAGAGAGCGAGGAACGCCCAGACGTGCAGTGTAAATGTGAGCTATAGCGGTGCTAGCGGAGAGACACCTGGAGTTTCTCTGGGAATAATAATAAAAACGCCTCCGTCGCCGCCGTGCCACGAATAGAAGTCGAAATCCCCTGAAAAATACTCGCACAGACAGAGGGAATTATGTTTTGATCAAAATAAAACGCGTCGCTTTCCCCCCCCCCGGAAAAAACTCCCCGACATCGCTTTGTTAATTGCAAAATGTCGTACCAGTTGCTCTTTTGGCCAAACAAGGCGCGAGCCGCCGTGTAATGATGGTAATAACTGTGATTGTCTCCTCTCTCGCGTCCTGGCCGCTGCCGCCGAGCAGCGACGAGTGTTAAGAGGATATCATTATCGCCTGTTTTCCCGCGTAAGCCGGAGATTTGGTTAAATATAGTAGCGTTTTTGTTTCCTCCTCTTTTCATTTCGGGTGCGTCGAAGCTGGGTCAAGCCGGCCCCTCCCGTGGCACTTCCCCCTCTCTCTCTCTCGCTCTCTCTCTCCCCCTCTCCATCCTCTCTCTCTCTCCCTCTCAGTCTCTCTCTCTCTCTCTCTCTCTCTCTCTCTCTCCTCTCCCCTCCCTCCCTCGCTCTCTCTCAAACCCCAGCCGCTAAGACGCCTCCTCTCGCTGCAGACGCAGCCAATATCGATGCCATGCTCGGGGGAAAAAAAAAAAAAAACAACAAAAAAAAAAAACTGAAAAACTGATTGAAAGGAGACTTGCATGTTTCAAAGCATGCTGGGAACGGGGGCCAGGCAGAGACCCAAAGTGCTAGAGCAGAGACGCCTGCCCGGCGGAAAAGAACTGGGATTCTGAGCGTCTTTTTGAAAGGCATTTGCTGAAATATTCATTGATTTTGTTTGATTTTTAGAGATTTGTTGTTGGTTTTCTTTTTTTGGATATCTGGAAATGACTATCTCTGCCCGTTTTTTTTATCCCAAAATAGCTTCTGGGGAAAAAATGTGTAGCCTATTGAACATTTGGGAAATAGTGAGCAACCGCTTTGGATAAAAATTGTATTTACGTATATGCTACACAGGGGAATTTGCCTTTACTTTTTTTTCCAATCGGTGTTAAGTATTAAGTTTCAACTGTATTTCTTAAAGATCTTCAAAATCCCACATATTATTCTTAAAAATAATTATTGGGCATTTGTCAACAACGCGATTACCTTTTATCTTAAAATTATTGCAAATAATATTTTATTATGGGATTATTTGAACATCATTTTGATTTAAATAGACTTTAAAATCATGCGGGAGTGCTGAAAAAGGTGACATAAAAAGGCAATCGTGTTGGTAATTTGGAAGAAAAAAAGAAAAGAAAAAGAAAAGAAAAAGAAAAATGTGATTTGATAAAATCCCCCATTTACCCTACTCTATGATATGCAAAAATGCGATTTTTGGGGGTGGGGGGTGGGGGGGGCAAACATCAACAAACCATAGAGTTTGTAGAAAGTGATTTCTAATTAGTGTAAGTGAATGAGGAAATTGGGCGATATCCTGAGTTCATCAAAAAGGACAAAAAAAAGCCACTCATCAAATCCCACCAAAGGGTCCCATTGTTATCTGGGTATTGTGCGCTCGGATAAATCTGATTGCGTGCCGGAGATTCCGGGGGCGAGGTGCGGCGGCGGGCGGCACGTTTGCATATTCATTCAGCTGTCAAATCTATCTGCGGCGATCATCAGAGGAGATAAAGCCCTGAGACGAGGGAATAAAGAGGCGCTCGCAGGGAGAACGTGTAATGATTCAAGAATATTCCTGAAAACACCCGGCGATGGGTAAACAAAACAAACAAACAAAAAAAAAAAACCCACTACAAAGTCAAAAAAATACAATACAATTTGATGATGATGAGGATAAGGATGATAATGATGATGAAGGTTCCCGGTGAATAAAGATGCGAGAATAAGTTTGAATGGGTGAGTTTTTACAACTTTTCTGTGTTGCAGAAAGAACTAAATACCAAAAAAAAAAAGATATTATTTTGATACGGTTATTCAAAATGATTCCTCTATAAATGGCTATAACTGTGTTGTTTTATGTCATCAGCGGACATGTGTTATTAAAATCAATAAAGGTTATTCACTTTCTTCTTCTTCCTCTTCTTCTTCAAGATAAAATGGCGTCGTCAACCCCACCTCCTCCACCTTCTTCGTCAGACGTGTTCCCCGAAACCGAACACGGGGGCTGACATTTAGTGAAAAGGGGCCTTCGAAGGTCACGCCGCCGAAACCTCCCCGTTTAAAAAAAAAGCCGCGCGAAAACATCATCGGGGGCGGCCGGGAAAACATCCCCATAAATACGTGTAAATATCCCTCTTTTACCCCCGCCTCCCAAATTTTTCTCAAATGGCGTTTCTTTCGTTGCCTTTCGTGGAAACACTTGTCGGAGAACACTGACCTTTCATGTCCCCTTTGGTTTTGCGTAACAGACATTCATCTGCGAGGGAAGGCGTCACGTGCGGCGCCCGTATCACCCGGGCCCTCAAAGTGGACGCACGCCTCCCTGCAACAGGACCCTATAGGACACTTTAATTGGGAGTGATAACCCAGGGAGGAGACGCACGCACGCCTCCACGCACACACGCACACACACACACACACACACACACACACACACACACACACACACACACGGAGGAGGGGAAAGGGCTAAAAGACTGCTCAATGGTGCCATCTAGTGGCGGCCACGCGCCACTCCGCCCGCTGTGCCGAGCAAGTTTGGATAACAATTATCTGTTGTATTTGCATTAATGTGATTGCTTTGTCTGCAGCCTCATCTGACTGCAATTATAAAGAGTAGCATTAAAACACTAATTAATTAACTCAATTGTGAGTAGATTGATTAATTCTAAACAAACATGAGATGGCGGCGGCAAATGAGCTCTGGAGGGCCGATGCATCTGGGAGCGCTTGCTTGCTTGCTTGCGGAAGACATTTTGATTATCTGCAGACACATGTACTGTAGTTGCAAATCTTTTAATTACCACAAATAGATGGTGGGAGTGAGTCTGTGTTGCACGGCTTCGCCCCTACTTGTTACATCTAATCATAATTTGGTCAGTTAAAAAAAAAGAATGAGGATGTGAAAATGGACCGGTTTGAGACAGTGATCGAGAGGCGGCTGAATTATTCGACATCAGGATTGTGTGTGTGTGTGTGTGTGTGTGTGGGGAGGGGGGGGGGCGTCTGTGTACAGTATTATGAGGACATGTGTGTGTGCTTGTGCGAGCATGCAACAAAAACGGGTCTTGACATCTGAAGTCGTCAAACAAAAGCAGATAATCAAATTACGATCGAAACAAAACAGATGGTCACATAAATCATCTTTTCACGCGTTGGACCGCTGCCTCTCCCTCAGAACAATGAATCACTGCCTATCAACACTCCAACCCCCCCAGAAAACACACACAAGAGCCGGCGTGAATACAAAATGTATTTGCTATGATCAGCTTTTTACTATTACGACATATATCGCAGCATGGACCTATTACAAAAAAATTAAAAATAAGTGAATGAGCAATTTTGTGATGGAATTACTCTAAACTGAGCAACCAAAAATATTAAAAATACTAATTTAACAGGGAGCGGTGGAGATAGTGGACATTATAAAATGAGCGGACGACAATATCGATAACTTTCCTTGTATTTGGTGAATATCCCACCATTTTGTTTTTAATGTGATGTTATTGTTAGTGTGTGTGTGTGTGTGTGTGTGTGTGTGTGTGTGTGTGTGTGTGTGTGTGTGTCGTTTTGAACCAATTTCCATACGTCAACAAACCATGGCAGATAAGAGATCACAGTGAATAACACCAAGTTTCCCAACGAAAATAAACAAATAAATACAATGAGTGTATTTCCACAAAATCCCGGAGTCCCCAGGAAGTAGATTTAAAAGGAGTCAGTCAGTCAGAGCCTCCTTTCAGCATCTGCACATGCGGAAAAGCCTAATCAGAGAGATACCAGTAAAGTGCATGTAATACTTTAGAGATTTAATGCAGTTTTTAATTGGATAGAGGCCCATTATTTTTCAACACAGAAGGGGCAGTGAGGCACATAAAGCCCTTGAATATTTTTGCAAATCGTGTTCGACAGCATAATGATTAACCGCGGCGCTAAATTTGCCTCGCAAAATGAAAAGCAAACTTCATGCAAGGCGTAATTTAATTGTTTCCCTTCACATTTTCTGCCTCCCATTGTTGGAAGCTTAACATTTTTTTTTTTTCTTTTTTAAGAGTCAGCTCGACGGCGGCAGCCTCACGACACCGGCGCCGTTGTGACCCTGTGATGTTGTTTTTGAAGGGGGATGGCTCACCTCCAAACCTCCAAACCTCCTAATGTCCAAACGTCCAAAGAGACAGCGAAGCCACCATTTAACCAACGATTTCACGCCTTACACCGTGTTCCAAATAATTATGCAAATGATATTTTTCTCTGATTTTCCTAAATAGTCGACGCAAATGACAGTCAGTATCATTTTCAAGTCATCAACCATTAGGGTATAATTCGAATGTTATTGAACAAACCTCCCAATGATAACAGTATTTTTTTTTTTTTTAACTCAGAATGCACTGTTCCAAATTATTATGCACAACAGAGTTTCAAAACATTATAGGTTATAGGTTGTAAAGAACTGAAAATGGTCATTTTTTTGAACCAAAAAATATATACTGAAATCAAAAGCTATTTCAATCAAAAACATCTTAACAGACCAAGTTACATGTTAACATAGGACCCTTCTTTGATATCACCCTCACAATTCTTGCATCCATTGAACTTGTGAGTTTTTGGAGAGTTTCTGCTTGAATTTCTTTGCAGGATGTCAGAACAGCCTCCCAGAGCTGCTGTTTTGATGCAAACTGCCTCCCACCCTCATAGAGCTTTTGCTTGAGGATGCTTCAAAGGTTCTCAATAGGGTTGAGGTCAGGGGAGGATGGGGGCCACACCATGAGTTTCTCTCCTTTTATGCCCACAGCAGCCAATGACACAGAGGTATTCTTTGCAGCATGAGATGGTGCATTGTCATGCATGAAGATGATTTTGCTACGGAAGGCACGGTTCTTCTTTTTGTACCATGGAAGAAAGTGGTCAGTCACAAACTCTATATACTTTGCAGAGGTCATTTTCAAACCTCCAGGGACCCTAAAGGGGCCTACCAGCTCTCTCCCCATGATTCCAGCCAAAAACATGACTCCGCCACCTTCTTGCTGACGTCTCAGCCTTGTTGGGACATGGTGGCCATCCACCAACCATCCACTACTCCATCCATATGGACCATCCAGGGTTGCATGGCACTCATCATAAACAAGATTGTATGAAAATTATTCTTCATGTATTTCTGGACCCACTGCAACCGTTTCTGCTTGTGAGCATTGCTCAGGGGTGGCCCAATAGTAGGTTTATGCACAACCGCAAGCCTCTGGAGGATCCTACACCTCGAGGTTCGTGGGCTCGAGGCACCAGCAGCTTCAAATACCTGTTTGCTGCTTTGAAACGGCATTTTAGCAGCTGCTCTCTTAATCTGATGAATTTGTCCGGCAGAAACCTTCCTCATTATGCCTTTATCTGCACCAACCCGTCTGTGCTCTGAATCGGCCACAAATCTCTTCACAGTACGATGTTCATGCTTAAGTTTTCGTGGGTCGAGTTCACACGTCACTTGTGGCGACATACAAGCAAATCAAAAGTTCATATTGCTGACATTGTTTCTGAATCATCTTCACACCCTTCATGCAGTGTAACCCGTTACACAGTAATGATGAGGCTTTGATTGAGATTAAATACACTTGCAATATAAATATTACAAATGCGGTATAGAAACCACGTGGGTTAAGCCTTTTGTTTTCAAAAAAATAAAAAATAAAATACACATTTTCCCCGGCAAACGTCCCAGCTCCGCGTCTCCCCAAACTGAAGAGAAGCAGCGACATCTGGCGGCCGCTCTGTGGAACTGCAGGGTGAGGCGCTTTCATTTGCGCACATGAATACTCTGCCAAATTGAACACCTTCAAAATCCATCAAAAAGAAAAATGGCGATGTCAGGTAGAAAATGGAAAAAAAAAAAAAAAAGACACACAGCTGGAGGCTGACTTTGATTTGATTTTTTTTTTTCTTCCCTCATTTATTTTCAAACCACCTGGAGCCACGTGAAGAAAAGAAAATGATGCTGTGATGTTTTGATGTTGGATAGTTGAGGAGTTACACATTTAACGCGGTTAAAACGGTGACAAAAACTGGACCACCAACACGGCCGTCGTAGCAGAGAAGTAGAAATAAAAATATGTATCTTGTATTTAAAAAAACAACAACACAAAAGGGATCACACAGAATCAAATAAAATGCACTAAATCCAGAAGGATTTTTTTTACTATTATTATTATTATTATTATTATTATTATTATTATTATTATTATTATTATTATATTGTTATTGTTATTATTATAGAAGTAGTAGTAATAATAATAATAATAATCATTATAATTATGAGTATTATTGTTTTATTATTATTATTATTATTATTATTATTATTATTATTATTATTACTGATACTATAATAATAATAATAATAATAATAATAATAATAATAATAATAATGGGTATTATTGCTAATTATTATTATTATTATTGTTATTATTATTAATAATAATATTATTATACCACACTTTAACAGACAGAGAGAAAGAGGCCCCAACCTCAAGCTACTCATATCCCGGCTCCAGTTTGATGTCTAAAGCTTTAACCAAAAACCATGGCTAATGGCAGCGTTTCCGTCTGAGCACCGATAATCTGCCTCTCTACATCAAATGTCACTTTCCACTTTCTATTTGTTGCATTTGTTTCATTCTACGCCCTTCTAGTCGGAGTCTTATCCATGTCTTCACTCTGGAGTGTGTGTGTGTGTGTGTGTGTGTGTGTGTGTGTGTGTGTGTGTGTGTGTGTGTGTGTGTGTGTGTGTGTGTGTGTGTGTGTGTGTGTGTGTGTGTGTGTGTGTGTGTGTGCGCGTGTGTGTGTGTGTGTGCGTGTGTGCATAGGCCTAACACAGGAACTGGGAATGATAATGGCGGCTTCCTCCAAACACAGCAGAATGGCAACTTTCTCTCCTCGCGAGGCTGCTGAGGAGATGCTATTGCTGCCTCATTGGGTGTGTCTGTGTCTGCGTGTGTGTGTGTGTGAGTGTGTGTTTTTCCCCTTCCTTCCTTCCTTCCTTCCACACTCCTCCTCTGATTACTCCTCTCATCTTATGTAAATCCTCTTAAGTCACATGTTATTGTTTATTGCAACTGTGAAGGTTAGGTGTTCCTAAGCCCCGCGCGCTCCCCTTATCTCGCCCGTGCATGCATCTTTGTCTCTCTCTCGCTCTCTCTCCGATGTGTCTTGTTTCCGTAATACACTAATGGAGGAGGGAAGAAAAAAAAAGTTGTCCGGACCGATGCGTTTGCCGACAAACCCGACCAATCCGCCGCAGTCGAAAAAAAATGCTAATCTCTCCCAGTGGCTAACAACTCTCCATGAAAGAGGCGGCTGCATGCTCCGGGGATATCACTGTGTTATCTCCAGTTGGGTGTTGTTGTCGGTGTATATGGGTTTTAATAGGGAATTTAAAAAAACAAATTCTAGGGGGGGAAAAAACGAAAACAAACAAACAAACAAACAAACAAACAAACAAAAAAAACAATCTGTTTGTTTCTGACCGGGAAATTCCAGTGCCGCTTAAAAGTTCACGATCCCCAGACCTTAGACACGAGCCCGCTTCACACCGATCCCATAATCGTATCTGACAGTCGGATCCTCCCCCTGGTGGCCGTCGGATCAACTGCGTCTGGGTTTCGCATCCCGAAACATGTCAGGGAAAGTGGAAGAGCTGTTCTCTTTTCTTTTTTTTTGTCACCAGTACAACAACTTGAATGGTTTGCTCAGCTGAACATTAAACATTTTCCATAAATTAGTGTTTAAAACACACTTTATATAAAGCTTGCACAGTGCGGAAAAAGATAGATACACACAATTCACTCATATAAAAAAAGATTTATCGATAGTGAAAACTGTAATAAGACATGTTCTGCCTATAGCATAACAGTAATTAATCCTGTGCATAGTATCGCATCGCATTTGTATATCTGTTTTTTTCCGTTTTGTAATTTTGGCTATTTTTATATATCTGACATTCAATTTTAATTGTATTTTTTTTTATCCTATTTTATCCTATTTATTTTAATTTAGTTTTGGGCCAAGTTCCAATAGAAAACTTCTGCTCGTACTGTCGGACCCAAACTTGTTGCATGAGTTTAAAAATTTGTACGCGTATGACACCTGTCATCATATGAGCTTAAATTAAGTTAGATTTTATGACCGAACATATGAAATTTCTGGGTTAAATCCAAACTAAACTATGATTTCTAAATGGTAAATAAATAGTGTAAACCACAGCATATAATGGTAAATAAATAGTGTAAACCACAGCATATTTGATACGCTACTTGAGTGCTGGTGTCTTCACATACCAGCACTCAGCAGGAATTTCCAACGGTACAAATGTCTAAACAAGTGTCTGTGTCACTATTAGATTGTGTCTGTAAATGTTGAGTTATACACCATATCCTATAACGATTACAAGTTATTCACAACAGATTGGTCCTAAATTATCCTATTTATTCTTATCTTATTTAACACATTCAGGCATAATTTACAGGAAACCACAAATCATCTCACACCAAAAAAATGGATAGAAAATGCATGTGTGTGTGTGTGTGTGTACGTGTGTGTGAGTGTGTGTGTGTGTGTGTGTGTGTGTGTGTGTGTGTTTCTGCATTAATGTGCGACAAAATTCAATTCCCATACCATAATGTGTGCTCTAAATGGGCTATTATGGAAAACAGGTGGTTCAAAGCCAATACCTCATAGAGCCAATGGCCACAAGCCATCTTTCACACTTAATAACAATTTTTTTTCATAATAAATTACACATAAACCTTATTATGTAATAATCAATTCAATAGAACAGGTGAATAAAAACACTCAAACCAAGATGATTTGATAATTTCAAGTTTCTGTTATGACTAAATAACTTAATTCTTAAATAAATAAATACATTATTAAAAACTTGATCTGCTTGACCAAAGCTTTTAGCTCCCTCCAAAACCACGAGCACAACTGTTCTTCTGTTTTACTGATGGTTTATTCTGAAGTTCACCAGGCATGGATCAGTGAGAAATGTCACCTTCCAGGGGAACTAAAAAGTAAAATAAATACAAATAAATAAACTGCTATGAACGTACTTGTCTTGTTATAACTCTTAACTTTGTTGTGACCTTAAACTTTCAGTATACTGCATGCAGTAAAACTCAGGAATATACTGAATTGAGTACTGAATTAATCGCATTATCATTCATTAAACCCTTTAATACAAATAAATTAGTCAAATCAACTTAACAAATGTGCACAGATATTTACACAATATTTCACATTTTAAGAATATTAAAGTGTCATAAAAAGCAGTGTCCGTCTAAACCAAGATCAAGTCATGACCAAGACCACAGCGTATCGAAACCAAATCAAGACTTTGAGGGGTTGACACCAGGTCAAGACCAAGACCGAGACTTTGAGGGGTTGAGACCAAGTCAGGACCAAGACTTTGAGGGGTTGAGACCAAGTCAGGACCAAGACTTTGAGGGGTTGAGACCAAGTCAAGGCCAAGACTTTGAGGGGTTGAGACCAAGTCAAGGCCAAGACTTTGAGGCGTTGAGACCAAGTCAGGACCAAGACTTTGAGGGGTTGAGACCAAGTCAAGGCCAAGACTTTGAGGGGTTGAGACCAAGTCAAGGCCAAGACTTTGAGGGGTTAAGACCAAGTCAAGGCCAAGACTTCAAGGGGTTGAGACCAAGTCAGGACCAAGACTTTGAGGGGTTGAGACCAAGTCAGGACCAAGACTTTGAGGGGTTGAGACCAAGTCAAGGCCAAGACTTTGGGGGGGTTGAGACCAAGTCAAGGCCAAGACTTTGAGGGGTTGAGACCAAGTCAAGGCCAAGACTTTGAGGGGTTGAGACCAAGTCAGGACCAAGACTTTGAGGGGTTGAGACCAAGTCAGGACCAAGACTTTGAGGGGTTGAGACCAAGTCAAGGCCAAGACTTTGAGGGGTTGAGACCAAGTCAGGACCAAGACTTTGAGGGGTTGAGACCAAGTCAAGGCCAAGACTTTGAGGGGTTGAGACCAAGTCAAGGCCAAGACTTTGAGGGGTTGAGACCAAGTCAAGGCCAAGACTTTGAGGGGTTGAGACCAAGTCAAGGCCAAGACTTTGAGGGGTTGAGACCAAGTCAAGGCCAAGACTTTGAGGGGTTGAGACCAAGTCAGGACCAAGACTTTGAGGGGTTGAGACCAAGTCAAGGCCAAGACTTTGAGGGGTTGAGACCAAGTCAAGGCCAAGACTTTGAGGGGTTGAGACCAAGTCAAGGCCAAGACTTTGAGGGGTTGAGACCAAGTCAGGACCAAGACTTTGAGGGGTTGAGACCAAGTCAGGACCAAGACTTTGAGGGGTTGAGACCAAGTCAAGGCCAAGACTTTGAGGGGTTGAGACCAAGTCAGGACCAAGACTTTGAGGGGTTGAGACCAAGTCAAGGCCAAGACTTTGAGGGGTTGAGACCAAGTCAAGGCCAAGACTTTGAGGGGTTGAGACCAAGTCAAGGCCAAGACTTTGAGGGGTTGAGACCAAGTCAAGGCCAAGACTTTGAGGGGTTGAGACCAAGTCAGGACCAAGACTTTGAGGGGTTGAGACCAAGTCAAAACAAAGACTTTTAGGGTTTGAGAGCAAGTCAAGACCAGGAGCAGACCAGTGCGAGTCCTGCACTGCATGACACACTTACGATAAAATGTGGAACATACAAACCATAGGCACTCCTCAAATCAATCTGAAAGATCCAAATTCCCATAAAAACACCCACAGAAAACCAACAAAGATTGCTCTTCATTCACCTCTTCTATTGCCATATACATGTGTGTGCAGGGGGTGAAATGTTTGTGAGGGAATTTTCCTTTGTTTTCTATGAGCAGACAAATACAAATGACCACTCAACCGTCTTTATTCAAGACTCCCTTTCCATGTTTTACCATCCACCGAACACAACTGCGTGTTTTTTGTGCAAGCGTCGGGTTTTCTAGGTGGCTCCTGTCTTCCCCTAGAAACCACCATCTCCTCCCAGACAGCCACAGCTGCTTCTCCTGCGTTCACTGTCTTGGAGTGTGTGTGCGGAGGGGGCCGGGGAGGGGTGGCAGCCGTTAACAGTAACAAAAAATTCTCATTAGTAAAGAGTCAAGTTATTGGTTGCATTTGAAGCAGGACGTTCTACCTCCGATCATCCAATCACAATAATGTCGACAAATAAATCAGACAAGGCACAGGCAATTTGGTGACGTCCCTGCAGTCGTGGTCTTGACAGGTCTCGAAATAAGAGTCTCCTCTTTGTCTGAGACGGAGACAAGGCCGAGTAAAAATGGGGTTGAGCCGGAGATGAGACCGAGACCAAAAAGTGGTCTCCAGTCTTGAGACCCAGACCGATCTCGAGTACTACAATACTGACAAAAAGGTAAATACATACCTCAATGACTGCTTATTTCTGAAGGGACGCCTATTCAATTTAAACTTCTTACTTCATTTGCATATCAACTTTATGTGTTTATCTTCATTTTTCGTGCCAGCATGAGGTGGAGTAATAGCATGTGGCAAAGCTTTTACAAACCAAAATCACAGGAAGCCGGGAGATAAAGAAAACAAAGGATGTGGGATTCAATGTGTCTGACAGCAACAACAACAGTCCCTGGAAAAAAAACAGTTCCTATCATCCAAGCTCCTTGCTGAGTATTATTCCCAAAAAAGGGAAAACACTAACAAACTAACATAGAAAACATTGTGGACAAATAAACAGGATAAAGACTGACAGGTTCCTTGTCAGTTGTAATGTATTGTGTATCCGTAGTGTCAGAGTGCATGTGACGTCATGATGGTACACGCAGGAAACTGTAAACGGGGGGATAAAACCGTGGTTGTTCAGTCTGCAGCGGTGTCCCGGACACATCAATATAACCTGGTGTCAGAATAAATCACAGAGGAAAAGGGAACACAAGTATGAGATGTCACACTTACTGTACAGCCACCGTCAACTTGAAGCCAACACGGTCATCTTGCTGAAAACTGGAAATGATGCATCCAGACGTTTGAGCTGTTTTGCACAGCTAGCGGTGAAGCCAGAGAGGGTGTGCATGTGCAAGTGTGCATGCGGCGGGAGAAGAGGCAATCAAGGTTTGCAACATGTTTGCCTTGCAAGGTAACGGAAAACGATCAAAATTGAGCGTTAACGGAAATGTTTCACGACTGCTGCGAACCGAGGGAAAACCCACTGTCCATCCGGGCACATGCGTTTTTTTCTTTCTCTCAATGACCGACAGAGACCATAGACGCCTGCGTGACAGATTTGAAAAACGAGGCTAAAGACTGAGTTTTAACAACTGCGTGAATCTCTGAAACGTGACGGGAAAGAAATGATCAAGTGAGAGGCAGGCCACTGAGATCTTACAAAGGGTTAGCCAGCACCACAGGATGATGAAAGGGAAGTTAACTGCAACAGATGTGATTATAAACATGGAGACAGAAAATCGAGCCTTTGGTCAGACATGTAAGTTATGCCAGAAAAAAAAAAACATTTTGCAAAGATGTGCAAATCACAGGGCCACGCAAGGAAAATGCTTGCTGTGGAACAGAGTGAGGGCAACAGTGACATGTTCATTGGCACAGTTGAAGTGGAACAGGAGGTATGCATCAAAACTATTGACAATGCAGAGCTGGAGGATGAAGATCATTGGACTGAAGATCTGATATCCAGGAGGACTGTGACATTTAAGGTGGAGGCATGCTTAAAAGGAAAGTAGAGCTTTTTGACCAAATAAACATGATCAGAACAAGACAAGGACAAAATCTGTGGTCCAGTTCACGCCTTGGTGAACATGGTTGTCATGGAGGCTGAGGAGGACGTCCTTTTGCAGCCTTTGTGGTAGCAAAAGCTGATTGCAGGCCGGTCCCACTTCCGGCGACTCCACCTGCCAATAAAGAATACCTTCCTTTTCGATGAATCAATCCCATTGCCTCAATAATCTCAGGACCATGGGAGATATTTTCTTCCTCACCTCCTAACCCTAAACCCCCCCCACAAAAAAAAAATAACCTCCTGCATCAGCGGGTCCTCCAACTCTGCCCAGTGGAAGTTTTGCCTCTCTTGTCTTGAGCCAATTTTGCAGCCAAGGAGTTTATTCGGGAGGCAATTTGGGAAAACCCAGGAACAAACTGCCTATAATAGCTGGCAAAGCCAAAGAGTGATTTCAGTTCCTTTACAATCTTTGGGCATTTCCACTGGGCCACTGCAGCAATCTTATCTGGGTCAGTGGCCACCCCATCTGCAGACCCCACATGGCCATGGTACTTGAATTGCTTTTTGGAAAGAGCAGCGCTTGTTCAACCTGGCCTTCAAGTTCTCTTTCTGCAGACGCTGCAACACCAGCACCAGTCTCTACAAATGCTTTTGCACCTGTGGCTGGGACCATCACTGTGCTGCCTGCAGGGATCTGGACAGGGCTCTGCGCATGCACTCGATGTTTGCCAAGCCCCCCTCACTCTGCTCAGTTTCCATTAGATGGCACTGTTGGAGTGCTTCCCCCCCAATCAGGGACAGCCTGTGTAACCTGAGGGATAAATAACAGGACAGGATCATACTCCCCATAGAGGTCACTTTAGAGCCAAAGTATAATGTTCATCCCCAGGAGCCCGGGCACCTGCTATTTCTGTTCATGCCAGGCAAACAAGAAGCATTCTATTTACTGTTATATCAACCTCAACATACACCAAGTATATATATTGGAATTGCACCCTACTGGTAACTTGTTTACATTTATATTTATGATACCTACGGCCAGGGCTACATAATTAATTGCATATCAATCGCGATGTCGATATTGGCCTCCACAATTAATTGATCATGGCCGGGGACCATTTTTTTACGCCCATAAAGTTTTGCAGAGTGCAATTTGCCCAAGTTTTTCGTCTGATTGCAATTATCCATGTGCGGCAAAGTAAATTATCTGTGCGCCAGCGGAAGCCCACTGCAGGCTCCGTGGAGCATGTACACACACACAGGAAACGGGCTTGTACAGCGGAGTGGAGATGCGTATAAAGTCTCCGTTTATGCATTTAATACCACTGCTCTACACGTTCCTGATTTATGAATTATCAAGCATAAATGAATATAAAACCAATCAAAATAATTGTCGCACAGTAGTTATTTTGATGTAAAGTCTTCAATGAAAATGTCAAATGTTTCGCTAGGGGGGTGGGCTGTTTGATTTTTGCTAAAAACCTGCAGGTGTAATAGAACTGACCTTCTTGTTTGGGATAAATTATTGTTATTTTGTGCCATTCTTTTCTTTATTAAAATGTAATTTACATACAATATATAGCATTAAGAAGACTGAATTCTTGTGAAGAAAGTCCGATTTGGATTCCAAGATTTGTACATTTGTAAATAAAATAAATAAAATAAAATACATTATTATTGTGAAGGCACAATAGTTCTGTTGATTTACAAAGTGCAATAAAAGAATTGTGTTCCCTAAAATGGATGAATAATCATGATAAATAATCATGATCACAATAATGAGCAAAATAATCGTGATTATCATTTTAGCCATAATTGTGCAGCCCACCTACTGCTAACCCATGACATATCTGACTGTATATATGGTTATTGCACTTTACTGATTCTTTTTAGCTCTTCTATTGTTTATTTTGTGTATTTTTACGCAAAATATTTGCACTCCTTTCCTACTTTTTACTGCAACTGTTGCACAATAATTTCCCTCTGGATGAATAAAGTAATAGTTTATCTTGTATGCAATGGACAACCCATTGGCAGCAGTGAGGTTTAGCCATTGCAATATTTGAGTTTATGCCGACCCAGGTCGAAATGCACAATATAATATAATTGGCTCTCTATTGTGTCCAATAGGGAGGGCACATAATCCCAGTCATAGTCACCTGCACCACAGTACATTGGCCCACTAGTTGTTTCAAAAGTTTTGGAGAGACTGGGTTGGAGTCCGCGACTTCTGATACCTGTTGAGAAACAAAGGTTTGCTCCACTGCTGGCAGCACAACCTGCACTGCAGGCTTGGATTTTGTTTCACAGTTCAAGGGCATGGGCTGGTGACAGTATTGAGCAATATGACCTGGGTGATTAGAACGTAGGCCTTTCCATTTCTTGGTATGTTTGGCTGTGCTTTGCTCAAACATCAGCTGCGAAGACTCAAATTGCTGTGTTAAAGGAGAGATTTGAATTTGTTGCCGCTTTGATAACTCTGTGATGGCCGAGAACTCTGCAGGCTGTCGGCTCCTGCACAGATGGGGTGAAAATCTTCGCCCCATGTGATTTCCCCTCGAATTCCTACCAATGATGGTCCCTCAGTGCCCCATGTGGCGCGGTGCATTGCCCTGCTGCCTCACAGCAAGAAGGTCCTGGGTTCAATTCCCACCTAGGGAACTGTTGGCAAATAGGAGCCTTTCTGCGTGGAGTTTGCATGTTCTCCGCATGCTCACATGGGGTTTTCTCCACCTACCATCAGTAAGGACCCCCACCAAAAACATGAACTCATCATCTGACCAGCAATGGACATTTGGTACCAGTTCCCAAGGAAGGAATGGGACCCAGGATGGGTCAAAAGCAGAGGCCACATTTCACCAACCACCATCCAAAGCATGTGGGTGTGTTGCATGACAATTAAAGATTCTTCTTCCCAGGACTTTCTGTGAATTTGGGATTGCATTAGGATCGCTGTCAAGGATAGAAGACATTAGTGCATGAAAAAAACTGTCTTATAGCATTTTCCACACCAAAATAAAGATAGCTTTCCCACTGCCGGGAGAAATCCTTTTTTTTTTAACGTTTGATTTCACAAACACGCCGGAAAAGGGGCGTGTCATGGTTCCAGTGTCATTGGTAACAAAACAGTAGAGGACAAAGCAACTTAAACAAGGGGGAGTGGGGACCGGCGGCGAGCGTGAGGGTTTTCCACTGCGGTCCCCACATTCACAACTTTTCACGGTCCTCCATGCGGAAAAATCAATAACTTCTGATTTTGGATTCTAAATGGAATATGGAATGATGGAGTGATATACAGATATTCCTGTTTATTTATGCACCAGCGTCCGGAATTGCAACGCGCAGGTAAAGGGGCCAAAATTAGTGGGTCGACCCTCAACTGCCGGGTCATTTGACACTGGACTGAGACCCGGGTTTTGGTAAAGGGGTATTAGTGATTCGCCCCACTGTTGCCTACGATCATAAAAATGTTGTCGCCCTACAACAAAAGGCTTCTTGCCACCATACAGTGATTTTAAGATATCGATGATCTTGTGAGTCTTTTCCCATTCACTACCTGACCCGCGCTCAGTCTCACTTTGGGGTTCCCCTCCCAGGTGGTCAAAGACGAAAATTGCTTTATCTTTGTTAAAGACACGACGCCCCTCAAAGGCACGCATCCACTAACTCAATGCGGTCATCCACGCCAATACTGTCAGGCGAGTGTTGATCACCGTGGGACAAATCTGTCAAATGTGGGGGCTGCAGCAGAGCCGCGGGCGGCGTGTTTTAAGAGTTCGGGGCTGCTCCCAGGGCTCCCAATTGTTCCTGGGTTTCACTCATGTTGGAACCGACACATTACAGCAACACTAATGCCGAGTTGCGCCTTCTTCTGCGCCTGGATGGGGAGCACCAGCCCTGGGAACCTCCTCGGTCTTCTGCACCGACCGCGCTTTAATAAGTTGATCCACCGTCAAATACAGACGCTCACGTCAAACAGAGACTCCCGCAAGTCTCTACCCACCTGTGCGGGTTCAGGGAGGGGGACGGCAAGGACTTCATCCGTGTGGCCTCCAGAAGGTCTCTGCGCAACAGAGAGATGGACCTAAACGACATTAACAGAGTTCGTACGTTGGGCCGGGCAACATAATCACATAATGACAGCAACATAACAACGACAAAATAACAGCGGCGCAAGGAGAGCCTCCCCGCCGGGGGTCCGCCCGGTCCGGCGCCGCGGAGGCGGATCGGTTCAGGGCCGGAGGAGCCGCGCCGCTGCCGCCAAGCCAGCCCCGTCCACCCCCCCCCCCCTTGATGACGGCTTAACGACGCCCCCCACCCGGGTCAGCCACACCCACGTCGACTGTTTGTTTTCGTCCTCGGACCCCGAACGTAACGTAGCCTAACCTAGACACAGGGGCTTCGGGGAAGAGGCCACCAACAGTCAGTCACCTGTTTCCAGCTCAAAGTTCGTTCCGTCAGTCATTTACTCGCGGCGGGACCTTGTTGTTTAACTTGTTTCGTCTTGGATCTGGCAGAGTAGTCCGTCCAATATCTGACAAACTAAGGTACACACTGTGTACTTTGACAGCCGGTTCCTCTTCTCACTCACCCGGAGGCTGGTGCGGTTGTCTCGGGCGACATCTGTGCGGAAAACCTGCGCCGCAGCAGCAGCAACATGGCGAGCCGGGGCGGAATCCTCATCCGAGGCGGGAAGGTCGTGAATGAAGACTGCTCCGTGGCCGGCGACGTCTACATCGAAGACGGGAAGATCGTGGACGTGGGTCCGAATCTCGACGTCCCTCCCGGGGCCAGAGTGATCGATGCTACTGGTCGGCTGGTGATCCCCGGAGGGATCGACACGCACACGCACATGGAGCTGGCCTTCATGGGCACCAGGGCCGTGGACGACTTCCACATCGGAACCAAGGTGACGTTTACATGTTTCGTTGGAGTAATTAAGTGCCTTCACATTCCTCTTACCATGCACGCATCGCTACTAGAGCGCTCACGATTATTTCCATAATCGCCTAATCGCGATTATTTCAGCGTTGATTCAGAGTTCGAAATCTCACAATACATCGAATGTGTGAATTTTGAGACACTTTTGCGAAACTACATTTCAAAACAAATATATAAAACTTTTTACTAACACAGACGCATTCGTTTTGTTGTTTTTTGACACCAGTATTTATATGATTATACAGTATATCAAAATAAAGGACCGGATCAATCAAAGTGCAGGAATTTTATACATTTTATTTATTGTAATTACCTGTGCATGAGCACACATCGGCAGAGAACGAGGTAGAATAGCATTTTATGCCTTATTATATCAGGGCACTGGACATCAATGACCTTAAATACTTTTAAGTACATACATTTTTTTTCACAAGTCACTCCCAATTTCTTTAATCAATTCAACATTTCTCATGCAGCGAAACGACAAACGTATATAGCGCTTGTAGAGTTATACCACTAAATGGTAAATGGACTGCATTTATATAGCGCTTGTCTACTCTTGTGACCACTCAAAGCACTTTACAATACACGCCTCACATTCACCCATTCACACACACATTCATACAACGATGGCGGCGGCGGCTACCGTGTAAGGTGCACACCAGCTCATCGAGAGCACTTAAGGGTTCAGTGTCTTATACGTATACAAGTTTATACGTCGCGATTGACTATTGACTTTTTTTTAATTTGACATGCTTTCGAGTCAACATTTAGGAACTGCATCCCTTAATACTTTTTTAATGGGCACAATTATTTAATTCTAACAACTCTTGTTCCCTACCTACGGCCGCTGTAAGTGGTATCGACACCAAAACCCATGGATAAACATTATTGTAATGTCTCTTTTGACAACTACAGTGATAGGTGATAGATACTCGTGAGAGAAAAATGATTACGATCAACTTTTTTGAATGAGGACAAAGGCCTCTACCTCTAGAAGGGGTTTTTAAAACATTTGTCTCTGTCTCCCCAGGAACCCCCCCAGAGTTCATGTGAAGAGAAATGTTTTGCACCCTACAATGTCCGTTTTAACATGAAAGAATCAGATCATACTTGGCCCTGTTTACCTTCTATGGAGATGAAGAAACTCAACGGGGGGCGCAGACTTGTTGGAGACCTCTGACCCAAGCCACACCCTGTTTTTCTGGATAAAGCCTCCTGTCTTTTCCTGTGATATCAGATTGATCCGAGCGCTGGCTTGTAGCAGTACTGAATCCTTCTCTTTATACTGCAGAATAAATAATCTTGAATATTCTCACTTTTGTTTACACCAATCAGTTACAACATCAAAACCACTGAGAGGTGATGTGAATAACATTGCTCATCTCGTTCCAGTCAAGGGGTGGGATGTATTAGGCAGCAAGTGAACAGTCAGTTCCTGAAGTTGATGTGTTGGAAGCAGGAAAAATGGTCAAGTGTAAGGATCTGACTTTGACAAGGGCCAAATTGTGATGACTAGACAACTGGGTCAGAGCATCTCCAAAACGGCAGGTCTTGTGGGGTGTTCCCGGTATGCAGTGGTTAGTACCGACCATAAGTGGTCCAAGGAAGGACAACCGGTGAACAGGCGAAAGGGTCATGGGCGCCCAAGGCTCATTGATGCGTATGGGGCGTGAAGTCCAGTCCACAAATTGCTGAAAAAGTTTATGGTGCTATGATAGAAAGGTGTCAGAACACACAGTGCATCACAGCTTGCTGTGTGTGGTGTTGCGTAGCCGCAGACCGGTCAAAGTGCCCATGCTCACCCCTGTCCACCGCTGATAGCGCCTACAATGGACACGTGAGCATCAGAACTGGACAATGGAGCAATGGAAGAAGGTGGCCTGGTCTGATGAAAGGCCAGAAATATTTTGTTTATCTATGCCAATGTATACAATTTAAATAGTCTTGGAAATTAAGACCACAAATTATGAAAATAATGACAAATAAAAAGCACTCACTTATGTCATAAAAAGCCATATTTAGCTAAAAGACATAGGAGGGTTACTCCCTCTATATCCCAATGGGTAACTCAACTGCCTACAGAGCCAGGGGTTGCAAGCTAAAACCTCAGTGGGTATAAACAAATAATTAAATAAAATGTATATCATTGTGTGTGTGTGTGTGTGTGTGTGTGTGTGTGTGTGTGTGTGTGTGTGTGTGTGTGTGTGTGTGTGTGTGTGTGTGTGTGTGTGTGTGTGTGTGTGTGTGTGTGTGTGTGTGTGTGTGTGTGTGTGTGTGCAGGCAGCACTGGCAGGAGGGACAACCATGATCCTGGACTTCGTCATCCCCCAAAAGGGCACCTCGCTGCTGGAGGCCTACGAGCGCTGGCGGAGTACGGCAGACCCCAAAGTGTGCTGCGACTACTCCCTCCACATGGCCGTCACCTGGTGGAGCGAGCAGGTGAGGGCAGGGAGGCACACAGAAGTGGAAATACAAAAAGGAGTGAGAAAAGTGAAGACTGCAAGGGCCACGGCCAGAATCGTCTTTTAATCAGAGGTTCTTCATCAGTGTCTCTTATGTGTTTATGTGAACACGTGAATGGAGAACCCCAACATAAGTTGCCTGCTTTCCAAATTTCCTACCTTTTTTAGGTCAAGAAAGAGATGGAGATAGTGGCCAGAGAGAAAGGGGTCAACTCCTTCAAGATGTTTATGGCCTACAAGGACATATTCATGCTGCGGGACCACGAGCTCTATGCCGCCTTCTCTCGCTGCAGGGAGATCGGAGCCATCGCTCAGGTGCACGCTGAGAATGGAGACCTCATAGAGGAGGTGGGTACAACTGAGCCGTTTGTCTTGAAATATGAATTGAAAATGGTTGGAATTTGGGAATATGCTGATTGCAGAAACTATTATTGTTGTTATTATTCATTGTTAAATTATTATTAATAAATATTATGTATTGTTATTATTATTATTGTTATAATAATAATAATTATTATTATTATGATTATTATGATAATTATATACTAATAACTAATAATAATATATTGTTTTATATTATTTCAACTATAATAATAATAATAATAACTATTATTATTATTATTATTATTATTATTATTATTATTATATATTATTAAATAATATTTTGTGTTTTTTTAATAGAAAGGACATTTTATATTTCCTTTGGTTATGGTGGTTCGGTAAAATAAGTTGCTGTAGTAGGAAATAAGTTAAGTAGCCTCAAAATAAGACATATACACCAATCAGCTACAACATTAAAGCCACTGACACGTGAAGTGAATAAACATTGCTCATCCCGTTCCAATTGTACCTGTCAGGGGGTGGGATATATTAGGCAGCAAGTGAACAGTCAGTTCTTGAAGTTGATGTGTTGGAAGCAGGAAAAATGGTCAAGTGTAAGGATCTGAGCGACTTTAACAACGACCAAATTGTGATGGCTAGACGACTGGGGCAGAACATCTTCAAAACAACAGTTCTTGTGAGGTGTATGCAACCAAAAGTGGTAGCAAGGGAAGAAGGTGGACTAGTCTGATGAATCACGTTTTCTTCTACATCATGTGGATGGCCGGGGTTATAATCTGATCCGATCCAGCTTCTGTGGGATGTGCTGGAACAACAAGCCCGATCCATGGAGTTCCCACCTCACAACTTACAGGACTTAAAGGATCTGCTGATAACGTCTTGGTGCCAGATACCACAGGACACCTTCAGAGGTCTTGTGGAGTCCAGGCCTCGACGGTTCAGAGCTGTTATGGTGGCACGAGGGGGAGCTACACAATATTAATGGTTATTCGTAGTGGTTTTAATGTTGTGGCTTATCAGCGTTCAATTCTAGACCTGAGACCTGAGGACGTCATTGCCATCCAAGGCCACTAGGTGGTAGCAAAAGCTAAATAAATGTCTCTCTGCGTCTGGGGTTATTCTTATGAGTAGTCTGCTAAGATTTCAACGGATCCGTATTACGACGTTATGAGGATGGTTTCTAGTGCTAATATGACCTATTTTTATGTACTAATTCAAAGTACAGCTTTAGTGTACGAGAAAAATTAAACTAAATAAAGCTGGAAAATATATTTTAATACACTTAAGCAATACTTAAGTACAACACACAACAGTACAAAATAACTTTAGTATATAAATTGTGAACAACTACAAAGTAACTGAGTATACTAACTATGCTTTCTCCCCACCCCTCCCGACAGGGGGCTAAGAAGATGCTGTCCTTGGGGATCACGGGCCCCGAGGGCCACGAGCTGTGTCGCCCCGAGGAGGTAGAGGCCGAGGCCACACAGAGAGCCATCACCATCGCCCACGCTGTGAACTGCCCACTCTACGTGGTCCACGTCATGAGCAAGTCTGCCGCCAAGGTGGTCTCTAACGCACGCCGAGATGGTGAGAGAGAGAGAGAGAGAGAGAGAGAGAGAGAGCGAGACAGAGAGACAGAGAGACAGAGAGAGAGAGAGAGAGAGAGAGAGAGAGAGAGAGAGAGAGAGAGAGAGAGAGAGAGAGAGAGAGAGAGAGAGAGAGAGAGAGAGAGAGAGAGAGAGAGAGAGACAGACAGAGAGAGACAGAGAGAGACAGAGAGAGAGAGCGAGAGTGAGAGTGAGAGTGAGACAGAGAGAGAGAGAGAGAGAGAGCTTCCCTCAGCGCAGGAGGGGGGAAGGACAAGTTTTGTGTGTATTGTTTTGTTGGGCTGGGATTAGAAATTTGGTACTAACTAGTTTTGATTTTGTTTTAATTGATCTCTATTTTCTACTCACCCCCCATCTAGTACCTATGTAGGTTCCAGCCTTTTCTCCAAACTGGACGTGTAGCTCCATCTCTCTATCTGAGTTCAATACAAGCACTGGTGGACAAATCCACAATCTGCATTCAGTGCAAAAGCTCACTGCACATTTCAGGCAAAGCAACAGGATGCCTCAGCAGACTGACTTGAGTATGAAACAGGGATGAACTTAAAATAATCCAAACTGATCCTTTCCTGGTATTGGCTGAACTACAGTGATACTATCAACAAATTTAAAAAAAAAAGTAGTGAAGTAGTAAATTATATATTAATATATATTACTATATAGTATAGTATATACTATATACTATACTATATATATTACTCAGTAAAACCTGTGAACCTGGTATTGAAAAAGGATTGTTCAGGAAATAGTATCATTGTTAAGATATAATATCAAAATCTTAGAAACAATACCCTGTACTTTTTTATGTATTCACAATTAATATACTTAAATTGTGTTAAGTTAAAACCAATTAAGATGTACTAAGTGTGTTATAATTGTACTTAAGATATGCTTAAATATATAGAAAATATATTTTTCATGTATTTTTGGTTACTTTTGATGACCAAAATTACACACTCTTAACAAGTACTTAGTGAGTTTGTTCAATATACTCTTTTAAGTGTACTTACACTACACATGGAGCACATAAAAAACTAGTATATTAAAGCTCTACAATAAATTATTACATATACTGTAAGCACATAGGACAAAATATACAGCCACAGAAAAGTACAAATGGGTAGAAATCTAATATTGAAACACTTAAAATACAAAAATATACTATATACATTTTTTTTCACTTTTCTAAATACTTCATAATGGAGCAAATAACGACATGCATTTTTTTTTAGCCCATAACTCCACAGTGCTGGTAATGCTACACACTCCCACGCAATCGTTTCAATTTAAATTACATTTATCATTACATTTAGGGCGTGTGGTTTTCGGGGAGCCCATCGCAGCCGGACTGGGCACAGATGGAACCAATTACTGGCACCAGGACTGGGCCCACGCCGCCCGCTTCGTCATGGGGCCGCCGCTGAGGCCGGACCCCAGCACGCCCGGGTACCTGATGGACCTGCTGGCCAAGTAGGTGGACCCATATTTCACCAACCTACCCCAAAAATGAGTTGATGCATTACGCCGTGGCACCATTAGTTTTTTTTAGTTAGTAAATTCAAACTTTCCTGTCACTTTGTTTTCACTCCCCCCAGTGACGATCTCAGCGTCACGGGGACGGACAACTGCACCTTCTCGGTTTGCCAGAAGGCCCTCGGCAAGGACGACTTCACCAAGATCCCCAACGGCGTCAACGGCGTGGAGGACAGGATGTCGGTGATCTGGGAGAAGGGCGTGGTACGTCCCTGGAAGGATTGTGTGTCATAGATAGATAGATAGACGGACAGACGGACGGACGGACAGACAGACAGATAGATAGATAGATAGATAGATAGATAGATAGATACTTCTAGAAGATACATAGAACTACCTCCCATCAAAACAATAGGCAATAAATATGCAATAAACCTAAAAATAATTATATATTGGCTCTTTTTAGAGATTTGGCGCTCTCTCTCTCTCTCTCTCTCTCTCTCTCTCTCTCTCTCTCTCTCTCTCTCTCTCTCTCTCTCTCTCTCTCTCTCTCTCTATATATATATATATATATGTATGTACAGTATATACCTGTGTGTGTATGTATAGCTGTATATATAGTATATATGTATATACACACTGTATAGGACAGGTGTTCTGTGATGCTTGCTGTTTCTTTTTGAGGCATTTTGACACTAAGTCAACTTTTGGAAGACGTGGCCTGCTGGCAGACTGCTGCAGCTTAGTACTCCCTTTCTCCTTGTACTTGGATCAGATATCTTGAGCCGAGGCGAGGAGAAAGATGTACCAAATGCAGCAGAGCTTACCAATGATACCATTGTTATATTTCGGCAAAAAATAGAACCTTTTGTCTACTGCTGCACAGTTAAGCACCGGCCTCGTGTCTGTCAATAACTGTGACTTCTGAGTGAACTCAGGCCTTTTCTCTGCTTTTTTTTTTCTCTGACCTCAGCACAGCGGCAAAATGGATGAAAATCGATTTGTGGCTGTCACCAGCAGCAACGCAGCGAAAATATTCAACTTTTACCCCCAGAAAGGCCGCATCGCCAAGGGCTCTGATGCTGATGTAGTTGTATGGGACCCCAAGTCGACAAGGTGAGCGCCCGGCCAAGCCCATTTCAGCAGAAACGGGACGCACCATCTTCTGTAGGAGTGCCAGCAGACTGTGTTGTGTGTGTGTGTGTGTGTTTGGGTGTGTGTGTGTGTGTGTGTGTGTGTGTGTGTGTGTGCGCGCTTCTGTGTGTGTGTACGCAAATGTAAGTGTCAAATCAAGTCAAGTCGCACGTTATTTTTAAAGCGAGTAAGTAAGCAAGTGTGTTAATTAAAGGTCACCGTTTATAATCCTTTTCAACAACTTAATATAACTCTCTGAGGTCCCCAAAATATGTCATTGGAGTTTTTTGCTGAAAATACCACTGAGATTATGCATCCTAGCCTCTATACCCCTCTGTTTCAGTGCTTTTCTCAACGGGCTGTTTCTGTGCCCGTAGCTTTAAATGTAAATGAGCTACTGCTCCACGTGCCTCACTCCGGCTACATTAATTATTTTTTAAATACTTACATTTCCCTCGTCTGCAGTTTGGTCACAGTTTGGGACGTGGCCATCAAAAATAATCTTTATCCACTCAGCTCTTCTGTCCTCTGAGGCTGGGGGCGGATGTCGAGATTTGTGCTGGTCTCTGCAGCCAACAACAGAGCACTTCCCGTGCCTACTGTAGCTCTTGTCTTCCACATAATGTTAGTAGCTCTGGCGCATGCGCAGAAAAAATGGCGCAGCTTCACAAAGGTGGTTCTCAGCTGGGGGGGGGGCGGTATTATTCAAATGCACCCCCACTTGACATAGGAGGGGAGGCTAATCTGAACGGCTTCAATCACATATTTTCTGACCTAGGCAGCCCACAAAAAAACTGACTGGGTTGTCTTATTTCACAGTTTGTGTAGTAGTAGAGCCATCAGAGACCCAAATGTATGTGCACAAGCAGTGAAAAAGTGAGTTTTTCAAAAGTGGTGACCTTTAATATTTATGAACACACACACACACACACCCACACACACACACACTCATTAGTTAAAAAAAAAAAAGCTTTTCGTGTGCTCCCCATTTAATGCAGGTAGGCACGGCATAAACTATTGACTGCATATAAAAGAGATGAGTCTTTGGGTAATAACATTAATGTTGGAGGACTTGAGGATTCGATGGCAGGTGAGCAACACAACTGCACGTTTAAAAGCGCCAGAGACCAGGGGTGAGAGTGAAGGCGACACGGTGGCCCGATGGTGTTGCAGTTGCGCTACCCAGTAGACATGTGATGAATCTTCCCCTGTAACCGTACCATTGATGCACCGTGTGGTCAGAGTACCAGAAAAGTGTTGGCGGTGATGATAAAATGACTGGAGGTCATTACACAGAGGTTGGAGCGCAAAAATCAACTAAGTTATTTACCTATTAAATATATCCAAATACGTGGTCTTAGTTGCCCTTTCAAGCCCCTTTCCCACTTGCACTGGAAGCCCTAAATCTACTGGCAAAAATCTTGACCTAGTATCATTTCCGGGAAACTGCCGGCACGGCTGTGAATGGAAGTGTGTGGGAATGGAAGCAGTAACATTGCCGTAAAGTAGGGGTGGAATCAAAAAAAACCCCACAAATAGTCTACGGAGACAGGTCTTTATATTCTTGGATGTTGTTATTTTTGCGAATTAAAAATGGCACTCAGACACTAGACATGTCTTTTAGAGTTAGGGGTGCGGTGCAGGGACATCGGGCACAAGCGTTTCGGCGCTGACTGCACCGGAGCACGGAGCCAGAGAGGGAACGAGGAGACTGGAAGAGGTAGAACGGGTGGAGAATGTTCCTTCTCTGGAGGCAGAGTGTCAGGGGACAGGTTGAAAATGATGACACTTATTTAATAATATTTGGGTTGGGGTTATTGCGCCTGGGGACGGGGCTCCGTCAGCGGAGGGAACCAAGAACGTCTGGGAGGGCAGGGAGACAGGGAGCGAAGCGCTGGTGTAAAAACGAAACCGATTCTATTATAGAATAATATATAGTATGATAAATATAATAAAATATATATAATATAGTATAATATAATCTGTTATAATAGTCTTGCGTGATATTAAACACCTGTCACACGAGCATTACGTACTGAATCCCTAACAGTCATCTATGTGGGAACAGACTCCATATGGAACTTTTCCATGAAGCAGGCCAATGTGTGAATGACTACCTTCTGCCTTTGCTGGATATTTATTTATCTTTCAGTTTTATGGATTCCATGTGGGAAAGCAAATGAGCTTCTTAAATACACTGCTGACCGCCGCCCTTGAGTGGAACGATCCATTCTTGAATGAGAGTAGGGGAAAGCCAAGTAGACGCAAAATTATCATTCAAATCATTCAAATGCAAAATAAATGAATAGCGATAATGAATAAATATCTATTATATATAAGTCAGTTTTTATATTCGAGCACAACCAATGAAATAATTAGGTCGTAAATCCATGAATCTATGAAAACTATAAATGGTAGTAACCTAATGCCTGGTGTTACCAGGAACAGGTAAGACATGATTATTGTATAGCTTTGTTTGTCGGTAAGATTAGGTCTGTTTATGTAAAAATGAATAATATATGTTTCAAGTAATTAATAAAGTAGTTAAAATATAATATTGTGTGCTAATTTTATTATTGGGGAATGGGTCAAGTGGAAAGGTATGGAGAAGCTTCTCACATCCCCTCCCCTCAAATGCTCTGCGTGCACTACTGCACGGGAGTTATTTTATGTCAGGGTATAGATGCTTAATTACTTCATTTAAGGGTGTCTGTACTTCTCGCACCACCGACAGAACAGACAGATTTTGATTTTGTGAATGAGTGAAGGAATTTTACTGTCTACAGTATATCATATGTTGTACATAAACCAAATCAGGTATTAAACAGAAATTGTCCAAGGAAGATCCAATAACATAAATAAATGAAATAACTAACAAGAAGGAAAAAAAGACACAAAATCACTTCAGGGTTTCCTAATTATCCACAATACCTTATTTATTTAGTCTAATTATCTGTATCTGAGTTATTTATATAAATGATCCTTAATTATATTTGGAATCATATATTTATGAGGTGAAAGAAAAGTAGTGTTACAATTCTCCTTCCATTTCTTTTAAAATAAATTGATTTGTATTTACACGTAGGATGCTAACTGGATCAATACAATTTCTAATAAAAGTGTTTGAGCAAATTCTGTCCAGTACAGAGATCCCATCGTTGGCTCATGCTTCCGGTGTCACGGCCTCTGTTTGGGACTCCTGAGTCTTTTAATATAGTATTTAATATATTCTTAATCTTGTCCCATTGTCTTTTTCTAACTGAGTCAAGAGCGTTGCAATGCATCTGTTAAGATTGCCATTTAGCTTTGCGCTCTTAAAGGAGAACGAGTCTTTCATCTTGTGCCACCTCAACAGCCACACACACACACACACACACACACACACACACACACACACACATTGAGACACCGTAGCATCATGGCTGCTCTCAGTGCGCACCCTGTCACCACCCTGCACTGAGAAGAAGAGTAGAGAATGGTCTGGTGGCATTTTTTCACTGAAGGATTTTATATCCATGTACAAAAAATGTATCCATAAAAAAAAAATATATATGCTATGATTTATAGAAAATAATGAGGAAAAAATGGATATATAAATTATATGAATATATTTGATCTATAAAATAAATAATGATAATTAATTAGTATATATATATATAAATTATTTTATCTATCTATCTATTTATCTATTTATTTATTTATTAAAAAAAATAAAATAAAATAAAAATAAAAAATCATATCAAGTGAGACATTTCAATCATGGACATTTTGAGAAAGGAAAAAAAAACATTTATACTTTATAATATATATATTATATAATATATTATAAATAATATTATTTATAATACAGGATGTTGTAAGTAGGACAATGTGATGATTACAATTCAAATGCGTCAGGAAGGTGTCCTCAAGATTATTACGTTTTTCACATTGAGGCAGAATTATGTTTTCAGTCACCCATTCAAGGAAATGTATCATATAAAAGAACCTTATACACACACACACACACACACACACACACACACAGACACACACACACACACACACACACACACACACACACACACACACACACACACACACACACACACACACACACACACACACACACACACACACACACAGGGACACACCACATTGGTGTGCAAGGAGCCAGTGTAGCAGATCCAAGCTTACATAACTAATACAAAGCGGCACTGTGCGGCGCTCTTTGCAATAGAATTTGTTGCTGTGAATGATGGGAAATGGACAAGCAACCCCAGTGTTTGATCCCGATGCTTTAAAACGAATTGGGGTTGAAACTTGTGGCGTCGTCTCTAACGGGCAGAATCAAGACATAATGTGTCCCTGTTCTGGAGAGGAACACCTCTCCCACGTCGTGTTGCTGTCCTGTTATCGTCTCTCAAGCCCGAGAGAAGCTCCACGTCCGATCGCCACTGCATAATTAATTTTTTCTCTCGGCTCCCCGGCGTCCAGGGCGGGCCGGCCGGCAGCCACTTCCCCGTTACATAACCACGGAGCGTCAGGAAGCGCCCGTGGTCCTGTGCCTCATAATTAGGCCACTTGAATAATGATAACAATGAAACGTCTTGATATCTCGTCATGCGAGCACTAAATGTCGTCTGGCTTCCGCCACAGACATGGGAAACATAGAAACATTCATTAAATTCCATGAGTCAGAATCTGAATCAGAATTAGTTTATTCGGCTCAATTACACTTTCATATACAAGGAATTTGTCGTGGGAAACATTGGTGGACAATCAACATAAAAAGGCAAAACAGTCTAAATCAAAAAAGTAAAACAGATAATACCCCCCCTCCACACACACACACACACACACACACACACACACACACACACACACACACACACACACATTACAGCCTCCTTCTTTAGGTTACGCGTCGTCTCGCTGTTTAAACTGATTTATATCTATTCAGCAAACACACACACACGCACACGCACACACACACACACACACACACACACACACACACACACACACACACACACACACACACACACACACACACACACACACACGGTGGTGTATCTACAGCTTTATTACAGCAGAATACCTCCTGGCTGTGCTTTCTGAACTTGCTTACCGTGCACTCTTCCTGAAGCAGGGCTGGAACGGTCCGGTCCCTTCTCGTCTTATTGACAGATCGGAGCTCGGGTGATTTGCTTCGTAAGCTTTTCAGTCCAGCCGATACATCATGCCTCTGTTAAATGATGGATAATAATTTTGTGATGTATATGAGTGCATCCTCCGCAATTCACATAAGAAGCACTTTTTATCTCATCACGCCTCTGTTTCCATTCCATTCCATTCCATTCCTGCTTCACCCCGACGTCCGAATGAACGCCGCTTTGTCTCCTGTAGGAGGATTTCGGCCAGCACCCACCACCAGGCCGTGGACTACAACATCTTCGAGGGTATGGTGTGCCACGGCGTCCCCGTGGTCACCATCTCCAGGGGTCGTGTGGTTTACGAGGGCGGTGAGCTGAGGGCCACGCCCGGCGAAGGACGCTTCATCCACCGAGAGCCCTTCTCCCACACGGTGTACCAGAGGATCAGGCAGAGGGAGCAGGTCAGTGCGGGTTAGGTCGACGATCCAAGAAAAGCATGGGTTGGCTATTTTTTCAACATTAAAATCATATTAAAATGTGTTGGTTGGTTCCCATCATTTATAACTGTTCATGGGCTGCATTGAAACACAGTGAGAAGTTGCAGCAGAATGTTTAATGAACAGTAAAGCAAAGTTCAATGGTTGGAAGGAAGGTTGAATGGTCATAAATGATGTGAACAAAAAAGCCTTGTTTGAAAAATAGCAAACCTATCTTTCAAGTTGTATATTCGCATTGATATTAATTATTGGAAATATTAATGATATAAATAATATCACTATTAATAACAACAATAATAATAAGAATGAGCATTGTTATTCATAATACAGTATATAATTGTCTATTGTTTTCTACTAAAAAGTAAGATAAGTTTATAAAATACTTAATTGAAATTTTTATATATTTTTTATTTTATTTTTTGTATTGGGCCATTTTATCTCTATTTTCTATTACTATTATTATTATTATTATTATTTTTATTATTATTATTATTATTATTATTATTATTATTATTATTTTTATTATTATATTCTATTATTATTACTTTACTGTGATTTTCTATTCGTTATGACACCAGAAGTTCTTTTTAGCTGCCGAACACATTACTTCAGCACGCAATTGTTTAGTGCCGCTTAGACTTTCTTTCAGGGCGGACAGTAATGGTTGCCCGGGGCAACCAGATATGGGCCGTTGACAACAATCTTATATGGCCTTGTTGACCTGATGTCAACCACTTTTCAAATTTCAAAAAACAAGCATAATTTTTTTCTGTCAAAAATCGTAAAACAAGTGAGAATATTGAAATAAAGATCTTTGTCTCTAAATTATAAAATGATAAAAATTTGGTGAACGACTTTTGGTTTTCTACTCAAAGTTAGTGTGGGGTCCTGATGTGGCTTTTCCTTTTTGGCCCACAGGTGAGGCAGCCTACAGCCGTGAGCAGGAAACCCTACCAGGGAGAAGTAATTTCCGTATGAAGTGACCTCCACATACAGCGGACTTCAGTGGGGAACCTTCTACCACAGTTCCACCAGTTTATTCCCCTCATGCATAATGCCGTTGTTTTAATTCACCAAATGAAATAAAGATGTGGAACAATGGTTTCCAGGTCAACACAGTTCCGGACTTGAGTTCATCTGTTTATGTGCTTCAGTACAGGAAGCCGATACTGAGTTTCCAGGTCAGCTGGTGGATTACATTCACACTCTGCATAGATTATGCAATCGTTTGATTTACCAGAAGGTAGAAAGAAATCCCATCGTCCCTTAAAAAAATATATAAAAATTGGATATAGAAGCAAAAAACGTACATTAAATGAGTTTGTGAGTGTACCGGATTGACTTACCCCCAGCTGTAAAAGCAGCAAATCCTTTATTTTGACAGAATTTTTTTTATTCTAAACACAGTGACACACTTTCTTAATCAGATGTATTTTTCGCTGGGGAGGCTCGACTGGGGGCTGGATTTGCATTTACATATGTTAGTTAGGATTTACAGAGTTCCGCGTTCCGCGCCCGTGTAAGGGCCACACGCTGTCAGTGGGCGTCACACAGCCGCCTCCCATTGGCGGTGGTGCTGCCGCCGCCGCCGGGTGCTGGCGGACATAATGTGAGTTTATCAGGTTTCAGCACGGGTCAGTGGCAGCATGTGAGTCACGGAGCGTCAACTCATCCAAGGGCTTTGCCATTCTTCCTTCCGCTTGGCTCCAAGGGTGCAGTGGGGGTTTGGGTTTTGTTGTAATTAGTTTGGACTGGACTGGCTTACACAGTGGGCACTGTACTCCAAAAGAGTCTTCAAATCAAAAGGTTCAAAGCCGGCAAACATTTTGCTGAGGTAAAATCGAATGAATGAATGAAACTTCAACCTCAACCCCAACTCACCACAGCACCATGAGAACTTGAATAAAGAGTAAAATAAAAGTTATACAAGCAAAAACCTAACAAAAAATATTAATTTCAAAATATGAATACGCTTCACTGCCAGGCCAAAAAAGCATAGTCACCAATTCACCAAGTCACCAGTCATCAATTATCTACCTACCTACCTACCTACTTACCTACCTACCTACCTATCTATCTATCTATCTATCTATCTATCTATCTATCTATGGAGGGGTCTGTTCTGGCCCAGGGCCAGGGAATGAACGAGGGGAGGCAGGCGAATGCAAAACAGCACCATTTAGCGTGCATTAAGGCTAAATTACTTTCTGGTCTGGGGTCGGACGAATCAGCGGAGCCCATTTGTTGATTCGCCTGATCTCCAGCAAGTGAGTGGCCCCGGGATGGGAAGCCTGCACCGCCTGTCTGCAGCGGCGGCTTCACCACGGCCCCTTGGCACGCCACACAGCCCCACCATCGCACTTAGGCTGGGGTGCTGTCCGGCCGACAGCCGACTCCGCCCCAGAATGGGAGAGGAAATCGGCTATGACAGTCTGGGCGCCCGGCCTGTGGACCACCCGGAAGTTGAAGGGTTGGAGGGCCAGGTACAACCGGGTGATCCGTGCATTGGTCCTTCACACGGTGGAGCCATTGTAGTGGGCCTTGGTCCGAACAGGGTGAAGGCCCTACACAGGAGGTAATAGCGGAGGGTGGTGATGGCCCACTTTATCGCCAGACATTCCCTCTCTAAGGCTGAGGTACAGCACCAGCCGGTCCATACCCTCGACCTCCTGGGACAGGACGGCTCAAAGCCCCCTGTCCGATGCGTTCGTCTACAGAAAGAAAGGAAGAGCAAAGTTAGGGGTATGCAGTACAGGCTCCCCGCAGAGAGCTGCTTTTAACCTGAAAGCCTGCTGGCACGGCTCTGACCACTGGACCGGATCTGGAGCAACCTTTCGAGTTAGGTGGTCAAGGGGCTGGACAGTGCCGAAAATTCCGGCACAACCTGGCCAGCCCCAAAAACTGCTTTACCTACTTCTTAGTCTTGGGTCTCGATGTGTTCGCGACCGCAGCGGTCTGATCCACCTTGTGTCGGAGCAGGCCCCCACCCAAGGGGTAGCCCCGATACCGTACCGTCCTCTGCCCAACCGTGCACTTTTTTGGGTTGGCCGTGAGCCCTGCACGCCTCAGGGACCCTAGCACCGTGCCCACATGTTGCACATTCTGCTCCCACGTATCGCTGTGAATAATTGAATCGTCTAAGTTTGCAGCGGCAAATGCTGCGTGCTGATGAAGGACGTTGAAATGTCGCAGGGGCACCAAACAACCTAAATGGAAGCACGCAAAACTGGTAAAGGCCTTTCAGAGTGGAGAAGGCCGATTTTTCTGCTGGGACAAGGGAATCTCCCAGTAGCCCTTGGTTAAATCCAGTGTCCTTAAAAAAATGAGCCGTACGTAAACGGTCGAGAAGCTCATCGATGCGGGGTATCAGGTAGGCATCGTACTTTGTCACTGCGTTCACCTTCAGGTAATTACGTAGAACCACACAGACCCATCCGGGCTTATCTATACATACATGTATCGGCCCGTGAGGAAAATGCGTCATGGGATGGACTTGGGGGTCTGAGGAAGTTCCCCCCCTGGGGCTCCCCCTCTCCTGCTCTGGTGACCGTTGCCGCGAAAAACTCACATATCCCTACAGACAGTAGTGAGCGCCCCCTGATATTGTGCCCAATATCAGTGTGTGCGACAGGCGGGAACTGACCGCGGACTTTACCATATGATTATCCCTTAAACTGAATTTTGAGTATAAGAAATTCCAAGCACTATCGGATACCTTTGAATATCCCCATGCACACCCACCCACGACGACTCAAAGCCCTGGGTCGAACCAGGTGTTGCTGAATCATCATCTGCGAACAGCAAAAGTCCAGCAAAGCCTGATGTAAACCCCTTGTAACCTTACTGGCACACGGTAGGCCCCTTCTGAACCAGGGGAGGGATCCAGCGGACCAGCAATGAGAATCACCTCCATGATGGGGTCTATCCTAGCAATCATGGTCGGGCTGTCTACATCGCCAGCATACATGCCGAGGCATCTGCCCAGTTTCCAGTGGTCCCGGAAGAATCTGTGGGGTGGAGCGGGATAGGAGGTGGAATATCACTGGTGGTCATCCCTCCTCTGGCAGGGAAAGGGGCGGGAGGTGGGCCCCTGACCATCCTCCGGGGCGACGTCTGTGGAGCTGGTAACGGCCGGTCCCGCGTCGACTCCCACGCCCGATCCAGTTGTGAGCCCCATGGCGGTCCCCTCAGAGGACTATGGTGGCTTGGAAAGAGGCCGGCTGGTGACAATGCACCCAGCTGGTGGCGCAGGCCTGGAGGTTGTCAACAAACTGTTCGGTGGTCGTTCCTAACTCTGACCTGGATGGCCTGCTCGCTCTCCTGAAACGCCTCCTGGTCACGCTCGCAGACCATCGTGCCACCATCTGTTCCAGGGGGAAAGGTGTCCGAGACTCTGCCTCGCACTGCTCCATGTTGTTCAGGCGCCACATGTGGAGGTGTGTTCTGGCCCAGGGCCAGGGAATGGGTGAGGGGAGGCAGCCGAAGGCAAAACAACGCCATTTGGCATGTATTTATCAATTGTTCAAACAAAAGGTGGCTCGCTAGCAAACACGGGGAGAGTCTACAGGGTTAGTTCCCATGCGCGGTTGTATTATACAGTACATTCCACCAGTGCTTAGTCCCGAAGTTGCTGAGTTTGGGCCACATCTCCGCCACGCGCCAGTCCCTACTGCGGGGAAAAACAGAGGCTAAATGACTTCCTGGTCTGGGATCGGACAAATCAGTGGAGCCCCTCTGTTGATTCGCCCGATTCCCAGCAGCTGGGCTGCCCCCGGATGGGCGCCTGGACCGCTTGTCTGCAGTTGCGGCTTGACCACACCCCCTTGACCCGCCACACTATCTATCCATCTATCTATCTATCTATCTATCTATCTATCCATTCATAATTAATTCTAGGAATCTCTGTCTGTATGTATATCCTTCAATTATCTCGACAACTGTTCATCTGATCTATGACACACTTGGCGGGAGTATTGCTGCGGACCCAAGGACGTGCAGTGTCAGATTTGGTGCAATTTGCACACTACACATGTAATATTAATAAACTTTGAATAAACAAATGAACAGCGAGCCGCTCTGTGTAGCTGGGGCGCTTTGTGACATCATCTAATTCCACTAACCGGGGTGATTTGTGAGATCATCATCCAAACGTCATCCAATATGTGAAGCACAAGATGCACAAGAGGAAGCGCTGGAGATGCGAGCACAGCAAGCGGGGCGCTTGACAGTCCACATAAACACGATAAAATCATTGACTGAAGAAACCTGGGCCTGACTGATCCTCCTGAAGTTCTATTATGCCTATATATTTTTACATTTGGTATCTATTTGTTATTGCAAAGTTGTCCTTACCTTTTGTTAAACTATGCCATTTTGAACTGGCATGCAGGACACAGGACTGAATCATCGACATTAAAATGTCTTAAATGGTCATGTACTAGCACCATCAATAATAGCATGTAATACATTTGAGGTTTATTGCAAATCCTATTAAAAAACATTTTTGAAAACTAGGGTTGTTGCCCATATTGCTGTTAATTTAATTTTTTATTCTTTTTTTGTTATTTATACTTTTATTGTTGCCTATTGTTTTGATGTGAGGTAGTTTTATCTATCCATCTAGCATCCATCAAGTCAACCTCTTTATTATGACTTCCCTCTTAGCTGGACAACCCGATAAGCACGTGGTATAGGGTTAGTCAGGACAATGTCATAGGTTATGACAGAAGTTTGTGAGGGAATTGAACAGTCACAGGAAGTCACAATTGTTTCTTAATGTCATCACGCTGGTCGTCAGGAAGATGAGACAAGTAGTGGGGCAAATTGGACCATACCTCAGTATTACATAGCCTTACCCCCTGTGGTTTAGCACCACGCATCACCAACCATCATCATCATCATCATCATCATCACCATCATCATCATCATCATCATCATCATCATCATCATCACCATCATCATCATCATCGTCATCAGGATAGCTCACCCTGGAAATGGTAGCCATAGGTGAGATAGCAGTCTTCACATCGTGGGCTGTGGATGACCCATTTAGATCTTCCCAGGAGCAGTACAGCATCATCATGTTGACATGACACACTCTGGTCCGTCGCCTGCAGTCAGGGCTTTGGATGACATAGTTGGTCTCACCGAGTTTCTTCAACAAAACATAAGGAGCAGAAAATTTTGCAGAGAGGGCAGAACCAGGTATAGGCAAAAGAATCCAAATTTTGTCACCTGGCAATAACAAGTGGGCGACTGCTCTCTGGTCTTAGCGTTGCTTCACCTTCACCTGGGGAAAGGTTAAGGCATCTCTAGCTACAGAGCAGCCTAGCTGGAGGTGATCTTTGAGCTTTGCGACATACTCTGGAGTACTCTCGGCCCTTTTCTCTGGCATGACCAGATACTCATTAAGGACCTTCAAAGGACCCCCTCACCTCATGTCCAAACACTAGTTCAGCAGGCTGAAATTTAGCGACTCCTGCACAGCTTTGCGGGTGGCAAACAAAACAGGTAGGACGCCATCGTCCCAATCCTTCTGTGAGTCATGGCAGTGTTTGCGTAACATTCATTTAATGGTCTGATAAAATCTTACTTGTGCACCCTGGCTTTCAGGATGGTAGGGACTATTTGTTACATGGTTAATGCCTAATGGTTTAAGGACCTAGGCAAACACCTTAGACTTGAAATTGGTGCCTTGACCACTTTTAACCAATTTGGGCAGACCAAATGAGGAGAAGAACTTTACCAGAGCCTTGGTGATGACTGGAGCTGTGATTTTCCATAGTGGGATGGCTTCTGGGAACCTAGTGGAAGCACACATAGCTATTAGTAGAAACTGATTCCCATCTTCAGTCTTTGACAACGGTCCCACACAATCAACAATCACTCTATCGAATGGCTCACCCATTTCTGGATGGGGCAGAGAGGAGCCGGAGGAATCACTTGATTTGGTTTGCCAAGAACTTCACACACATCGCAGTTATGACAATGATGAACAACATCAGATTTGAGTCCTGGCCAAAAAAAATGTTTAAGGACTCTGTCTAAGGTTTTTGTGACCCCCATGTGTCCTGACGATGGGTGGTCATGTTCTAAGGACAGCACCTGAGAATGATACGCTGTAGGCACAACAACCTGGTAAACTGCACTCCAGTCCACATCCTCTGAGACACCCCTAGTCGAGCGATGCATTAACAGGCCATCATCAAGAACTTAGGCCATTTTCTTTGGCTTGGCTTCTTCCTGGCTAAGAACAGATGTGCTGTGATGAATTCTTCCCGGGTGGCCAGCAGTTCTACCACCTCTGGACTGGAGAGAGATGACACATCGTTAGCAGGTTGGACCTCAGGGTGACCTTTTGGCCTAGCAATAACAGCATCAGGAAACTGCTCTGTAACCAGAAAACAGTCAGGTTAGTCAAGACAATACTTCTTTGACTGGGCCATTGTAACCACACAAGCATAAAAGATGTCAGGAAGTATTTGTGCTGTGTTGTCAGACTCACTGTTTAAATCAGGGCTGTCTAGTACCTCAGGCACTGGCATAACCTTGCCCTCAGCTAGATCATTACTCAGAATGAAATTGGTGAACATGAATATTGTGCAAAGAGGCACACACAAAGCCCATTCCAACACCTTGAACAACATGATGTGTGACATGATGATTTGGACGTTGAAGGTAAAATGCCTTTTCGGATAATAGACTGGGAGCCTCCTGTGCCTCTCAGTATCTTTACTGGCTGCTGATCTGTTGGATCCCCATTTAGCGAAACAAAGCCCTCTGACATGGAGGGTTTGAAATAGGGATCAGGTTCATTGTCTTTACCCAGAAGTGACACTCTTAATCAGACCCATGCCCTTCAGCTGTGGTAAGCTAGGCGGAAACTGTTGTTCATGCTTCAGAGAAATACAATCAGCAATAATGTGACCCTTCCGATGACAGTAGAAACTTTCATGATCCCCATGTGGCGGTGACAGTGGTCCCTTAGCCTTTTCAGATAGAGGGTGGCCAAGATCAGGTCTCAGAAAGGGTGATACCGTACTTCTGTCCGAGGAGAAGGAAGACACAAACACAGTTCTATGAGATAGAACGAACTCATTGGTCAAAGACAGCTGCTTTAAACAGTGAAGACCCATTTTGTTAATTGAACTGCTGAAGGGATTCAAAACTATACTTGACCTCATTAGCAGCACTCCTTTTTCTCATGCAAACTCATCAAAGGTTTGACCACCGGACCTTTTATGGTTCCTGAATTTTTGCCTGTAGGCCTCTGGCACAAGCTCGTAAGCACGCAGAATTCTCGTCGAGCACATAATATTGCAAGCTTTCGTCTAAGGAAAGAGAAGACACAACCTCCTGTGCTTTACCCTGCTAGCTTGCACTGAACCTGTTCCTCCCTTTTGTCTGAAACAGAGGCGGCACGTGGTCCAGCAAAAGGAACGAGAGAGAAAGACAAGAAAGACCTCAGCCCTAGACAGGGCAGGGTTAGCAGCGACTACAAAGTCCTTTAACTCAATTCACTTTTCCAATACCATATTTTACACAATAAATCTGTGCCAAACAAATCCAAATCAATTACACAAAACCAGGCCTGACTAATCCCTACCTCTGACAACAATTTATCTATATGTCCGTCCATCCGTCCGTCCGTCCGTCCATCCGTCCGTCCGTCCGTCCTTTCTTCCTACCTCCCTTGATTTTCAAGATCTCCATCAGGGCACAGTGAAATATGAATCTAATATCATAGTCTATTTACACCATCTCCTAAATGACTCTAATGGAGAGTGACACTAACAAACTGCGTGGATTCACGGCGCTCGCTGCACATGTACGGAACATCTGTCTCCCATTATGTAAGCACAGTGAGTGCTCTGTGGGGAAAGCATCGGATCTGGAGCCCCGCACGTCCCCATGGTAGATTATCGATTGCAGTCCTTTCGTTTTCACGGCAATAATAATGACAATACCTCATCTGACGAGAAGATAAACTTGATTTAAGTTGTTTTATCCATAAAGCTTCAAAACAGCCTTTTACATTAGACCCACTGCAGCGTAGGGATCCTCACGCTGAGTAAGACATTATGTAATAATGTACAATTCTAAATCATCTCTCATGCAGAAATCATATTATGTCCGGTACGCAGCCTATTATGTACAGAATTAGGGAGATAATTGGAGCCAGTGTTTAGACAGAATACATTTATTGTGCAATTATACAATTGATAAAACAGTACGCAGGGAAAAAAACCCACATTTAGAATAAATAATAATTTAAAAGAATACAACTTTAAGATGTAATAACTTTGTCCTATAAAAACCAAGTGTATAGATATAGTATAAAAATATATAAATGTTTAAGGTCAGCCAACCTTAAAAATAAATTATATTGATGCTAAACCCAATATGGGGTTGTATTGGGGCATCAAATGAGTGATATTTATCAGAAATGTTAAAATGTACTCACACAAAAGGAATGCTCTTTCTTTAAGAATGTTACGCTTCCATTCCACAATTTGCCCTGTGGCTTTTATGGTATCCACAATTCAAGTAAACATTCTGTAATTGAATGATCAATCATTTAGATGTGTGTGTAGGTAATTAAGGTTTAAAGGTTTAATCTAAGCTATCCAGTTATATCATGAAAGGTCACAGACGTTGTCTTGCTGGATAATGGCTTGTTGCCACAAGCTGCAATACACAGGGAGCTCTTTCAAAGGGCGCACATTTTATTTTTTCAGTACGGTTCATCGGTTGATTTAATTTCCGTAGGCTCGTTTTATTGGATCTCCTGGGACAGCTTTCAAGGAGGAACACAAAATAAAAAGTCACACAAAATAAAAATGGCATAAATGCCATCCCCATGCAAGTCCTGTCTGCCTTGGGACCTTCAGGAGGGAAATTGGTGATGCAATATTTCACAACCAGCATAATACCATCAATAATTAATTAAATTATTTCACCGTTACCCCTTTTGTTCTGTGATTTTTGTCTATTTTAACCAGACTGAAATGAGGAGATCGAGACCAATTCTGTCCCTGTGTGTCCAGTAGCGACGGGTAGCTCCTCTAAAATACAAAATACACCATCTGCATGTGCATTTCTGTAAGAAGGAACTTTAAACTTTTTCTACGATATATTGGTGATCGCAGTCCCAGATCTTCATCTTTTCTTAAGTTTTGATACAAATAATGCAACTCGGGCTCCAAAGCCGCCTTCTTACTGATCGCACCTCAAGCAGCCGACATGGAATCCTGTTCATCTCTGTCTTGTTTTCCGAAGAGCAGCGGACACCAGAAATGCGGCTGAAGGAAGAGGAAGAAAAAAGACGGCCAATATGTGGTTACAAGGAAACAGAAGTTACAGCGATGTGGAGGTTATGTTGAGCGCATCTATATATACGACTATGATACTGATTCTCACAGTTGACCTCGGTACACAGAAAGGCTGTTTAGATGCGTTTGAAATCATTTCAACAAGATTGATGTGGAAACGCGGCCACAAGCTCAAAAGATGAAACCTATAACTAACATGTGCAAAATCAGTGTTTTTTATGTTAGTACACTTTTTATGTTTATACGTTTACGTTTTTATGCTTTTTATGCATACACTTGTATACACCAGTTTTCCAAGAAATGTCATAATGCGGTTTAAAAATGCAACTCTGGAAACACACACTGCACAAAATCCCTCCACATCTTTTATTTATTGTTTTAAGAATCTGCCCCAATGCAATGTTTTCAAACTAGAGATATTTCTTTGGAAAACTTTAGCTAATAAATAAGGGATAAATTGTTATTTTTGAAAAAAGAAAATTTAGTAGTGTTTGTAAATTTATATCAAATTGTGAGACTTTAAAAGGGTCAGGACATGCTGTTATGTTACTGTACATACACGCATGGTTTAAACTTTCCATGGATGCCATACTAGGAAATTCGAGCAACCTTTTCACATAACATCTACAAAATAATAAGAAACTCATCCAATTAGCCTATGATTTACATGCACATGAGTAAATACTGATGACATCACAGGTAAGTACAAAATGAGAAAAATTGTCCCAGGCTGATTAAAAAGGAGACGTTCACTCACAACATCCCAAAAGACCAATTAACGCTCACCTCGAAAACAAAGGACCTCAACGTGCCGCCATCAGCTCCCTCGCTCTCCCTCGCCCTGGCTTTCGACCTCTTCCTCAGGATTTTGGCGTGCAGGTGTCTCACCCTCTCCTCGGCGTCGGCGGAGAAGAAGCGCTCGCAGACCAGCAGCCGGAGCTGCGTGAGCTTGCCGGCCATGGAGGCCATGGCCAGCAGGGCGGCCACGATGACGGCCAGCGGAGCCACCGAGTCGTAGAGCAGCAGTTTGGGCTTGGGAAGGCACTTCTTCTCGAACAGGGTGATGGAGTAGGAAAAGTCCTTTCTCTGGTTTTCCTCCGCGGTGGAAATACCGATAAAGGTTTTCGTCGCCTATAGATTCAAACGGACAATGGCGGTTAAGGTGGCTGTGAATGGTTGTGGGCCCATTCATTGGTTCATTGTAACTTAAAACCCAACTTACTTTCAGTTTCATTACCAAGGGGACGTTGAACGGCTCCAGCTCCGACAGGTACGTCGTCACAATATTGACAAAATAATACATTAGCGCATCGAGTGCTAGAAACAGAACCCAGCACACAAAATGGGACATGGCCGGAAGGACGAATTTCAGCGCGGCTCTCCCCTCCGACCTGGTGGGATGTACGGACGGGATGAAAAAGTACGTCTTCGCTTCCTCGGGCGTGAGCGGCAGAACGCGGGGCCTCCCTTCCGCCCCCTGCCGCTCGTCGAAGGAAACGAATCTGCCGCTGATGAAGACGTTCTTGTACCTCACGTCGCGGCGGTACTTCTTGACGTGCAGCGATATGAAGGCGAACAGCAGGAGGAAACTCACGGCCGGGAACATCTTGTGCGTCACGGACGACACGGCGTGCGCGATGGAGAGGGCGCGTCCGGCCGTTTCGTTGAGGTTCCGCTCGGCGTCCGCCAGCTTCTCCCTGAACCTCTCCGAATCTATCTTGGGGGAGACACGGAGGTCAGTGTCGAGCTTCAGCCACCCGAGGTCCTTGAACTGCCCGAGGATGACGCCGACCCATTTCAGCATCTTGATGTAGTTGCTCAGTGGCGTCAAGGAGATGGCCGCCCTCTTGGCCTTCAGGTTGCAGATCATGCTCCTGATCAAGGCCGTCAGGTTCTCCAGCGTGTTACGGACGTTCCTGAGGATGACGAAGGTGAACACCGCCGTCAGCAGCAGCTTCCGGCTCTGCTTCATGAAGCAGGAGATCATGAACAGAATCCCCACGCAGCGGACCCCCTGGGAGAGAACCAGGGCGACCGTCAGAAGGATCCCGATACATCCGGAGGTCCAGCCGGCCACGGTCGCATTGTAGCCCAGGATGAAGCGGAGGTAGAGGAGGAGCAACGAGCTGAGGAAGATGCTGAGCAGCGAGCAGGTGAGCAGGAGGAGGGAGGTTCTCTTCAAACCATCCCTGTTGCCCGTCGTGTAAACCTCCACAGCTACGGAACCAACATGGCTGAGGCTTTGAGTCAGTGCCTTGCACAAGAAAGCCATCACTGCAAGGCTGGAAGTCCTGGATGTTGAAAAAATACACAGAAAAACAAAACAAAACAAAGAAATCAAATACATCTTCAATGTGTTAAAAACTAAATAAAGAAAATAGAAACAATAAAAATATACGTTAATTAAACAGATTAAAAAATAAGTTCCAATGCCACTTAATCAACACTGTGACATCTCCTCCAGACCCATAAAAACAATCTTTGTGCCGCAATTCAATACAAATTACAGTGTTATACCTTAGCCTTGTACCAACCTTATACAGAAAGTTTCAGCTGCATGTCAGGCGTCGTCTCCTCAAATAGTTTTTAAAAGAAGAACTGTGCGTGCCCTTTTAAGCCTCAAGCGTTAGTCATTTCCCCCTCATCTCCAGTTCCTGAAACTGTGTAGACGCACAAAGTCACCAATCACATCTATTCTACTCCTTTTTTTGTACTTGTAAGGCTTTATAGTTATGTAGACCCACATTGGAGGAACTTACGTGGTTAGTTAATTTACCATCTACAAAGAGTATGACACAATTAATACACAGATGTTTCTTTTCTCAAACAATTCAAAATCAAATGTCATTTATTTATTTTAAGTGTATTAATTGATTTAATAATATAGTAAATTATTTATTTGATTTTTTCAGAGGTACTCCATTTGCTGCTGACATGCACTTTAATTATAGTTAACTTATATCCTGTATCCTGATCTATGTGCAATTATTTTCATGGATTACTTTCAAATCTGGGGTTATTTGGTGATGTGAAACAAACTACATAGTCATACTACATGATAAAAAAAGAACGTTACATGCTTTTACTGTAAATACATGGGTACATTGGCTTGTATTAAATGTCAATGGGCAGTGTGTGTGCGCTTGTACATATCATGACCCAACACTCATCATCAGTGTAATATCCATTTTTTTATTTTTAATTTGAAAAATAACTTACATAAATCTCTGTACTCAACCATACTTTACCAAGACATAGCCTTGGCATTAACACATTGCACCAAAAAAATAAAATCAAATCAAAAGGCATTCAAAAGGATAATCAACATATGTCTTTGTCATCATTTGAGGCATTATTTCTGTTCCAAAGGGTTCTACCAATCTATTCATGTTTGCTTGTTTACTTAAAGTCTGACATCTAAAGTTATGTACAGTAAACAAATAAATAAACAAAATATATAGCTTGTTACAGCAACAAAGTTTATCAATGGACATTAAACATATCAGCTTATTATGGAAAAGGAATAATGCCTCAATTAAATTTCATTCAGACATACTGCAACTATAAGATTTATATACTTCCCAGATGCGGGAAGCATTAATAATTACTAAAAATAGAAAATAAAATAAAAATTAACTGGTCTTGGCCTTTAAATAAACTAACAAAAATATAGTAAATTAATATCATTTTTCATTAAACGAGAAGAAAAGCATTTTGTGTGGCAATATCCCTTGTTACTTGAACTTGTGATTAGCTCATCTTTACCAACAGTGCCTGGTAAATTGAAATATTCAACAACATCCGTCTCTTTGCATGTTTACTGTCTCGGGATTGGGTATAGACCTCTTGTATCAATACAGATCATTTTTGCATGTTAGTCGACAATACTGAAATAAAATACACTTGCAATCACAACTGTTTCGTCAACCTCTTAAATATAAAATATTCTCCATGTCACTTTTTTTTTTTTTGTCCAAAAACAAAATAAAATATATGATCATCAGGGTGGAATGTTTTTTGTTAAAACTTTGATAATTGGTCGATTCAGACCAATAACTAATTTTGCTGTAGAATTGGATTTTAATGTGAGAAGGGGCAGGGGCGGGGGGCGGGGGGTAATGGAGTTGACATGCACTGTACAAGAAACTGCAAAAATTCCAAATATCATCTTTATCAAAACATGCTGAGTTACTGTAAGGTGTGCCCAAGCCATGTTGCAGAAGGTCCCTTTCAACATGCTTGTTAAACAAATCAAATCCCAAATGAAAGAAATATTGAAACCATACAGAACTGTAAAAGAACCGACGGTCCCGAAAATCTGGACGAGAACAGGGGACGGAACGATGGTAGCAATGAATAGTACAATGAGAAGTACCCTGGGACGAGGGGAAAAGAGAGAAACATGTACAATTTGCACATAATGTTTATCTTCATAAGGCGTGTGCCTTTTACAATGAAATAAATAATTTACATTTATTTTCATCATCACTTTTTGTCACATAAACATATTTCTTTGTTAAATAACTCCAAAAATGTTCTTTTAAGTTTCCCTTTTCTTGGATGTCTGCAAAACACAGACTTCTGAGTGGTCCAAAGTATGATAAACAATTTGTGTTTTTTTTTTTTTATTCTTCTTTAATCACGCTGTTGCATTCACTCCCCTTTGAAAACCATGCACTAGTGAATTTACCGTTAAAAATAATATAAATTGTTGAAAATGGCTGATCTGTTTTATTTGTTTTTCTTTCTCTTTTTTTTGCAAGTTGCAGCCTCAAGAAAATAAATTTTCATTTTTTTTTTTTAAATTCAGCTAAATTTGTGACCATGCAAAAGGAAGAGGAAAAAAAAAAATCTCATTTAAATCTCATACAATATATCAACAGAGAGAGAGAGAGAATGATGTTCTCTTGTACAGGTCCTGTATGTCTTCTTCTGGGTATTTTTTTTGATCCTTACGTTATATTCAGAGAGCCACTTCTGTATTGCCATCGATTAACATCGATTCTTTTCCGGAATCTACCAGAACGTACGCTATCGGGGGCGTTTTGGTGTGTCGGGTTTGGGGCGCGCGGTTGATGCGCCCGTCCCCAAGTGGTGGTCTCCAAAAAAAACCTCCTCCTCGACTGCACAGCAAGGTCTGTTGGCGTGGCGTGACCGAGCTTCTGGACAGGGACGCCGTAACCTCCCTTCAGATACAAGTACATCGACATCAAAGGAAACAAATGGAAACAAAACAAAAAAACAAAACAAATAAAAACAAAAAAAACAAAGGTCAAAGCAAAAAAACATTTATTGATTTGTTGTTTTTTTTTTTTTTTTTTTCTTTTCTTTCGTCATTCAATAAAGAAAAAACAAAAAAGGGCTCCTGCAGAACTGGGTTGTGTGGTTCCCAGTGCTGACCCACGCCCCGGCCCCGCCCCAACCCCACCCTCCCCATGGCTTCAGACTGGATGAAAACCTGGAACTTGACAAGATTCCTCGTGCTAAGGAGTTCATTCCAGCTTCCTCCAAAAAAAACGGCGACAACGGACGCCTGGCATTTTCCGGCCACCGGGGTTCGCTCGCCTCGCGCTCCCCCCCTCACCACCCCCCTCGGCTGGCGCGACCATTTTCAAATTTATTTTTTTTTGCTCAAAACACAGGGTCACGTTCACACCCCCGAGAAACAGGCTCAGAAGACACAACATCAAGCATGCAGTGTTACTGGGGGCGCGACCTGTACCTCAACACTGGCTGCTACAACAATGCTACCAGTCCGCTTGCTGCTATGACCGAGAGAAGCTGTCCAGCGAGGATTGGGAAGCTCTTCTTGTCAAGGGGGCCAGAGTAGGGTCCACCAGTGAGGAAGGAGGAAAGAGCTTGAACCAGCCAATCACCATGTTGGACAGGTCCAGCTCGTCTAATAGTATCTGAACTGCGCCCATGAAAGATTTATGGTCCATACGTCCGTAGTCCCCCCACACGATAATCTGCGGAAAGGAACAGGGGAGATCTTCAGGACACAATCAAAGACCGTTCAAAAGATTTGGATGGATCTCCACAGCTGCTTTTACTTGCTGAACCTCCAAAGGGAAGCCGCCTTTACCTGTAAAACCTTCCCTCCCGGACTCTCTTCAAACGGCAGTTGCTGCTGGTAAAGAGGGTCCAAGGTTTTTCTTGCTACTTTTGTCTTCTTTTTGGCTATGCAGGCTCCATTTTCCAATAGGTAGACCTTTACATATGGCGCTGCGGACGAGAGAAAGTGAACGTTAGGACAACGTCCACGATATAAAAGGTTGTCGGATAAATGGAGGAGGGGATATTCCTTGACGGCGAAGGAAGCCGAAGGTACCTGGCAGTGCCTTGGAACCTGGTTTTCCCACAAGGCCGCGGGCTCTGATGACCTCCACCTCCAGCGCTCCTTTCTTGTCCACCATGCCGATCTGGATGTCGCCTGCAAAAAAACACGCATTCACGGGCGTTCAGGGGTTGCCGTCGGAGATGCTTGAGAAAAGTGGGCAACGAGTTTCGTAGCCTCCGTCTCACCCATGGGTGGAGTGGCCAACGTCTGTCGTCCGACCAGCTGGGCGGGTCCGAGGCCGTCCAAGAAGTCACTGAACTGGGCGTCTGAGGAGAGCCTCACACCGGGGAAGATGAGACTGGAAGGAGAGAGGAAGTCACAGCGGGTGTCATCCGGGACGTGTCGTCATGTAGGTTTTAAGAGTTAATGGGCTTTGAGCGAAACATTAAATATTCTGCACTTTCGCCGTGGAGTAGAGCCGTCGCATTTGAGCCGACCCACTTGAAGGGACGACATTCTAGGACGGCGCACTTACTTTCCCTCGGAGCTGTAGCTGTTCATGCTGCCGTCGGTGGACTCCCTGCTGGCCTGGCGAGTCATCCTGCTCCTCATCTCCACCGCCAGGCCCGTCTCCGTGCTCCTCTGGATAGTGCTGCGCAACTTCTTCCCTCCCGCTTCTGCACAAAACAACGACACAGAGAGAGAGAGAGAGAGAGAGAGAGAGAGAGGGAGAGAGAGAGAGGGAGGCTTGTAAACACGTGACTTTGAATCTGAATGACTGATTCGTAAAGCGAGTTATGCGACCGAGGTCCCCGACCCTGATCCAGTGGAAAACTCATAGAAACCAATCGTCGGCAGGAACGATCCACTTCAAAATCATCTTCAAGATGAAAGGACACCGATTCACCAAGTTCCGCTGAGTCGTGGCGGGTGGTGTGTGTATGTCCCTTACAGCCATTCTACTGTAACAAACGTCCTACCTGTGTGTCTGTGTGCGTGTGTGTGTGTGTGTTTGTATGTAGATGATGATTTCCCGCGTACATGGAGTGGAACACAAAGTACAGCGCTCACATGGTCTGCGCTGCTGGCTGCCTGCAGGGGGTCTTCTGGGATCCGTGCTGGGATCCCGAGTCCGGTCCCTACCTACCAACATCCAGCGTCCCCCCGTCACCCCCCAGCTGATCCAAGACGACAGCTGACTTCCCACATTAGCCTTGTTTGCTACTTATTTCCCCCCAAACCCTCCGACAGCCTCTGTTTTTACGGCCACGTGGCTGTGGCTGACAACTGGCGCACGCACAGGCACACCCAATCCACCCAATCCACACACACAGACACACACACACACACACACACACACACACACACACACACACACACACACACACACACACACACACACACACACACTACATACTTGCATACATACTGTAGAGACATAGGCAGTCCGTTCTAGTGCCGATGCATATGCAACACAACACAGATAATACATTCAAATAGCAAATTTGCATCTCCAACTTTGTTCACGGGGGAAGACATTTCAATCTTTTCACAGAAATTTAAATTCAGCGACAAACATAAAAGAGAACAGAGAGCTGAGATTTGCTGTCAGATACAGTCAGCCAGCTCTCCCGTGGTCCATGTTACCGCCCGAAAGCTTGGGATGTGAGCTGGATATCTGCTGCCTCTGAGTGTTTACATTTCGGCAGGCTGGCCAAAGGTTACACAGTAGAGTGCACAGGTCTCAAAAACTCCAAAATATATGATACAGCGCCGGGATTCACGCCCATGTAAAGATATACAGCAATGGGAAAAAACCGGTTTCAGCCCGCAGGGAATTTGGAATTTGCTGCTGTGCTTAATGACTGTCAAGGTATAAACTTCAGTCTCAATACAGATTGTACTGTAACAAATCAGGTGCAAAATCATTGTTATGATCAATTCATTCTATCAGATGACTAACCTAAGCACTATCACACCTTCCAAAAGGAAGTGGGTTTAATAATTGCCGATATGGAAAACGAAAGGGCTATTCTAAATGTACCATTTCAAGGCTTAAAATGCCTTGAAAAGGCCTTCATCAGCATGCTCCCAGTCCGTCCTCATTATCACATCACTTAAAAACCCTCATCCTTACTCCATCTTATCTCCCATCAACCGGAGAGAAAGAACGGAGACGACTTCCTGTCATAACTTGCAGAGATGACAGCGACAGAAAAGAGAACCCGGCAATCTCAGTTCTCCAGCTGTCCTCCGGCCCCCTCTCTCCTTCCAGCCGTGACGTCGGTAGCAACCTGCGGGTGTGATGCTCCAATCAGAGGCCGGCCTCCCTGTTATCAATGAAGGCCACGCTACGCTAGGAGGAATAAAAGGAGAAGCCCGCTGTGCTGCGGTGTTTGTATTTGCACTGGCGTCGATCGGAATCGTTCTCAGAGGGACTATATTGTGACAAGAAGGTGACTGGTTTGAAACCCTCCCTCAGAGCCTCGAGGCCCCGTTCTTCCTTGGGTCACTGCACCAAAGCACTGCTTGGCTTTTGGGATTGAGAAGCAGTCGGTGGTGCCCACAGAAAATGTTCAATGGGTGGCTGGAGGAGGCCGGTAAAACAGTGCCAAAGAGAGAAAAGAAAGCTGAATTTCAGTAGATTAAATTGTGTAGCCCTATAATGGGAAGGTGCATTATACTGATGGGTCATTACTTAGAGTTAGAGTAATGCCAAATTATAGGAATTCTTCAATCCGGTCAAGGACTGAATATTTTCAATAATATTAATATCAACTACATGATATGACTATCTCATTATGATAATCAAAGATCTGTATCTTTGGAAGAGGCAGAGAAGGCATTGCTCAGAACAGATAATGTGTCCCCATGATCTAATTTCCCCTTGACATATGCAGAGACTAATCCTTGACCTATGGTCTGACCTCTGGAAGAAAGAAAATTCACCATCCATCGTGCTAAACGGCATTAGGAGAGATAGCCACGGTATGCTGTTGTATTTGCATTAAGGATGTGCACTACCACCCAAACTTAATAATGATTAGCTCTAATGAGGATGTGCCACACTGCCTAGCTGCCTCGTGGCAACATCTTATTATTTCAAACATCCTCATTGGACGAACAGTATTCTAGCCAACGATTCTTTAAGTAGAAAGCGAAGCAGGGCTATCTAATGACCGAGGCAGCTGCAGCGGAACATAACATGCACGCAGGCAGACACGCACACACACACACACACACACACACACACACACACACACACACACACACACACACACACACACACACACACACACACACACACACACACACACACACACACACACACACAGGACCCACTGGTTAAACCAGCTACACTGAAGATGATGAGTACTTTGACATTGGATGTCGACCACATTACCGGAGCTCAGTTTGCCTCCGCATCCCCCATCAACTCCCCAGCCTCGCCACTTTCCCGAGCCCTGCAACTGCTTCTCCTCTCCCCCTGCCGATCCCAACCACCCCCCCCACTGCCAGCGCCCCATTCGAAAACTGCGTCTGCGAGCATCTTACCTCCGTCCTCCTCATCGAAGGAGTTCATGCAGGGGAAGTAGACGGCCAGAGCCTCGAACGATGCCGACAGACTCATCTTGCTCTGGGAGCGCTGGATCCGCATCCCCGGAGCCGGTGCAGCAGCATCGTGCCCCTGCCTGCCCATGGTCACCGCTCGCTGTCCTTCTCAATGGCAGGAATTGAACACGCAGATATCGGCTTTATCTTTTTTTCCCCCTTTCTTTTTGGCTGATTTTGTTTTCAAGTCAGATAAGCCCTAATAGGAAGAGGGAAATGCTGTAGTGGGTCAGGTCTTGTGGGGGTCCCGGTCCCTATCTAGCTTCCTTTGCCGGAGCTTAGGAGAACGCTTGCTTCGGCTGCTGGGTCTCGGAGCTGTCTGCGTGCTTGACGTCTCTGCTGCTGCTCTCCCTCTTCTAACACTGCGCAGGAGGGAGGGGGGCAGGAGGGGGGAGAGCCGCATCCCTCTCCTCCAATCAGAGGGGCCGGCTTCACAGGCGCACCTTGGTTAGCTCTCCAGACGAAGGAGCTCTACCCGGAGATACAGCTCTCCGCTCCCCCCCGGTTCTTCTCTTACCCCCCCTTCCTTTTCTTTCTTTTTTTTTTTTAAAAGACTCTCTATCCTTGTTTTTTTCACCTTTTGTCCCTGTCTTTTCTCTCTCTATCGTCCCTCCATTGCACCCCCCCCCCATGTGTGTGCCCCATCTGTGACACACACATCCACATTGCCCTGTAAAAACAAGCTGTCACAGCATCCGCCAGCAGCATTGCTCTTCTGATGCTGCCGCTCCGCGGAGCAGGACTCGAACACATGGTGGCCATTCGCAATTCACGTGCTGCGCCTTCACATACAGAGCGACAGCATCGCTTATTTCCGCGCTTTCCGTGCATTTGGCGAAACACAACACACCTTAAGAGGGCCTCTCGACAGTTGTAAGGGATGAAAATTCACCTCAACGGCTGACAATATCTGTCCTTGAACTGACCTTTGTTTGGGCCACAAACGCTACTCCCAAGCAATCTGGAAAAAAAAAACACCCTCTGTTTGAAATGCTTCTTCTCTGAACGCTCTATCTATTTCTACCATTTACAATAGAAGTAGGTAATTCTACAGTGAAGAGAGAGAGAAAGAGCTGTTTCTCGCATGTGGTCCATGAGCTTCCGCTCAATGTTAATGTTATGGGTCGTGTCTGCGAGGGGAACTGACACCAGAGAATTGAATGAACTTACATTCAACGAAAACTTCACATTTTCTAGTGTCAGTTCCAACCTTATACAAGGGGATCAAGCGCTCGCTGTTGCGACACTTTTCTCTCTGTCCGGGAACCGACTGCGACTGTGTGTTTTTTTTTTTTTACCCCTCTTGCTCGGGATAACTGGCAGTTTGGGCTCACGACGAGCCAAGTGTGGCGCTCTGTGCGATCCTAAATTTAGCACTTTGCCTTGTATTATCTCCGGAGACAACACCCATCTCTCAGAGAATGTGCAACCTACTTCCCACTCAATACACTGCGTCCCCTTTAGATGCAGGCTTTTCTAGGTCAACATGGAGCAGGAGCTGGGAAAAAAAACGAAAACCAGAAAATTTCAAAAACCTCTCTTTGTAAAAACTTTGTAATCTGACCCTCAGCGGAGTGTATGCGAGTACCATTTTATTTTTCCTTTTACTAGTTTCATATATGTGTGATCCTGTCTTGCTTTTCAAATTATTATTTTCACCCATTTCATTTGTTTAAACATCTCTTAACTTTTTTCTACCTTGTGAAGCACTATGCAAGTTATGTTTTGAAAGTACTATATAAGTTATTATTATTATTATTATTATTATTAAGTACAACTGAACGACTGCACCATACGCCACATACACCACATTGACAGTGTTTTCAGTGTTTTAAAGAGCACTTCAAACAGACAGACATCTAGGCCATCTAAGGCTCAATAGGATGTTTATTGCTTGGTGAGAATAATAAAATGAAAAGGGGTGTAAACACTCTTTTAAAAACAGGCAGTCTGCCTTACTGGTGGAAGGGCAACTGCCGAGCGCACGTGCGTCACCCAGTCAAAGGGCAGAAAGGTTGATAATGGTTATTGGACACTTAAAGGTACAAGTATGGGATATCGTTCAGCCAGCGAGTCATTATAAAATAAATAACCCCTAACAATGCTGAATTTTCAGCAGTGGACATGTTTAACGCGAACTCACGCGATCAACAAGTTCTGCACGTGTTGCTCCTGCACAACCACTGTTTCTTTGCAACGCGGCTTGTGGCTTTGCAGCGCAATCAGACACATGTTCACACCTCGTGTGAAAACTGGAGAAGGGATATTTATAACACGGTTAACACTAAACATGAATTCTTTATTGAGAGAAAAAAGAAAAAAGACAGTCGAACTTTCCTCATCTTTGTGTTCCCTCTTGTCTTTTATGTGGTCAGTTCCCAAAAGCTTGGCAATGGGAGGGTAGAGCGACTATTCTGTTTATGTTTTCTATAGTTTGCTGCCTAATGAATGCAAAAACGATGCCCGTCTGCTGCCTAACGCAGGATTGATGACGCATGAACCACGTTTGAGAGTCTATCCAGTGCGTCCGAGCCTCCGGAACGAGCCTCCGGACGACGAGAATAGGTAGTCACGATGGTATTTCCTTTTCGCACCCTCTGGACTCTCTCTCCACGTGGCCGCGTAGAGAGTTTAAGCGGGATTCGCTGTCCAGGGCATCTGGCTCCCGATCGACGCCGCCGCCACCGAAACAACGTATGACCCAACAAGATCACAGCAGCGCCTCAGACACCAGGAATCTCGACCACCCACCCCCCTCCACAACAGCAACAAAACGGCGTAACTTCCCAGAAGCGGTACGCATGTTCCCGTCTGGCCGGCGGTGGCGGGGGGGCTCGACTGATTGATGGGCCGAAGCGCAGCGCAGAGTCAGAGCGGGAGTCTGGCGGTATGGGAGTGTAAACACCGCTTAATGGAGGCTGCTGACACTGGCACGTGAGCATGTTCTGTACCTGCAGGCACACAGACAATCACACACCAACATCTCTCTCTCTCGGTCTCTCTCTCGATCTCTATGATCTCCCTCTGCATTCCTGCTGTCGGACTTGATGCAGGCCAGTCCCGCGGTCTGGAAGTACAGCTTCCCTTCCCGTACGCCTCGGACGCGAGTGTCGCTGTGCAGTGCAGACATACAGTACATCAGGGCAAACCTTATAAGTTGCATCACATCACTGCACGGTCCGATGCAATACTCTATATAATATTTTATTTCTGAATAATGATCTGATCTGATTGATCATGACCGTTGTCACGGGCAACCACTTCTCTGCCTGGTTTTACAACCGCCGCTTCACGCCACTAGTTACGGCGGAGGCAACGTCTTGTGATGCTGCATCGAAACTACAATGGAAGACTCAGAGAGATGAAAGCAGATATGTCCCATTTCACATTAATAACAGTGAACTCATTCATCATATAGCGAGTGTATTTGTTTTTGGAGGCTGAATCGTTTGTTACATTGTTCAGTGTTGTACCTTCTGTTGTTGTGGATATATTTTTCTTAGTAGAAGCTCTTAAGTTAGTTAGTTAGTTAGTTAGTTAGTTAAAAAAATAATTTGAAATCAATATTCCTTCTCAGTGTATTATAAACCCCTTTAGGGTCCTGATGTATGTGACATATAACCTCTTCAATCTTGAATTTTGATCATCCTGTTGGGTTTATTTTGTGATAATGAGCTGTACATTATCCCCGACTGAAATTGATGAATGAAGTGAGTCGTGAGGGGCTGAATTTAGCAATATGGGTTTAAATACATTTCAAAGGTCTCTCTAGAACCTTAACATGTATGGAGACGTGCTTCAACACGCGTTCGGAAAATAACCACACAAATACCCGACACACACACACACGCACACACATGCACACACACACACACGCACACACACGCACACACACACACACACACACACACACACACACCCAGTCACTTCCAACCACTTCACACCTCCGTGAAGGAGTGGCAGGTGTGATAAGTCGAAGCTTAATGGTAGAAAGGTTAGAGAAGTGCTCAGTTCCCTGGCTGTGAACCAAGACAAGCATAAGTATGAAAATCAACCACTGACAGAGGAGAAGGAGACAGAACGGAGAGAGGAGAGAGAGAGCAAGAGTGAGACGGGACATACGGAGAGAAGGGACATAAATGCTGCCAATGCTGAAAGGCGACGGGGATGCAGCTGTATTTTAACAGCACTTTCTGCAGTGCATTTATTATTCCAAGTGGATAGGGCTGGCGCTTGGGGCCGGTTAATATTTCCAATTTCTCACTCCCTTCAAAACAAACCAGCGGAGAACGCAGAAATTGGGCGGTGTGCGCGTGTGAGAAATGAAGCGCAGACGGTGTCAAGGCAGCATGATAATTTCTCACGCCGAAAGGGGAATTAAGGCCGTTTCCCATAGACTTTTATGGACAGGAAAAAATAAAGATGATCACGCACGGGATCCATGACACAAATAACCACAAAGCCTCAGTGAACACATGTCTCACCAGCTTTCCTGGTTGACTGACAGTTGTCAGCATCTGAAGACGGTTCGACCGAAAAGAGGAAGCTTGCGGCAGTGGGTGAGAAATCCCCAAAAAATTAGCTGAGGCCACATTTAGTCAGTTCAGATGAAATAAATGGTCTGTGAGGGAATGTGTCATTTCCTTTGCTCTGTATGTTCATGTTGGTGCAGATCTTCTTCATGGGACATGCATGGCCCATCAGGCTCGAAACTGCTTAAACTGTCAAAACCGACATGATGGAACACGCTGTCAACACCTCCATTCCAGATACAGTATCAGTATTCTACGGGATGGTAGTTGGTAGAACATTTAATTGCGATTTACCAAGTACAACTCGAGCATTCCACTGTATAGTTAGGTAGTTATATTGAAAGATTAAGCACTGAAAGACAGGACTGAAACAAACTATTTACAAGTAGAACTTCAAGTAAAGTAATGCTAGAATAACAATTTTATTGACTCAGAAAACAATGCATACTCTCCGCCATTCACCGCACAAGAGTATTTGTATTTGTATTACAATGGAGGGTGAGTCAGTGGAATGGTCTGTGAAACTCAAACAAAGTAAGAAGAGAAGTAAATTCAAGATGATATATCACCAAGTCATCTTTGAATGATATGAAAACATGGAATGATAGTATAGTAGCTCTGTTTCACTGAGAATGGCAATTGCTTTTAAATTACTTGGGCTCGAGATGACCAAATATGGACTTATGTTTCTAAGTATGTATCTATCTATATATATATATATATACTGTATATCTAGATATGTATATTTATTTATTTATTTATTTATTTGCTTGTTTGTTTGCTTATTTATTTATTTATTTATTTATTTATTTATTTATTTATTTATTTATTTATTTATTTATGTGAGTAGATCAATTACATTAAGAGTATATAGAATATGGGTTTTTTCTTGTGTTTCTTATCTATTGTTTCTTAAATAAGTCTGAAATAAACAATCCATTAACCAATCAATTGTTAATGTCAAAACAAAATGATTGAACTTTTGAATTGAGAATAATAGCATATTAACATCTCTAGTATTTGTAATTACTGTACATCTAAAGTATATAGTGTGAACTATATAAAGCACAGTATTGACAAATGTTACAGTGCATTTATCACTGGCAGATCCAAAAGTGGGTTTAATAATTATTTCCACCCCCTTGGCTCTGCGGGACCAGACGAGATGCTGCCGTGCTAAGAGAGTCAGGGGGCATCGGTGAGGAACACTTTTGCGCCGTCACAATACCGCAGAGTCGCCGGCTGCCGCTAGGCACGGACGAATGGCGGCAGCACGATGAGATTTGGCGAGCGTCGGCCAAACCTCGCCATCGCGGCTCTGTCCCCGGTCCGTACGTGTTTGGCTCAGTCCGACGAACGGACGAGCCCAAAGTGTTTACTTTCTACGAACCGTGTCGTACTCACGAGTTTGCTGAATCCCAGACAAACCTCTTAGTCCATGGCATGGAACACAAAACAAATCAAAACAGGAACATTGTGTTGAGTTCATTCATCAGATTGCCTTAAAGTACATTGTCTGTCAGGCAGGTAGTACCATGTTACGCTGTGCCCTGCAGGAGGGAGGGATGAATCCAAGCAGCTCTGATGTTTATGCCATATCTCATGATTAAACATGAACTCGGACAGATTGTCCATCGATAATTACTCAAATACAAACAAGAGTCATCACAGAGAAGTTAATACCGCCATTTCGATGTGACCGATGTGTCAAGTCCAGGATGCATAAAGGAGGTGTGACTTGGTGACGATCGTGAAATTTGCAATTCTGCACTATTTGTTTATTATCGTGTTATCACTGTTTAGTGCCAAACCTCACTGAATTTGGAACAATAGGCATTGTTCTTGCCATTGACTCCCATCTCACTCCTAGGTGACCTCTTCTCACTCCCAATGCAACAGTCCAAACCTTCCCTCTTAATAACATTAAGAAAACATTAATAACCAAGCCAAAAAGATCATACTACTCATCAATCATTCTCCATCACTCATTAAATCTCTGTTAACCCTCACACTTGAGAAAAACTCCAAATGACAACATTTAAATCCTGATTCCCCTCGATGATCTTTATTTCTACTGAGCTGATCCAATGTGCAAATTGCCAGCCATTGATCTCATCTCATCAGTGCATGAATATCTAATATAATATATAATATATCGTTATAATATCTATGAACAGTCTTTGTTTGGTGTCTTGCTTTGTTTAACTTTACAATCCAGGGAGTGTCGCCATCATTCAGAGCAGCAGGCAGACTGGCAGATGTTCGCACAACAAATACGAGCCACCAACTTTTTTTTTTAAATCTTTGTTTAGCAGATTCAGAGCTGGGCTCCGTTTCAGGGACACGGCGTCTAGAAGAACATATTTGGACGCAGTCTGCAGTGATCGACGGCCGTGTTTACAAAAGGCTCCTTTCATCAAAAGGGATGTATAAAAAAAAAAAAACCCAAAAAAACCCTGACGCACCAGGCGTCGCTAAGTAAAGGTTAACTCCAAGGTGTTTGAAAATTTTGAAAGCAACACCCCGGGCCACTCATGTAGCTCATGTAGGGCACGGTGCGGAGATGGCTGATCTGAGAAGCAGGGGGGAGAGGCGGTCGGCGCGCGGTGCCTCGGCGTACCTGTGCTGCCGCGTTCCCTCCATGCATCATCCTGAGAGCCGTGCGTCCGGCTCTGACCCACCCCCCCCCCGGGAGATTAATTAGCGGCTTCGCATCGCGCCGGAGCTGCTGAGCTCGACGTGCAAGATGGATCACCCCGGCTCCCAGCGCAAAGTTCAGCTATTTCAACCACGTATCTGTAGTCGGTCCGGAGAACGAGGCGGCGCCGTGTGCATCAGTGCGTGTGTCTGCGAGCTCGGCGGGGGTATCGGCGGTATCCGTGTGTTTACGGGATTATTCCGAGAATGGTCGTACTAACGTGACACTTCTGGCAAAAATGACTTTTAGATCCAAGGTTCTAAATTGAATGACTCAATACTCTTGTATCAATACTCAATACTTTAGAATTGTAATGTTGTGGCTTCTGATGAATTTTCACGGCTGAAACTCTCATCGGGTAACATAGTAACCGAAGCTTCCCAATTTTAATACACAACTCGCTTATTTCAATACAAAACTTGCCTATTTTAATAGAGAAAAGTAGGCCTAGGCCAAATTGTACAAGCACTGTCTTTAATTGTGTGACTGCTCATGGTTGAAAACAATTTTGACCACATGTTTCTTTGCAAATTTGTTTACACAAGACATGAAGTTCGGCACCCAAATCTCAAGACCTGGTCAGTATGGGAATACATTTTTGAGCAACAGACAGAAAAGTGGGTCAGAAGAGGAAGTGCAGCCGGGTACAGTCAGGGATTTGCGCAACAGAAGCCTATTACAACTGTGCCATAAAACGCTCTCCAAAGTCTTCACAATGACGTCAATCTTCAGCTTTTTTTGTTGTCGCGAAATCTGTGTTATTTGCGCTTTAAAGGCCAATCTCCAGTGTATTCTGCACGTTTGACCTCCCAAGCCTCGGTGACTGGTTACAAAGCCACAGGAGCTGCCACTTTTCAAAGTGTAAGTGCTGATGCTTCTCTTTCTAGGTCACCATCGGGACGATTTGATAAGACTCCATTATTATTCCTAAATGCAGAGTAAAGAAAATACAAGTATGTTACAGTCCCGGTACCTCTTCTAGGGAAGGAGAAATACACTTCAGCTTCAATAGTGCCATTAATCTATCCACGTAAAAGTCGTTTTTGTAGGCCTTATAGGAAAAAAAAAAGAAAAGAAATAGAAACTTTAAGAGTGGCATATGTGACACACGGAGAACACAAACAGATCTGCGGCTCTCGAGGCGGAGAGCAGCGAGCTAAATGGGCGGAGGTGGGGGGTGTGAGGGGGTGGGGGGCTCCGCATGAATGCACACACTTAATCATTCTCAGCGCCTCCATCTGGCTGCGGAAAAGCTGCTGAATACATCCAAAATACAAGCAAAGAATAAGCAGTTACTGTGACGCACCCCCGCCATCCGCGGCACGGTAGGGGGGAAAAATACAACTAAATTGCAGTCGCAAGATGTAAAAAATGACAAAAGTACCGAAACAAAACAAAGCCCGTGGACGATAATGATGCAAAATAAATATGTGAAAAGCGGGAAAATTGGGACAAATCTCTTCATCGGCAGACGTTTGAAGACAGTCTGCATAAAAGATAGAGCAGATATTCAACAGGAACACCGGGACTGATGTGACATCCCATGACCCATTTTACACCAATTCTAATCTTACTTTAGGGTTTTTGTTAAGACATGAATAACTCTGTGTGTGTGTGTGTGTGTGTGTGTGTGTGTGTGTGTGTGTGTGTGAGTGAGTGATGGCGATGCATTTTCCTTTGGATTGCAAGATCTTAGTTACTACAGCATCATTTTAGCTGAGTCAGGTTGTGTAGCAGTGTTTTGTTGTTGTTGTTGTTGTGGTGGTGGTGGTGGTGTGTGTGTGTGTGTTTGTGTGTGCGTGGGGAATAAGCCGGCTATTAAAACATTATTTACCAGGGACTACAGGACTGCTGAGTGGTGGAGGAGGACAAACACAGGGTCATAAATCACTTTGACACTTCAGGCTGCTCATGATGGGCCGTGGAGCACTGATAAAGCTTCAATCCCAAGCTGACTGCGACACACACACACACACAAACACACACACACACACACACACACACACACACACACACACACACACACACACACACACACACACACACACACACACACACACACACACACACACACACACACACACACACACTCACATGATGGTCATGTGATGCTCACACAGACACACTCTAGTGAGCACCAAACAAAAACAATCTGCGACACACATGTCGACAGAATATATGATCTCATGCTGTTTGAGGATTTCAAATATACAGTATGGGCACATGACAAAAATACATTTTACATATACATGCATTTACAGTTTTTTAATTTGTAAAAAATATGTATTTTGTTAATTTGCATATGTTGTTAATTAGCATATGCAATTGGCAATCAAGTTGAACGATTTTTTTTTTTTTACATAATTTGTTCATTTGTTAAAAATGTCAGGCAGTACAAACGACAGTAAAGCCTCATAGGACTTTTCACTCTCTAGAACAAGGTCACACTGCCTGATGTTTTAAGACTTTCAAGCCACAAAACTCCAAAGATTAATGAACATATATAAATATTTTAAATATTTGCGTACTCAAGCAGCCGGCCCTGTAGCGTAGTGATAGGGATTGTTAACATTTTGAGCTATTTTACATTTTACTATGGCACACAAAACATTGATTCCGCATATTTGTTACTGAATGACTACATCCCGCGAAGCCCCTGCTGGCGCCAGAAGATAGCAAAGCAGATACTGATCATTAAGTAAAAGACATCGCTCCCATCCGTACTGCAGAAGGGGAGGGATGCAAAGAAAATGGGCCTTAAAAGAACGCCAGGCAAAACTTGCAAGTGCTTTCAAACACTGTTGCCTAATGTATGCCCCCACAAACAAACACACACAAAATCATTGTATTCTAAATAGGCCATCTACTGTTGACCTCTGGTCAAGGGTGCCCACCTGGGAACACCTCCCTGTTTCTATGAAAAATAAAAACAACCCTCTTGTTTGTCGTTGCCAGACTAGTGCTTCTTGGCTGACTGGTCCATCTGCCAACCCCCCCCCCCCCCGCCCAACCAATTCATGACCTCCCACATCCACTTGGCAGCAAAGAGAACACCTCTCTGCGCAGATAAAGGACAACAAAGTAGGGCAGAGGGGAGCTTGGCAGTGTCCTCACTTTGCGGGGCCTTAAAGCCTTTCTAGATCTTGATGGACGGGGGGACGGCAGGACGACTTTTGATGCACCAGAGAGCACGGGGTGAAATATTGATATGCTCTTAAGAGATGCTGACCTCTCAGCATTATGCCATGTGAGCATATGTCTGTGTGAATAAGTCTGTGTGTGTGTGTGTGTGTGTGTGTGCGCGCGCGCAGCTTTGTGCCTTCACTTATGAGAAAACACAGAGTCGTATCTAAAAATAAAAACTTTACCACTGCCAGCAAGTTGAAAAAGGTGCCAAGCAGTGCAAAGTTTAAAACTTTAAATGTCATCCGCAAAATAAAAATATCCAAAAATGTATCCTTTTCACCTAGATAAAATTTCCCTAAAATAAAACCAATGATATAACCTTATTGGCCTACAACATGCGTCCTGGATAATCTGTAATAACCGACTAACAAATATTATAATAAGATGTTTGCAGAGCTGCTGTTTGCTGCACTTTTGGCAACGAGGAGAAATGATTAAAACATCACAGATAAGGCAGGGAAAGCGCTTGTCACTCGAATCACCAGCCAGGAAACGCAAAGTGCCACCACGTGAGCCCGCCAACACGCATTTATCGGCCTCCATCAATCCATCCACCCATCCAACCCTCCATCCATCATCCATCCATCCACTGCTTTCATCCCGGCCTCTGCTTTCTTTCTGAGCCAAATCGCAGGGTTGATGGGTGGAGGTGATTATTGACCGCCGTACCAGACGGATGGATGAAATTAAACGAAAGGATGAGAGATAAACAAGGGGGCCGAGCAGCGGGGAGATGCACCGCCGAGCCACAGGGGTGCCCAACGAAAGGTGGGAAAAGGGATTAAGAGGAGCAGAGGAAATGAACCGCTCGTCAGGTTCCTCGCAGACACATCAAAGACAGGAATAAAACATCTCAACACTCCCATGAGATTAATTTTAAAAACAGCGTTGGGTTAAATGCTCTGCTCCAAAATCAAATACAAAACAAAATGAGACAGCGCACGCAAAACTCTCTCGGAGCAGCAGAGCTCACATGGGGGCCGCACGTTTAACGCACACGTGCTTTCGAATGTTTCAGCTTCTAGACGCGTCGTTGCTTGGAAACGTGGCGGTGGCCCACGCCGCACCGCCCGCTGAGGTCATCAGTCTGACAGCAGCAGCTACAGCGGCGAGGTGAAACTACACACTATCCGAGCGGGCCAGTAATTACAACCTCGGCTACATGCACAAAAACACAGCTGGAGTGGAGACATCAAGCGTAAAGAGAAAAAAAAAAAAAAGAAACAAAGCATATATACACAGAAAGAGAGAGAGAAGGGGAGGAAGTGAACGTTCCTCCTGGGCGCCTCGTTCCCTAGAAGAAAGAAAGGAAAGGGGTGAGTTATGCCATCTTCCGTGCCCTCTGCAGAGTCCAAAGCCCTTAACTGAAGAACACTGGAGGGAGAGACACAACACTGGGAGGTAGAAGTGCAGCTTTAATCACAGAAAGAGAGAGAGAGAGACAGCACCTCAGAGCAACCACTGGTGTTGAGGGCTGTGCTGGGGACCTGAGGGGGGTGGGGCGGGGTCCGGGATGGGGGTCCTACCTGTTTGGCTCAGCTGGGATGTGCTGCGGCTCTTGCGCGACATGCCGACGATGGCCTGCATTTTGGCACCGATGCTGGAGCGCCGCTTCTTGTCGTCGGCGCCCGCCGCGCCCACCGCCGTGTCGGACTGGCTGCCGTCCGTCTTCTCCAGGTTGCACATGTCGCCGCTGATGCTCGTGCTCTTGGTCATGTTCATGCCTCCCCCCGACGAGCCCATCTGCCTGTTTTTCATTTTGGACGCAAAGTCACTGTCAGCCACCGCCATTGAGGGGGGTGGGGGGTGGGGGTGGGGGGGGTTGAGGGCACAAAGAAGTGGAGGAAAAAGGGAAGGGAAGGAGACGGGAGAGGAGAGGAGAAGGGAGGAGAGGGGAGAGGAGAGGAGGGAGGAGAGAGGAGAAGAAATGAGAGTAGAGGAGAGGAGAGGAGAAAGGAGGAGAGGTCAAAGGAGTCGAGGGGAGAGGGGAAGACAGAGGAGAGAGGAGAGGAGAGAGGGGAGGAGAGAGGAGGGGAGAATTGAGGAGAGGGGGAAAGATAGGAGAGGGGAGTGGGGAAGACAGAGGGGAGGACAGGGGAGAGGAGAGAAGAGAGGAGAGGAAAGGAGAAGAAAGGAGGGGAGAGGAGAAGAGAGAAGAGAGGAGAGGAGAGGAGAGAAGAGGAGAAAGGAAAGGAGAAGAAATGAAAGGAGAGGAGAAAGGAAAGCAGTTGAGGGGAGAGGGGAAGACAGAGGAGAGAGGAGAGGAGAGGGGAGGATAAATGAAATGAGAAAGGAGAGGAGAGGAGAGGAAAGGAGAGGAGAGGAGAGGAGAGGAGAGGAGAGGAGAGGGGAGAAGAAGGGATAGGAGATGAGAGGAGTAAGGAATTGAGGGGAGAGGGGAGGAGAGGACAGGAGAGGAAAGGACAGGAGAGTAGAGGAGAGGGGAGGAGAAGGGAGAGGAGAAAGGAGAGGAAAGGAGAGGAGAAAGGAAAGGAAAGTAGAGGAAAAAGGAGTTGAGGGGAGAGGGGAGGATGGAGGAGAAATAAAATGAGGTAGGAATGCAGAGGGGCCAGGAGAGGAGAAGGGAAAGGAGAGCAGAGGAGAGGGGAGAACAGTTAAACGAGAGGAAAGTGAAAGAGGACAGGAGGTTTGTGAAGGAGAGGAGAAAGGGAGAAGGTAAGACAGATAGGAAGAGGATCAGGAGGAGGAGGAGGAAAGGAAACGGGGAAGATGGATAAAAGAGGAGAAGATGGGGTGACGGGACAAAAGGAGAGATTTCAGCTGCAGTTCATGACACACAGTATAGGAGTTTCCAAGGTGGTGCATGAGGTGGAGGGACCGTGCGGGTGGTTGTTTCACGGGCGTCTAGACACTGACCAGGCGGCTGCGGCCGTGTCCTCGTTTTAACCCGAGTATTAATGGAAAACAACAAAGGAGTTGAAGCCCGTCCCACTGCTCACTTCCTAAGTCTGTCGCCAAAGGAAAAGCTACGCCCTTCTCACCGCTCTTCTGAGGGGAACCAAGTCAGTGGTCACCCTCGTCTTCTGCACCCGACTCCAACACGTGCGCCCCGAACGATTGGATGGCACGGTGAAAAGCTGAAATTTCACGCCAGTGACCTATCACTCTTTTCTTTTTTACCGGGGTTGAAAAAGGGGGGCCGCTGGCGAAACGCAGGTTCTATTATCGGCTTGGACAGCGAGATTCACTTTAAGAGGCAAATGACACCGTGTGCCACAGGGGCGGCGTCCGTAATGGGCTGAATGAGAGATCAGGGCTCCTCCGATAACACGTCTGACCTCGGCTATTCATCAAGCCGATTTGGGGAAGGACGGGCTGATAAAAAAATTACGGGGAGGAATGGATGCACTTTGACAGTCGCTCTCTTCAATGACTTTAATTAGCCTCTTCAGAATTCTTCTCGCTCTCGCATTAGACGTCCTATCCGCCGAGCTGATTTGAAAAGAAAAAAAAAAAACAAAAACAAAAAAATGTTGAGGGTCTAATCTTTGCTTCTAATCGCTGCGATTTCATCATGTTTTTCATCTGTTTATTTCTACGCTTTTATTCAAATTTGCTTTTTGTATAATGTTTTTTTTAATGTCTCATGTAAATGGCTTTGCGTAAACAAGTAGGAGGAAGGACATATAACGATGGCTACAGATTCAAAGTCCATGTATGTGAAAATAACAGGAGAGGGCTTACTTTATACTGTACATAGCATCAGACGCAAAAAAAACAAAAAAAAAAAAAAAACCCTTTCCATCAAGGTCTGCCCAGGTGAATAACAAAACGACTACTTCCCTGCGGTGGCTGTTTGGGGCTGTGGGTGTAATAACCCAGATGTTGTATTCATCATCTTGCACGGGTCACATGAAGTCCACTGTTTATGCTTTGTCGTCCGTGCTCTTGGGACCTGCTGTGGCTCAGCCGGCGCTTTAATGCATCAATATTGAATGTTTATGGGAGGATTAGGGCCTTTGATCGGCTAATGCAGCCCGGACGCCTTTGAAGCGGAACCTCAAGCACGGGCGCGCACCGGTGGTGAAGGTGGCGTTCTGGTAATAATACGCTCCATCACAAGAGTTGCCGCAGGGCCGCGTTTCATCCCGCAGGGGAGCAAGAGTATGAGTGAAAACCGACTCATTCACAACAAATATCGACGGGGGGGGGGGTCGACAAGATCGAGATTACCAAGGGGACCAAGGGGTCAAAATGGACGTTCCTTCAGCCGGCCTAAATGCCAAACATTCATCGAGCTCAAAAGGACTTTAATTCTCCGTCTTAGAATATTGTCTTTAATGCTAAAACACTCTACTAGCCTAATTAATGAACCGTTTAATAATGTCATGCATTCTCCTTCTGTTCCCTCTCCGCTGGCTGGCTGGCCGGCTGGCTGGCTGGCTGGCTGGCTGGCTGGCTTTTTTTGTTGCCCAGGCCCCTGGTGGGATGTGTTGCTGGCTGGCACATGCCGGCTCCGGCTCCCGGAGGATTTCAGCTTTTCAACCTCAGCCCCGAGAACAAGCCGTGCCCCCCGTCATGCAGATTGCACGCCGCGCATTTTCATCTAGGCCAAGGTGTTCCCAAGGCTCCAAAAAAAAACCAGGGGATATTCATTTGGTCTTAGACATATTTAGTTTAGCTAAAGTCCTACATAGATCCTTGCATTGCTCTAAGATGCCAATTCAGCTCCATCTAGCTTTACACATCTTCAAAACAACTCTCATATTTCAAACCTTTGTCAAACAGTGTCCATGCCTGAATCGGGTTAATATTTAACCCCGTGTTTTTCACCGAGAGTCCTGAGCCCAAAGTTCAGACACTAAAGCGCGGAAGGGGGCAAACAGGCTGCAGTTTGCTGAGTGTATTTAAAGCCCTTCGTTGTCCCTTCAGATAATGAAGCCGACTCTGAGCTTTGTTGCGTTTCTTTCAAGGGTGAGGCGGGCGTCGGAAACGAAGAGCCTAAAAGCGCGGCTCGCATGTAGCGCGCTCAGGAGAGTCGTTAAAGATTTATACTGCACCGTATTCGCGGTGAACAGATACCACATCCACAAGGAGTCGGCAGCATGTTAAAAGCACGCGGCTGATGTAAACTCACATTCTGCACTGAATGTCAATCCTTTACTGTTCAAATGTTACCGAAATATACTTAGCAGATTATACACTTTTTTTTTTTCCTTTTTTTTTTACCTGCTGCTGAAAGTGTGGATGGCAGAATTAGTTGACACACTAGGGGTGGGGGAGGCTTTTGCAGAGTACTCGTACAAAAAGGAAGATAGACAGGATGCAGCCGCAGAGAGCTTCCCCGGCAAAACAGAACGTTCATGCGACATCCCAGCACAGACAAACGACACAGCAAAGCAGAATCTCAAGCTACGCAAAGAGTTCCAACTTCTGAATCCGTCTGTATCTCTCTATGTATTGAGTAATATGTTTATAGCTGGGGTCAAATCTGTTCCGCTCTCTTCGAAAATAGCATTTCAGAAAAGCCAAATCTGCGGCAACGCGGCCTCGGAGTGAACGGCCATCTCAGAATGGATATGGCTTTTATACGTTTTTTCTTGTTGATTTTGCTGGTAATTCTGTGACGCGTTGGGGTGGGGGTGGGATGGTTGAAGCAAGGATGGAGGACGCCGGACCCTCTGCGTGGATGCAGCCGCCACGGCTTCACGAGAAACGAAAGCTCCAAAGCTTGCCTCTTTTTTTTTTGCCTTTTCGCCCTCAGCTGATAATGTGTGTTAAGTGTGAAAAACTAAAGCAGAAGCTGTGACTTCGGCGACTGAGGGTTCAGGTGAGGCCGGTGTTTAAGATTTCACCAGAGGAGGAACGACATGCTATGCTTCACAGAGGTGCATTAGTTAATGGGGTTTTTTTCCGTTCAGGGTCTACGGAGACAGGGGACAGGAGAAATTGTCCCGAGAAGCACCTACTTAGATCCTGCTGCGAATGCAATTAGATACTGGTGAGATCTTATTAGGAGGGCAAGCTAATCTCTAAGCCTGCTTTGGGAACCCATGGGGTTCTAAATCAATTTGCTCTTCAATTTGTTCTTGACACACTTTTTCCTAATATCGGCCGACCCTATATTAAATCAGGTTCCCTTGCGACCGAAGTGAAACGGTGTTGCGTTAAACGCAGTGTGATAATGACGTAACCAGAGCCTGGCACGGGTGTTAATTTAAAATAACACGCGAGCTCAGTCGCAAGTCACCGCACTGACAAACAACCTCCCTTCCGTCTGTTGATGACAGTTTAATGTGCGATAAACACACTGTACAGAAGTGGGGGGGGGGGGTTCGCCATGTCAGAGACGCCCCCTGGTGGACGTTCAACAGCGCGGCCCATCCGTCAGTATGGGCGACCGACGCGGCTCATTGCGGCTCCCTAAAACTCTTGTTTTCTACTGGCTCTCATCATCTGCGAGCGTGTGGGTGTGGGTGGGATTGATGAGGGGAAGAATGACGTTCCCAAGGTCAAGGGGATGTAGGAAGGTCACCACGGCGTTCTCGGTGGAACCTGGGGAGTTCACCACACAGTGTAGGGCGCCACGTAGTTAATGGGCCACGGGGAAGGGGGCCTACAGGTCCACACGATGGTTAGTGTAGGGTCCAGGTAGAGTAGTAGTTAGAGGTCACAACAGCTAGGGGGCGTTAGAGCCTTGGGGTCAGCAACATTTTACCTGAGGTCGGTCTCTGAGATACTCCTCTGGTACAAGTCTTCTTCGTCGGCCACCAAATCATCCTGCTGCTGCCGCTGCTGCTTCTCTTTGTCTACCTCCCCCGCTGCCTGCGGCGTCCCCTCCGTGCCACCCCGTCCCTTCTTCTTCTCCTCCCCTAGCGCTCCCCCTTCCCCACCTCCCCTCGTCCCCTCCTCCTCCAGCACCTCCCCTAACTGCTCCTCCCCCTCCTGCGACTGGCTCCGTGATCGCGACTGGCTGAGGGACGTGGACGGGAAAAAGCGAGAGAGCAGCACAGACAAAGCAAGAAAAAAGGGAAAAACCCAAAGAAAGCGTGAATAACGTCAAGTGTGAGACACAAAGAAAACAAGAGCAGCCAAGACAAAAAGCAACTGACCGGACACGTAAGAACAGACAAAAGCGCACACACACAAAAAAAACAACCGGTGAAAAGCAACATGCGCTTCATTTTTTTGTGTGTTGTCAGTCACGGACAAACACCCAAACCGCCCTCCTGTGGACCTCAAGAGTTCGAGTTCAACCGTTAGGCTCCAGGATTCCCTCTAGAAGGAGCCAAACAATGAACTCAACAGAAAGGGAGGAATAACACCCGACACTGGCGGGCGTATTCCCTTCTCGACTTTGACCAGATAGAAACAATTTCCGCACTGGAAACTGTCTGTAGGTGGCAACACAAGATGGCGGGGGGAGGTTTGGGCGTTGGGTGTGGGGAGGGGGGAGGGGCGTTGTCGCCCAGGTCGAGGCTCCTACCGGATCTTGCGGTTCCCCTGCGGCCGCTCCGACTGGACAGACATGTAGCTCGTGCTGCTGAACCGAGAGGCGCTACTGGTTCTCGACACAGCGGACACGTCGCTTACATCGCTGTCCGAAGACTTGGCCGACAGGTTGTCGGAGCCCCGGGGATCCCTCCCTGATCGCTGGAATAAAACGCAAAGCACGTCAGAAGCCCGACCCGGGCCACATGCGCTAACAGGGTGTGATTGAGAGCTGAAACAAACTTTTCATTGAATGTAATTTTTTCATTAACCACAGCATGGGCAGTATGAACCACTTATACTCCTCTGTAATTTATAAAAGATAATTGCATAAAAACAATCTTATTTTTGTGAAATCATTTTCTTGGCAGAAAACCCAATTTAAACCTTTTCTCTCACACCTTTATGTTTTCAATCTTTATTCGGAAAAAAAGTATTACCGTTGGCGTATGGCGACCTAATTGTCTTACCACTTGATTGCGCTCATCAAGAGCTTTTATATGACACACTGAATACAAAACTCATTTTCAACTTTTTTGCGCCAAGCCCTCGCTGTGTCCTCTTGCTGTCATGAACAACTGAGAGGGCATCGGCCAAAACAATGAACTTTTAATATCAACAGAGCGAAGGAGAGGTCTGCGTTAATAACCTACTTCCTCCACACAAATGTGACACCTCGTAAGGCGCTAAGCGTTTAAACATGTCAGGAGAATACAGCCATTAAAAGATTAGAGAATTATGTAAACTCTCATATGTGATATTGCAGTGTAAACTATTTATATTCAACTATAGCATGCATCTTATTTGAGCTCCATCGTGCATCTGCTCTCAGTAGAACCCGAGGTGAGTGGTGTTACAGTAACTGTTTTTGTTGTGCAGACGTTTGAGAGGAATAGAAGTTCTTATAATAACAGCCAGAGTCATCGTGCTGCCAACGGCACTTCCACGGGCCATAATTCTCTGCTCAGACAATGCACCAGAGAGTATGAAACTTTTTATAGACTTGTTTCAAACACACGGGCTGCTCCCCGGGGCAATAGTTATCATACCACGCACATAAAAGGAGAGCGGGACAGAGGCCCGTGCTCTTATAAGGCTCGGCGTGGACTCCCAGCGAGGCTCTCCAAACAGGCTGAGCACCTCCTTGTAACAGAATAGTAAACACAGCACCCCACGCTGCTCAAAGGCGCATTCCTGGAGTCTACAAGGGAAGGCTCATGAATCTAACCGAGGCCCCTTTCAGATTATCAACTGCTACAAAAACATTCTGCTTTAAGTCTGTGTGTGTGTGTGTGTGTGTGTGTGCGTGCGTGCGTGCGTGTGTGTGCAGCCTGTCGCGTAAAAGCTCCATATGCATGTTTTGTTTAAACACACATACACACACACACACTTAAATTTGTAATGCATTTATAGGGCTGTGTGTTTGAATAATTTTTATATTTATATATGTTTTTATTATATATTTTTAAATTATTTTTTAAATAATTAAAAACTGATATGGCGATTAGCGATTTCTCTAAATTATTCTATCCAAATTGATGCTTCTAAAAATAACTATGAGACGGACTGTGGTCCCTTGTGCTTAGTCCATTTTACGAGAAAATATTGCCAATTTTTTTATTTTAAGAAAATACATACAATCCATTAATAAATTAACAAAAGTGACACAGCTATGATCTACAGTATGTTCAAATATCTGTGATTTGTCTTTTTACCTAACGCTTTATATGGTGGAAATCAATATGGAAATTGATTGCTAAAAGTGGATAAGGACGAATCTACAATGGTATTGAAATCATTAACACTAATGATACTCAGTCAGTTGGGTCTGTCTCCGCCATACACCAAAGCAAGTAGAAAAACACACAGGCCACTTTTTTAAGATATTTTTTTTACCTTGTGGTAGTCCTGCTCCAGTCTGGAGTCGGAACCCGCTCCGTGCTTGTACTTGTTCATCTTCAGCTTCATCTGCCTGGTCCTCTCCTCCATGTCCATACCTGCGTGGAGGAGACAGGAGCGGCATCAGCGCACAGCCGCCGCCACATGCACACCGACGGTCGACACCTTGACACCGGGTGAGGGACACAATTATCGTCAAGCCATGAGCCATGAGCCATGAGGTCTAATGAGGAGAAGCTGAAGGGCGAGCTGAACAAACACAACAAAATGCTGGCAAAATACATCTGCACATCTTCTGAGCTGATAAAATGAATTTTAGGATTAGCTACAGTTTGACAATAGAGCAAATTTTGTATCTCTCTCTTGAGAGTCATTTGGGCCAATGTGTAAAGCGATCTGTGGAAAAAAGTAAACAAACCCAGGCTTCATTTTTCTTTTTAAAGAAAATACATTTTGATAACAACAGGCAATTGAACTAGTCATTGAAAATGTTTAAAATATAAACCATTATTGACAATACACTAGTTTCTAATGCTGGGATTAACTAACTAAAACATCAAATAGCTCCAACTGTGTGTACGTTTTGCGTTTCTTTGTGAAATATAGCAAATTAATTTCTAGGGATTTTTGTTTTCATCAAATTGTGCGGAAAATAATCTCAATAACAGATGAAGACCATCTTTCAAATGACCAAAAGAAAGATTTTAGTCAAGACTTGAGACTTGAGTCATCACACGTGTACGCATCCACATCTTCCCCTGAACTCCAAATTCGTAAATCACCTTTTCAAGTGCAACACCTCGTCGCCAAAACCTATTACTCAACCAAAACTAGCTATAGCCCTGTGTCATGGAGGCCAGAACCCTCTAGACATTTCCGATAAACAAAGGCAATAAAAAAAACCAAAAGAGCTAAAAAATATATAAAAACTTTGGTTCGCGAATGGGATTTCACCGTCATCCGTTCTCCCAAAGCACGAATTTGATCAGAAGACACAACGTAACATTCTGTACCCCAGAGTCAAACACGTGTGCAAACTGATCTGGGGCGAATCAAAAAGCCTGGTACTTTTCAGTCATCGGAATCCGAATTAGGGTCCGATCCGTCCAAATGACGGCTTGCCCACTACTGGGAAGCGTTCTCTGTTCCTCTAGTTCTGTGTTGTCTGATGGTCATGAACGTAGCGACAGCAGACATGCTCACATACGCATGTGCATGTCACAATCACACACACACAACACACACACACACACACACACACACACACACACACACACACACACACACACACACACACACACACACACACACACACACACACACACATGCACGTACATTTCTGTACACTCTCAAACACGGGCAAACACATTGAGACACAATCATGCACATACTGTACTCTCCTACGGGAGAGGCAAAGTGACATTCCTCCATCCATTTTGACAGTCTGTAAAATCAAATAAAGAACACTTTGTGACTTACACAGATCGATAACCTCAGCACAGAAGCTTCAGTTAATATATCTATTCATATGTGTTAGAGGAAGAAATGACTTAACGTTAGGTGTTACGGGGCTTTGTAGACAACAGTTATCTCAGAAATCACTCTGTGAATTTAAATATCCCATAGTTGAACACTTTAATTTAAGTTGGAGGAGTGATGCAAAGATGGTTTAGCGTTAAATGGTTTCAGATAATTGTACGTAACCTGTACAATGGTTCAGTCATTTTGTCGCAATTCGATAAAGTCACTGTAATGATGGAAGATTAAAAGGAATATGCCGATATATATTGGACTATAGTCAAGAGAAGAGTCAATCATTTTTGCTTTTGATTCTTTTTATGTACACAAATTAAATTGGATTAAAATCGAATGCAAATTAATAATTATGTATTGTACAAAAAACAATGCTATGACAATTTTTGTACGGAAGCCTACTTCCTGCCAGAAGTGTCCATAGCTTAGGTTTAGATAGATGGAGAAATGACATCATATACACCCGAAAAATAACTAAAACAAATTAATAAGTCAATAAGAAAATAAAAGACCAGGCCAGCATGTGCACGATGACCATGCTCGTATGCAAGCCACACAGTCTCTGCAGAGGGAAACATCGGGAGGCGGGAGGAGCGTATGGTTGGTGGCAAGCAGAGGGATGGAGGCGAAGGAACCGAGAAATGAAGTGAATGATAATTACGATGATGTTGATGATGATGATGATGATGATGATGATGATGATGATGATGGCAGAAGGCGATCGGGGAAAGTAAAAAAGAGCCAGAAGAAGCAACCAAAGACCCAAAAGAATGAGGAGCAGAAGAAGGCAAACAAAGCATAAGAGGGAGGAGAAGAAGAGGCTTGCAGAAAGTTAGGGAGGGGCAGAAGAAAAAGAAGCAGAAGAGAAGAAGACCAAGAAGAAGAAAAAGGCAAACGGAGAATAGGGAGCAACAGAGGAGGAGGAGGAAGAAGAAGTAGAGGATGAAGATGAGGAAGAGGATGAAGATTAGGAAGAGGAGGAAGTAGAAGGAAGAAGGGACAGACCTGAGTTCGTCCAACTGGGTGACTCCGTGTCTTCAGGGATCACATCACAAAATGAGACAGACACAGACAGAGGAGAGGAGATGGCGGTGAGAGGACGCCCGGAGGGGGGAAGGGGGTTGGGGCAGACGATGCCATTGCCATGGTGATGCCCACATGGTGGGTGGGCACGGTCGGGGCGGGGAGGCATACGGGGGGTGGCGGGGACAGAGGAGTGAGGAGGAGGAGGAGGAGGAGGAGGAAACAGATGAATGAACGGATGGGCGGGGGAGGGAAGGGGGGTACACGATACGACACAACAACACCAACAACGACAACAACAAGACGACACAAAACAAACAAACAAACAAACAAACAAACAAACAAGCACAGAAACAGACAAACAACAGAACAGAAGGAAAATCATAGAGAACCACGAGAGCCAAAACCACACCAACTCCACGGCCAGGGGCGGCTGATGGAGGTGGAGGTGTGGGGCCGGTGGAAAGGCTGAGGTAGAGAGTGGAGGACTGTTATTGGAAGAAGGGGGGAGGGGGGTTCCGTGCTCAAAAGGAGAGAGAGCTGCAACGGTAAAAATGTGTTAATCTATTAAACGGTCGGAGGAATATCCAAAGCTCACAAAACGGCCTGGAGAAGGCCCTGGACCTTGGAAAAGGGAAGGAGGGAGGGAGAGGGGCACGGTGAACGTTGCTTGAACCTGCCGGGGGTGAGACAGCCTGGAAAATAGTAGCCCCTCCCCGCCGATAAATCAATCGATGTATAGTAAAACAGAAAAACAAACAAAAAAAACCACACACACACACACACACGCAACACCAGAAACACCGAAAGTCGAAGCGAGACAAACTGAATAACGATGAACTCAATCGGCGGCACGGAGCAGATAGCCACGCTGAGGAAAGAGGGGCTACTTGGTGCTACCTGCTACTTGGTAGAGCTCCGGCACACATATACACATAGGCCTCCACACGCGCGCACACGCACACACACACACACACACACACACACACACACACACACACACACACACACACACACACTCGAAAAAGCAAGTTGCCATATTTATAAAATCTGGTTATGCAATAACCAATCTGGTTATTTCAATTACTGTTGACTCTGTTCTCCTCCTCCTCTCCGCGTTACTCCCATCCTTCCTTCTTTCCTTCCTGTCAGCCTTTTGCGAGACCTGTGCTACGAATCTGCTGACGGAGGGATTTCTCTTTCCCCTCTAAAAACAGATGGTCTGCTGAGGACCCCGACACACCCCCGCCCCCCCTTCATTAATCAAGCCGCTGCCACGGGGATTGATCCCGCGGCAACTGAGCACCGGTGCGACCCCCTGGCCCGCTGACCTCTCCTCTGATCGGAGTTAATATCGGGGGGTGTTTGACCGCCCACATCCACCTCACCACGCTCCTCGTCCGCCATCCCTCCGTTCCCAACTCTCATTCCTCTCTCTCTCTCTCTCTCTCTCTCTTCCCCTGCTTCCCTGAGCCTCGAGCGCGACAGGAAACAAAGCTGACAGCGGCGTGGGGCAGAGGAGCCCGGCTCTGATGGCACCTAATTTTCATTCGCTCTTACACAGCATTAGCATTGAGCTCAATTAGCGTGCCATTAGTGTGAATAATGAAGTGTCACATGAATAAAAGACGGTGTGAGACATCTGCCTCATCGAGCTTTCATCTCCCTCCTCGCCGGCGCAAATCATCTCATTACGGAGTCAAACGGTAGTCGAGAGGGCAATTGGTTTTTGCTTATACTGCGTCACGCGGGGAATAAAAGGTGGAACAATGTTGTCCTGGACTGAACTGATAAGAACGTGCGATATTTATTGTACGGAAAGAAAAGTAGCTAGAAGTGATGCAAAAACAGTACGGTGTACCATATCGACAGTCTCGCACAATCTACTTTCTTTCCACAAGATCCAATTCAAGACGGCTTTCACATGATAATTTTTTTCCGCGAAAGCATTGTTATGCATATATATTTACTCTTATATTTAGCATCACCGGTCCGCCTTTGAGTCAGAACTCTTACCAAATACACAGAGGGAGTATGCTGGCTCATAACGAAATATCTTGAAGGTATCCACGACGTGTGCACGGAAGAACGCCAGAATAGATGGTCTTAGTGCAATAGATATAGTCTTAGAAGTTACAGGCAACCACAAAGATAAAGATCTAGATCTTAAAGAGGAAAATATATATAAGGAGAAGCAGAGACAGCAGAAACAGAGAGAGAAAGAGAGAGAGAGAGAGAGAGAGAAAGAGGGAGAGGCTTCTCCCTCTTTCTCTAGCTCATTAAACCTTGTGTCTCAGGCCTTGGGGCCATGTCTGAACTCCTACACCCCCACTGGAGACATTCTGGGCCGTGTTAGTCCACAAAAACAAGAGCAAGGACCACCGTCACTGCACGGACACACTGGCGGCCGGTAAAAGAACACGGAGGAGGTTTTGGTGTCATGGTGTTATTTGGCCAATGTTAGGATGGGGTCTTGACTTAAAGCATGCTATGTATGTTGCATGGTTTCATCGGTATGTCATGGTTTGCCCTTTACTCGGGCACACACATTTAGGAATGAAAAAATACATGAATAACATAAATAATTAACTCACACAGAAGTTCCTCCTAAGGTACTGCTGGCATCTGAGGCCTCCAACGCAAATTGGACGGCGCTTGCATAACAACTTCACAACAAGTGATAAGAGGCGAAGAGAAATCAGGGCTAATGTTGCCATGGAAGCGTGTTCAGACCATGTGTTGAAAAAAGGGGTCTCAAGATGATTGGACCTGATTTCATCCATCAACAACCATAAAGCCATGGGCCAAACAGATTCTCAACAACTACTGTCATTCCCAAATAATGTCAATATTCATGAGCATGTTTTCAAACTTGAGCAGGTACAACCGAGTTACCTCAGCAACACTGATCGCTTTCTGCACTCCAAAATCATCAAAATCAAAGGATGGGGCTGAAAGAAGAACATAATTCAGAGCCAGAACCTAGAATTGTATGAAATGGGCCCTGAGAATCTTTGGCTGAAAAATGAATCAAGTCGTATTCTGATCTTTAACCTAAAGTCATAAATATGTGGCAGACAAAATCACGTACTATGAACTTTTTGCTGATCATAAGCTCATTTGTATGATATATAAATAAAAGAAAGACACACCGTTGAAGTGGAATAGAAGGTTTGAAAGCAGTCCACACCCAAACCAACCTGTCTCCTTGCTCGGAAGGTGTGGCTGAATTCCGCCATTGGACAGAGAACCATTCAGCCCTCGCTGCTGGTCCTCCCATGTGACCTCTATATCAGGCCCAGCACACACACAAATCAAAAATTCACATATGCACACACATACAAAGACACACATGCATGGTCACTGTTCAGTATTTATATTATTCTATAATTCTGCTTCAAATCAAAAGCTGTGGCCTTTTTTCATTTCAGAACCCATTAAGTGGACAGTTCCCCATCAAACTCTGGGGGCATTGCACCATCTGGTGGCCATTAGAGGTAACTGTCTCTCAGCTTCTAAAAATAATTATTCTACATCTGCTGCAAGTAGCCTTAACTGATATCATGTATGAAAATTATATTCATCCAGGTGGAGAATAACATTTAAGACCAGCATTGAAATTGCAGACAATTTTTGCACACCACCTCAATCTCATGGGAGCACAGGGTATTTCATCATTCAAAGTTGTAATTGAAATTATTAGCAATTTCACAATGAAAACCCAGAGGTCTGTCACCGTGATGTGGAAATGGAGGGGAATTCGTATGGAAACGCGTGCATTAAAAGTAGATACGAAGCGGATTAGGAGTCGGAGAGGGAGACAGTAGCGGAGATCAGTCAGACAGCACTCAGCACACATTAATGTTGGCTTCAGCAGGCCCCGTATAAGCACTCTCAACAGGAATCACTTCAAACCAGAACCAATAGAGAGGGAATCGAATGTACTCATCATGGAGCAAAGATGCAAAGTGCAAGGAAAGAGGAGTCAGACGCAGACTCAGGGATGCTCTGATACCAAATTTGTAACTTTAACTTGATACCACAGTTTTGTATTGGGGTTAATCTTCGACGCTGATGTACTGTAGCCTGTTGTTGAACCGATATAGGATACCAGCATCGGTATATGTGTATGTATATTATGGATATCGGTATATGTGTATAATATGTATATTGCTACCGCTAAAGAGGTCAATTTAGGCATTCTAAGGTAATTGAGAAAGATAAGCCACTCAAAATATTTTGAGTACAGATCTCAATGTAACCTGCAAACAGATCACTTGTGTACTGCGGAGAAATAAAACGGGTGTGCACCCGAGAAAGCCCACGCAGGCGAGCCACACCATCACGCTACACGGAGCACTTGCCTTTCCTGCCATTCACAGGTGGGCCGTGGGGTTTTTCTTCACCGTGTGCCGCTGGTAGGGGAGACAGATGGCGTTTCAGTCAGGCCACGGGTGTGCCATGCATATGTTGCATTAATATGCAAAAATCGTGCATTGCCGTTCCACACACACACACACACACACACACACACACACACACACACACACACACACACACACACACACACTGCGCATAAGCAAACGGCTGCAGATCCCCAGATTCACACACTAACACGTGAAAAAATGAATAAAAGAAGAGCGTAAAAAAATGCCTGCGCATTGGTAATGCTGTACATATTTCGTGAATTAGGCATGGCGAGTAATGAAACGTCTGTGAAGCGAGCCAGAGGGTCACATGAGGAAAACACAGCACACCACGGACAGATGGAAAAGAAGGAAGCAGAAACAGTCGGGAACTCCAGTTTCTGCCAACTTCCGGCTGGCCACTCATTCAAGCCTGTGTATGAATGCACCAAACAACTCACACACACAGAACCGACTCATATCCAGAGGACATTGAACATCGCATTCAATCCACGCCATGGCTCAGGTGGATGAAGAGTTGATGCTCTGCTGTGGTCAGATTTCCAATGCACGCTAAAAAAGGCAGTTCCTCGAGTGGTGGATACACCTGTCTGACCATTGCGGGGGTCAGAGGGTAAAGGATCAACCTTTCTCCTAGTCGTTCGGCCGTTCCCTCTGAGAAGGTGGAGGGAAATACGCAGATGGAGATTAGATATTAGACTTTCAAACTGAACTTCACAGAACAGCGGAGTCGGCTGGAATCTATCGATAACCCCGATCCATAATACGGGTCTCCAAGTCCATGAAAGAACACACACACATACACACACACACACACACTGGCATTACATAAGGCGAGTGCCATCAAGTTCTGTGAGAAATTCAGTACAGGGTCAAATCAATGGCTCCCCGACTGTCCCTTCAGATATGGAATGAGAGAGAAGGAGGAAGAAAGGAAGGAAGAAAGAAAGAAGGAAAGAAAGAAAGAAAGAAAGAAAGAAAGTAATAGATAAGGAAAGAAACAACCGATAGAAACACCGAGGGAGGGAGAAAGGGAAGCAGTGAGCGAGAGGCACGAAGGAGGGAGGAGAGAGGAAGTGGGAGAGGAGGAGCTGGCACAGAGAAACTGCAGAGATCGAGTGAGAGAGACAGAGCGCTTAAAGAGTAATAGATCCGCGGCGAGAGATAAAGAAATGGGGCGGGTCGAAAGAGTGGCGGCTGATATCGAGGGAGAGACAAAGGGAGAGAGGAATGGATGGACGGAGCGAAGGAGAGGCCGACTCGGCCAACTGGCAGCTGCACAGAATGCCGGGAGAGCACTCATGGGTTCAGACAATGATGAAGGAGTTGGAGAAGTGCTTTGACAAGTTCTCCAGCGGCGCACAGGCTTTTTCTCCCTTCTCTATCACTCTCTCTCTCTCTCTGTTTTTCTCCTCCAGTCTTCTCCCTGGTCCAAAGCTAATCCCTGCTTCTGTTCCCACTGTGCCGGTCCAAAAAAACAAGTCCGGCGCTGGGCCCTCGCCAACAGGTTGGAGGACGCTAACGCTACAAGATGGTTCCAACACTGGAAATAGGAAAATGACATGAAAGAATTGACACTTATTGGTAGATCTGCTGACTTTAAAAATATCTATGGAGACGAAACTGACACAATTGTGCCCAAAACTTTATTTAAAACCAGGAGATGATGCTGTCTGCTGATATTAGGTAACAATCTGTTTCTCTGAGTTTGTGGTCATCACGCTGCATATACGCAGGCTGACTGCGCTATGTCTATATTTCTTCGCTTATAAGTGTCGAAGTCCTGAATTTCAGCCCAAATCAGCCAATGAATCCTATCAAACATGCAGATGTCTCAGCCAAAACAGACTGAAGGATAAAGTATCGGAGCGTTTAAAACCACCACACAAGGAAACAAGACCAACAGTTCAGGACAAACGGTGCAAAACCCTCCGCACCAAAACGTAATTCATAAAACACAGGTCAGCAATCACAATCCTGGTCCAACTAAAGAGCACGGCCCACAGGAAGTGTGTGGGACAGGACGCCACAGGACTCGGTAACGCCACAAGACACACGAGGTGCGAGCTGCAATGGCGGGTGGGGGGCTTTTCATTTCGAGGCCCCCAGCGACCTGACGTTGCAGACCGGCTTAGACCCGTCATCAACCCCCGAGAGACCGAAACCCGCACGCCGAGGTACAGACCTTCGCAAGGCTCTGCTCCTTCTTCTCCACCTCCTGAGAGAAATGGAAGAAAGGAGCCGCGTTTGGGCGTTACAGATGGAGAGGGCCTACGGAAAATGCCGATGTTGGTATTTGACAATGGCAGCAGGGTTACAATCTCATGTAAGCCTTCACCAGGAAACACTTAGTCACATGGGTTGTGCATATATATATATATATAACAAATACTACATCAAGGTAGCTTTAACCGCATCAGACACTCTCCTCCTCCCCTAAAAACAAACAGATAATAATAACAGTAGATGGCATCAAATCAACGCTGTCCTTCAGCACACATTGATGAGGGGCACCGAATTAAAAACCAACAAACAAAAAATAAAAATAAAATCATTCCGCTACCAGCCAAAGCCCAAGGTCAGCTCTGCAGACGAGGCTTCAAACCCCCGACGCGATAGGATCCTCGCTCGACCGACACACAGCTCAGCGAGCCGCGAAAGCGCGACAGAAAAACAAAACAAGAAGGAAAGCCGGTGGACTTACTTCTCTCTTTCCCCGTGGGCGGAAGTTGCGGTAGTTGCCGGCCTCGTCTGCTGGACATGGGAGTACTGGTGGGGCTGGTTTGGACCGACCCGCTGCGGGGGTGTGCCCTGCAGAGGACGAGAGCAGGGGATAACGGTCCTCGACCAGACGACTGGAGAAACACGGGAGGGAGGGTGCAGAGGGGCGGCCGTGGAGCACCCACATTCCAGAGAATGGCAGAACGAAATAACTTTTTGGGGGGGGGGTTACGTAAGGAGAACAAAAAGAGTAAGCTATCACATAGGATTAGAAAAATATGAAGACTGCATTAAAAGAAAAGGGAGAATACATTTCCAACATATGCGTAAGCACTTCATCTGCTTATGTAGGATCAGGTGATGAGGGATCGGTGGCAGGAAGAATTGTATCAATCATCCACAAGGTATATATGTTACACACATATATACCTGTTTGATATACAATGTCTGACATGCTGGACAGGAGGTGCTGTCATTATGTGGCTATCGGATGGAGAAATTAAAGGAATGTATGACTCCAGAGGCCAAATAGCTGTAGTATTTGTTGTATTGGCATATTGACAGCTCTGTGTTCACGCCCTTTACACATACCTTTATGTCCGCAATGCTCGTGGAAATGGAAATGCGCACATTGAAGCATGAGCCTTAGTGTCGCCCATAGCTTTAGCATGTCCGCATAATGCATTACATCATGGCAGTAAACGGTGGAGCTGTCTTAAGTTTTCTGGGACCCTCGCAACGCATCCTATATTTTGGAAATATCTCAGCAACGCAAATTAGCAGTGATATTTGGCACGTGACATGCGCGTGGGGGGTGGGGTGGGTGATAGTGGCAGGGAGGGGCATCAACCGCAGGGCACTGATCTGCAATTAAATAAAAGATGCGAGGCGTGAACCGCATGTCCACCCATCAAGCTGCAATGAGAAGGGTGTTCAATGCAGGAGCCGGCAGGCCGCTTCAACCATGCATTCGGATGGTCCCCGAAAAAGGATGAACAAAGAAACAGAGAATGAAAATCATAAAGATTACAAAACAAAAAGCAGTGTTTCCCCAAATCAAAAGGCGTCAGCGCTACAGCTACAACGTCGGGTTGGGTTGTTCGTGCCTGGGCGAATGGGTGGAGAAAATGCTGTTGAGTACAAGTGGTCTTTTTGGGACAAAACATGAACAAAAAGTGGAGGTTAGTTTGGTGCTTGGGCCAGGTTGGTTGGTCGGTCGGTTGTGAGTGTGGGGGAGGGTGGTGCTGGGGTGGGGCAGTTTGCGGAGGGGGGGGGGGGGGTGGGTGAGGTGAGTTGAGGTGGAGGTGGAGCAGGGTGGTGGGGGCGTTAGTGGGGTGGTGGTGTTTCCGGTTTGTTTAAGTTGGAGTTTTTTTTTTGGTGGGTGGTGGAGGATGGGGGACAGTGGAAGTGGGGGGTGGGGGGGACTTATGGGAACAGGATTGTTTTGTTATTTTAAGGATGGAGGCGGCGGAGGGGGTGGGGGGTGCGAGGTGGGTGCCTCTCGGTTCCCTCTGGTCACACCTCGTCAAGGCAGGCGAAGGGGGGGCGGACCTCCCAGACGGCAGGGACGGCATGGACCTCATGAGCGAAGAGTCGTGGGGGCGTTCGGTGGAGCGGGAGCGGGATGAGGGGCGGTCTATTGTGGGCCGCTGGTCCGCCGAGCGGGACCGGCTGTGATACTCGTGTCTACCCGCCGCTCCGTGGCTCCTAGGGAGGGTTATTGAGAGATAGGCAGGCACTCAGTAGGGTCCCACGGCCTGGGTGGAGCGCTAAGGACCCAACGTTAGCTACGCTACGTCCTGTATGGTACACTAAATATGGCCGCTGATAGGGCAGGGCAATGGAATCCACAGTGGGAGGTAATAGGACTGGGGGTGGGTGATGTGCTGTCTCTCCGTTGGTGAGTTGTGTCTGTCTGAGGTAGAATACTTCAAAAAGAAATGTGAAGGGAAGGCAATATTGAGGTATCTTTACAATGTGTAGTCGACTTTACAGTATTGTTAAAGGTTGAAGAAATTATTTTTTGGCACAGCAGTGACAAAGCATGCCCTGTCCTGTAAGAAAAGGTAGGTGAGGTTTGGCATGTAGAGAAACTCATATATATATATATACACACACACACACACAAACACACACACACACACACACACACACACACACACACACACACACACACACACACACACACACACACACACACACACACACACACACACACACACCTCCCCCCCCCCCACACACACACTCATATATATATCACAGTATACAAAGAAAATAAATTCAACTGTTCGAAAAAACACATTTACAAACATTATTATACCAATAGTTATAACTTCATCAACATATAAAAAAGTGACAGGTATAAGGGTGAACAACATGCATAGTTTGAAATACAAATCAATTGTTCCTTATCAGGTTATAATCTTTTTATATCAAATAGTCCTAATATAAACATCATTCAGAGGCCAAAATGAAAAGGAACAGTGGTGTAGTCTCTTAGGGCTGGTAGACACTAAAAAGATTTCTTCCACATAAATAAACAACAAAATGTGCCGCCACAGCAATAATCACACAAGGAGGAGGTGGTGCAAAGCGAAGCCTCCCGGAGGGAAACTAAGCTTAACCTGCGCAAGTAAGACAAAAAGCAATCGTCAAATTCTGAGGGTGAAATGCATGGATCCCTAACTGCACTGCCACGTTAATAGTGTCTTGATGCGGCGGTGCTATTTGTACACATTTAAATGAGGTGTTATGCAAACATTTGGCACAAAACTGGCCCCTTTCTTTGCAAATGAGCCTCATTGCAAATAAAGTCCAATTCACAAACACCGGCGGTAATAGCCTCACGCAGTTAAAGTGACATTATTACCATGGAATTATGAGTGCTATAGCCCTGTCAGGATTGAATATAGCACTGGCACAGCACCCCAATGATTTCCTTACAATTTCACATTTTCATTAGACACTTTAAATGAAACTGTCCTACTGTCCGACAATTATTTTAAGTTTTATATTTATTTAAGAATGATAATTCCTAAAACAGGCAAGTGTATAGCAGTGGTGTAAATGCGTAATGGAGAGTCTCCATTATGCATTTACACACATTTACGTGCCTGCTTCCTCTTTCTCCAAGTAAAACAAATACAAACTGTGTTTCTATTATTTTGGATGTAATTAATATACGTGCCACATGGATGATGTCACTCACGCAAAACAAGGGCAAATTGCACTCAGTACCAAAACCTTATGGCCGTGTTTGCGCTGGCATATCAGCAATATCTTTGGTGAATCGGAAGTTGAGACGGGGCAGGTAGCGGTCGCAATTGATGCGCAAATCATGGCTCTATTAGCGGCCCGCAATCCATTCTTTTCAATCGGTTTGCTCCTCTGAATGGAATAGTAACTTCAGTCTGGGAAATTTGGACTAGAATAAGTTGATCGGGTCACAATCTTGTAGTGTCTGCCAGCCTGAAGTAGTTTGAAGGTTTGTCCAGTAGAGGTGGCGTGCCCGGGTGTCCAGTAACCTGGAGGGTCTTGCAATACAGCAGGAAGGGTCTCCCCGATCGTTTCAAGGAAAAAGCCTCCGCTCAACCAAACCGCTCAGCTGTACCGCGGTTAGGGGGAGATTTTCTGACAACACAGTCAGTCGAGCTCTGCGCCTCGGTCCCGAGGACTCATCACTTTTTAGAGAACTGTGAACGTCATTTCTGACCGACAGCCAGAAGCTTACATGGGGCGGTGGAGGAAGGGGGGTGGGGGTGGGGGGGGTGGTTGGCAGGCACGGTGCATCAAAAGTTCCGGAGCCACAGTGAGCCCAGAGCAATGCATCACAGATGCCAACGTATGGGTGGGCGATGAGCAGCCACCCATGCCACAGAAAACAGGACGACACAGACGCCACTGATCAACGAGCCCCAAAGGGGAATACTGTACATACACAACGGGTCTACATACACAGGGGACACCAGTAGTAAAGAAGAGTAAAATTACCATCCAGCACTGTACTGTACAGCGTGTGTACTTACAGCTACCGTTAGCGACACATACTGTACACGACAGCCCCCAAAAAACTGATGGCGTCCGCTGGTACGGAGGGCGGTTGTGTATTGCAGTGCTTTTACTTGACACGACTCCTTACGAGTAGTGATGACCAGCTCAGTGAGGAAAAAAAACGATGCCATACAGGATATCGTTTTTGTGTCATCACACTGCACAATCACGGAGAGAAAAGAAAAATACAAATTTACGGACGCGGGACAATTTGGGGGAGAGCACAGGATGGCGGACGCACATACACAGCCATACTGTGTGTCAATACCTCTCGTGGTCAAAGTCGGAGGAGTAGGCGCCCTCGGAGTAGGCGCGGGCCATCCGAGTGGAGCGCAGCAACCTCACTGCCTCTTCCCGGCAGATGGGATAGATGCGGTGGTGGTTGCGGCTGGCGGAAAGATATAACCGGAACCGGTGAGGATACTACTTCACGGATTCGTTACAAGTGGAAAAAAAAAAAAAAAAAAAAAAAGGAAGCAAAACAGGAAAACACAACAGAGGGAAATCTGCGAGGGAAGCGTCCAAAGGAGCTCTGTTGCATTCCTGGATGGATTGTGATCACTCGTTCTTATTCTGGCTCGTTTAAGGTTTCTAAACCTGGGATTATATCCACTTAAATATCAACATGATTGGTGAGAGGGGACTCACCTCTGCTGGACAAAAAAAAAATAAAAAATGTAAATCAAAATCGGAAAAACACAAAAACGGCCACTTACAGTATCTTATTCAAGGTAGTGAGACTCAGGTCTTTGGTGATTGAAGAAGAGAGGCTGATTGCAAGATTTCTTATCCGTGACTCATATACTTGTCTATAAAAAATACTGCAGACCCAATGAATTACACCACACTGGCAATATCTGCCAGTAAAAGGAGTGTGTGCGTGCATATGTGTGTGTGTGTGTGTGTGTGTGTGTGTGTGTGTGTGCATTATGCTTATGTGTTTATGATTCTGAAATGAACAGAAAAGGGTGAGTAATGTTGTTACTGGAGAATGGATGAGGAATATGGCTGTAGGCTTTGTCATCTCTTCGCTAATAACCAACCTCCTATTATATAAATACATATATATAAATAATATATAAATATATATATATATATATTATATGGGCATGGAGGGGTGGGGTGGGGATGTATCGGGCTACATGCACGCTCAGGTACTGGTCTACCTGGGGTCGCTCTGAGGATCATCGAGAGGCTGAGTATGTCGGGTTCGAGGTAGGGTGAGAAAATGGCTGCAGGGAACGGAGGAAGGAAGAGAAGATAACGATGGTTCAATGGGGCTGAGGAGGAAGAGGATGAGGAAGACAGAACAGAGGAAGCTCAGAATAAACGAAGAGGAGACGTCGATGGAGAGGTGTTGAAGTTGAGTCAAAAGGGTGTGTTGAGGATAAGAGCGGAGAAAGGAGGAGAAACAGGGCACAGTCTGCCTCCACCGCATCAAGCAGACAGGGGGGATATAGCACCCGACAAACTGTCAATGCTCCCTCCCCAAAAAAAAAAAAAAAAAAAAAAACCCCGGAAAAAATACAGAAATAGCAGCAGTATAAAACCCAACAGATACAAATACAGTGTTTAAGCTTTTGGAAAGATTTAAATAAAACCTTTGTTTCCCTTTAAGCGTTCTGGAATAACATGACGAAACACTTCTCTCTTTAATGTCACAGTTGCAGATGAACACAGAAATGCATACGTACATAGTAAAATGACACAAGCTTCAAATAAAAAAAATACCCCACTAAAAAATAAAAATCATGTATTTTGTATCATGTTAATGGGCTGCTGGGCCTATTCCAAGTTCCCCACGATTCCTCCAAGTCATTTCCTGCGCGGTTTTTAACTGATTCTAATAAATGACCGGAAGTTGTTCATTAAAGTCAAGTTGTGCACTGTCAAAGACAATTTAGATAAGTGCATTTGTCTGTGTCTAAACGCTGATTTAGGCCCCGGCTTCAGAAATACCCACATAAAGTTAATTGGATGGCGGAGAGTAGTGCCGGGGCCGCCGTGCCAAGGCTCTTTATTTCTCGGCGCAACACAGTGCCATCTCTGCTCCTGGGTGGGTGCATCCGCTACAGAGGTGACGCCTCTACAACTACTGAGGCCACGCAGCGTGCAGCGGTGGCGACGGGCGGACGTCTATGTGCTGTGAAAGCTTTCAGAACGCAAAAGAAAATGATGTGATTTAAGGCAGCGACCCTCCCGTCGGGCCCTTCTGTCTTCTTCCAATGCGAGACGGAATTTCTTTGTTGGAATTGAAAGGTTTTGAGTTTGTTAAAGTGTTTCATTTGAATGCCTTCGTACGGAGATGGGAGGAAGCCCCTACTACCAGGGACTCCAGTACAGAGGAAACCAGGGTGGATGTGTAAATCAGTGTATATATACTGCTAGGCAGGTTGCTGTTTCATAACTGGAACATCGTTGAACGACTCAGAAAATTTGTGTAAGATTTTATGTGCGTGTGTCTGTGTGTGTGCGTGTGCGTGTGTGTGTGTGCGTGCATATGCAACTACCTGTACATTTCACAAACCGGCACACATTCATTTGTTTTTTTTTTTTCATTCATGCACGCTGATGTGTGTGCATGCACATTCCCGGAGGGCATTCTGGGCGTGGTTTTTTTTCTACCTGGCGGGGGAGTGGTGGAGGTCGGACACTCTAGAGGTGGAGCCATAGTGAGAGGGCGTGGGGTCGTAGGCCGGGTCCGAACTTCTGCTGCGTGACAGAAGTGGACCGGGTGACATCCCTGGTACTGAACGAGCCCCACGCTGCCCTCTACTGGCCAGCGGAACCCATGGCATCGCCGCAAACAGGGTGTGTGTGCGTGTGTGTGTGTGTGGGGGGGGGTAGAGATCTTCAGAGGGTCCTAAAACTTGGACCTGAACCCAATTGAACCTCATGGGGATTCGTCCCGAGATCAGATTAATTGTTTTCATTTTTTTTTTAATACCCAGAGAGATTTTACAGAAGCCAATGGAACCCGATCCGAACCCAATTGGCCACAAGATGTGGACCCGAATCCGTACGGGTAGTCGGGTTCAGGTAGACCCCTGAAGACCTCTAGTTCACAATCCCTTGTACTGAACGGGCCACACACTCAAAACACAGCCTCCCCAGGACAGGGTTTGTGCGGGGGGGTGGTTCAATGACTGTAATTATTATTTGTAGTTTCGATTTGTAGTAATTTCCAGTGATAAAAAATAAATTCATAAATAATGAAACTCTTTTTATTTTTCCTTCCTAGCTCAAACAGATCACAATACCCCTTATATTTCCATTCCTGATTGGTAAATTCCTCAGCCTGAAAATGGTGGCTTTCCCGCTTCAGCCATCAACGGGACACGAGACAAACTCGTCAGTGAAAATAACAAACTAATTCAACAACGCGAAGGTAAACACAGACGTGTGCCGGGTCATCGGTGGTTAGGGGGTGGGGGGGTGGGGTGAGTTGTGGAGGGAGCAGAGCGTCGGGGTTACCTGGACGGAGGGGGGACGCTGGGAGAGCGCGACCGCGCCCGGTTGATGTCCGCCGACCGGGAGCAGTGGTTGGATGACATCACCTGCTCGGGGACGGACAAGGTGGAGCTCTGGAAGTCTCTGCCGTTCGTCCGGTAGTCTGATGGAGGGAAGGGGAAGAGGAAGGGGAGGATGAAGGACAAAGGAGGAGACAGAATAGCACCAAGGGGTTAAAAAGGGATGGACCGGTGACTGGTAATGATGCAGACCTGAAGTTTCGCAGCCACCGCTACTAACTTCAATCTAACAATCGCGACCAAACTTTTTTTTTTTTTTTTTTAAGTTACGCTCAACGCTAAATGCCGTTCTGCACAGGTGATGGATTTTTAATTTCCATTATGCTGAGTCTCTTCTATTCAAATAAATGAGGACTGGGTTTCCGTACAGGTGTGATTCATTCGCTGTGTTAACATTGTGCATTACACATGAAAATAGCCGTCAGAAACATTATAATGAATTTTCACTGCAAGACTGATTAGTCTATTGAACTTGAAAGAGTTCATTAACCGATGATCAGACGTGGCTAGCAGGCGTGGTTAAGGTCAATGCCTGGCGCTATTAAAGTTGATTGATATTCAATAGAGTGTGTAGCACATTAAAATGAGTTATATATAACCATGAATCAAAAGTAGGATTAAATGGGGAAAATGGGACACAATGACGAAGGAAACTTGACCTTAACTTAAGGAACTCTGATAATCAAATGTTTTCTTCTTGGTAAGTGGTTTTCCCTGTGAGGTTAATAGTGCTTAATGCTTGACACTGAGATGATAGCAAAAAAAAACAAAAAACATCATCATCGAAAATAAGCCACAAAAACTAAGCAAAAAGATCAACCTTTTCAACTTAAAATTGTCATTCTTGTGCAAACAAGCTAAATGTAAAAATAACAACTATCGATTCTGAAGGGTGTCTTATGAAATTCAGGCAAATTAAATCCACTCTTTCCTGTTGACGTGCTCAGGTTGAAGGCGCCTGTTAAGCACAGGCGAAAAGGAAGGAACAAAAAAAACCCTAAACTTTGCTGACAGTTAATAACATCTAATGAGACGGACTGGGCAGGGACGGGAAGGGACGGGAAGACGCCGATACCGATACTATCCCGATGGCAGATTCACTCCCGTCAAGAAGAAATGACTGTGATGTAAACCACTGTTCTCACGATGATTCTGGATTCAATCAAAATCAATGTGACTTCACCGTCCAAATCCACAGCCATCGGTTTGGCAAATGAAATTAAATAAGATGGGGAGATACTTTTGACCCCTTTTCCTGTTTGCAATAGTCACGGTGTCAGTGGTTTGATGCAAAAACTCCAGGATTAACCGGGCTCTGAATGAGAGGAGCCCAGAGGAGGGGTGTTCCCCGCTCCCTGAACGGAGCGAAGGGGATGGCGACGCCCTGAGCAGAATGCTAAACAGGCTGGAGGCGGGGTTTCCCCTCGCTGCTGAACCCTCCAGCAAGCCAGACCACCTGTCTGTCTGTCAGTCTGTCTCTCAACCTGTTTGTCAGTCAGTCTGTGTACCTGTCTGTCCGTCTGTCTGTCTGTCTGTCTGTCTGTCTCTCGGTCTCAGCAGCGTTATTTAACATGAGTTACCACTACCACGTCAAACAACAAAATAAAGGATAAAATAAACAAAAACAAAACTAAAATGAAAAAATGTGTCTGTTATGCTTTTCTTTATTTTCTATCATATAGAGTTTACAGTATAATGTTATAATGTTGAATGTTCCTATTAGATGTGTCCAAAGTGTCACATAATGAGGTAAACTAATGACAAAGGAATCGCCGCGAACAAAACGCTCCGAACGCTCGGTGTTCAAAGGTTTTTTTCTACTCTGCACGAGCTGACATCAGCTCGGATTTCCATATATGGTCATTTGCTCCATCCCATCCACTGTGCGTTTCTTCAAACAAAATCAATAAAAATATTATGTTTTTATTGTAGATGTATTTATTTAATTTCAATTTTTCCAACGTTTACATGTAACTAAAAGCCCCCGCGTGCGAGAGTCCCAGTGCGTCACGGTGTCCGTGACTCCCACAAGCCTGGAGCACGGCAGCGACAAAGGAAGTCCTCGTAGATCTAACACGAGCGAAGCTTCAGCAACAGGATTGCTTGAGAAATAAGCAATCCGGTTGCTGAATCTTCATGCATGTTAGCCTCAAATTTGTTCAGAGGATTTTGGTGGCGCGAAAGTTTGCAGAGTAAAAAAAAAGAGAACGGAGCCCGTGGCTCACGGAACCCGGAACTTGTGCTGAAACCCCATCGGCTCAGAACCAAGGGCTTGGAACACTGAAACAGCCCTTTCTTTGGAACAGTCTGGGTTTGGACGCACGTCACAATGGCTTGAATGCAGGATGTGAGCGGTATGTTCAGCAAAAAAATTCACAAAACATGTTTTGGGGACCTCAGAGACAATATAAAAAGGATCATAATAGCTCCACTTTAAATACATTATCAATGTGGCTGCTTTTGACGACAGACTTCTTGTTCTTCTGCCTCTCTCTCTCTCTCATCCTCTCCCCCCTCCCTCCGTCTTTTTCTCCCTCTCTCTTCCTCCCCCCTCTCTACCTCTCCGCCCCTCTTCACCCATCTCTCTATCGCTCTCCCCCCCTCCCTCTCTGTTTCGCTCTCCCCCTCCTCTTTACCCCACTGACTCCCTCTCAGCCCTTTCTCTCTCTCCCTCTCCACCGCACTGTCCATTTCTCCCTCCCTCACTCACTCTCCCTTCCTCCTGCTCTCTTTCCCACCCACATTTTCTCCCACTCCCTCCTTTCCTCACCCTCTCTGTCTCTCCCGCTTTCTCCCCCCTCTATGCCTCGCTCTCTCAACACCCCTCCCTCTCTCCCTCTCTCTTCCCTCCCTCCTCCCTGTGCACAGTGTGGGCGTGCTGCTGGAAGCATCGAGCAGATCAGAACCTCTCTCTGCACTGTCTCCATGTTTATTTTTATTCTATGTTTGGCTTCACTGTTTGATGTATGTATACTGGTACGTCTCTTCTTCCCTCCCAGTCGCTCTCATTCGATGCAGAGAGTCACAGTCTCTTATCACTCGAATCAATTTGTTCTCTCTACCTTTTTCCCACTCCAGACATGCCACCCTTACTTGAATATCTGAATCATATTTAATGCGAATACAATAATATGGAATTATGTATTGGGAGTTTGTGGTGGGGGAATCGTGAAAAGAAACATTTCACTTGTGAACTAAATATTAACGGTTGGATTATGTTAGTGCTGCTGTACCTTTTTTCTTTTCTGCCAAGAGGTCAAGTTTGACTTCTGGTCACGGAATACAAAATAAGAACCACATCCCCCGGCTTCAACTGAGATTCAATGAATAGATTCCATGAATACACAAGTGAAAAGTATACTTCAGTGTTAAGTATACTTGATTGATGTTTGTTGTAGTATATTTATTATACTTTTTATGTATTCACAATTAATGTACAAATGTCGGGTTAAATTGAAGCCACTTAAGTTGTACTTAAGTATAATGCACTTTAGAGCTGTTTAAATATATCAAAAATATATTCTTAATCAACAATTGGTTATTTTTGATGACCAAAATAACACACTTAAAGTATACTAATGTACAGCCTAAGTTATGTTAATGTTTCAATATATTTGTGTACTTTCACCACATTTACAGCATATTAATAACTAGCATACTAAATCTATAGTAGAGATATACTTTTAACACACTTTATATATATTAAAAAATACTTTCAGTATCTACTTTTTTTCCCACTTGGGATAAGTATCTGAAAATTCAGTGAGAGTATCTAAATGTTGCAGCGACGCGAACCGCCGTCCTTGAACCTCCGTCCATCTTACCTGTTATGACTCCAACACCGTCCTCACAGTCATAGTCTGAGATCTCACTGTCACTTATCCTCTGGGATCCTTCAGGCGGAGAGATGGAGAGATGGACAGAGATGAGGAGGAGAGTGAGAGATCAGGTAGGAGAAGGCGAGAAAAAACTGCCTTCTCCCTACTGGTTATACTGGGCGCAGATAACCCCGCCATAACGAAACTACTCCCACTCCAATGAAACGACCGGCGGAGGGGACGGCGTTCACTTTCATAATACACAGTACGCGAGGGCTGAATTCACTGAAAATAAAGCTCCCTCCGCCCAATCTGTGCCACTTTGAAAATGACACCAAGCCTTCAACCCTTCAATATACACACTATACGGCTCTGATTCGCCATCTTTCCTTCAAGACATCTTCCCACCGTTCAGTCAACTTAACTCAACTGGACACTCGTGGTTTTTGCAGAAATGACAACTGCTTCACGCTCGTGCTTCGGCCGCTCATCTCAGCTGGACTTGAAACTTTTTTCCTTTCTTTTGTTTTCACCCCTGCACACCGACACGTTTACGGCAGTGGAACTATCTGGGGGAAATGTGAGCAAGCCTTAAGTGTCTGACGGAGGCGCTGTGCCGAGGAGGGGGTCCTGTGAAACGCTAGACTAGAGTGCGCTGGAATACGGCGCGTTAGTGGGATCTGTTCACACAATGTGGCGACGGAGAGTGAAGTAAAGAGACAGGCGCGGTAACGGGATCTCTGCTGCTTTTCCGACGGAGGAGAACAACAAGTACAGAAGAAGGGGCGAGCTCCAGAGAAAAACTGTCGATCAGTTATGCACCGCGGCTCGCCCTCGTGAGTTGTAATCACATTTTTTTTTCCGAGTTTGTTTTCTGTATTTCATGGATGATATGAAATACACATTATTCACATACAAACTCACATGTTCCAAGAAACAGAAGCAAATGAAAAGTGGGCTGCAAAAACCGGCAAAACAATTCAGCTCAAGAGGGAAACATCATCATTCAGGAAAGGAATACGAAACGATAGACTGTACATCGCAAACCAGTGGTCCAAACTGTCAAACCATACTGTTTCTGACAGGGATGAACAACACACTGAGCTGGAAAGCAGAGGAGTAACTGAGGGTTCACAGCTATCCAATCGGAAGGGCGAGGGACAGTAAACGTGTAGGTACAAAAAGAGGGAGGGATCACTGTGCCCCAAATCTCTGCTTCTTCCCACTAGAAGTGTATACTTGTCTGCTAATTTTGGCCCAGCGTCAAAGGATTGGTGTGGAAACTTGAAATGAGTTCAATATCCACCAATATGAGTTTGGCCAAACGTGTTGAATATGTCATATTATATTAAAGGAAAAATGTGTATCCCGCATCCAAAAAAAGTGAAAAATGAACACGTAAGCAGGGCTGGAGAATCAGGGCACAGAAGAGCATTTCCCAAAACAAAGAGTAAGACTCAAACAAAACGCCATGAGGAGGCACAGCCCGGAACTTGAGATCCTTTACCTGAGTTATGCGCGCATGAACCTTTGTCTGTAAAAAGCAGCGGCATTGAGGCAGTTAGGACGACACACGAGAATCGACAACAAGCGAGTGCATTTTTCAGTTTTGGGGGCGCGTGTCGATGCGCTACGTACTCTGCAGCCGCCGCGTGGGGCTCTCTCCGTGGAGCTGCCTGCGCTGTGTGTTGGGGGAGGCACGGGGGAGCGGCACCGAGGACACGTCGTGCGTCTGAAGCTTGTACCAATGTGGTTCATCGTCCAGGAGGGCCGTCTCCAGCTCGATCAGGATCTGTGGCGGTAGCGGAACAATTTGGAAAAATGTGTGCGTTCATACAGTAAGGCAAGGAAGCCCCACACATAAACATATCAGACATTGCACGTACATACAGTGGTAAAAGTAGACATCTGTATGTGCTGTACATGTAGGTGCAAGGATATATACAGACACACACATTGTGCAATTACTGTGCAATATTTTGTAATAACACCATAACAACATTGCAGATGTTGTAATATTTTTTTATATTTTATGTATTCATCCGATCCAGTATGTCCATCTATATTCACATTTTTGAATACAGTCATGAACACAGAACACAACCATACTGCCACTTAACCCCAGCTACTGCCTTTGAATTGAATTTATCCTGTGCATAGAATCACATTATTATTATTTTTTCAGAATGTTAGGCTTTTTTCATTACCTGTACAACAATGCACCCATACGTACCTCTCCAAATTCATTGTATATGAAAATGTAAATGCAGAATAAACAGACTGTGATTGGGACACACCCAAGCATATACCGGGGTATATACTGTATATAGTATACACACACACACACACACACACACACACACGCACACGCACACGCACACGTACACGTACACGTACACGCACACGCACGTGCAGATGCATGTGCGCGCGCACACAGACACATTTGAATAGGACAGATGTGACCCCTGGGCCCGAACAGCCACCGGCCCCTTGTGGTTATTTCATAAGTTATTTCATCCGAACAGACTTGCAGAGTGAAAACAGATAATGACGGTGTGTTCTGCAACCGTGTTGGACAAGGACGGAGCCACCTAAAAGCCTTGTAGTGGCCGGGAGCTTTATTAAGGGCTTGACCCCATTCAGGGGAGGATTAGCTGAGTCGTCAGCGAGTGTCAGGGAGTGAGCGTCCCAGATGCCCCCTGGTAGGCAGGGCTGCAGCGCGGGAGGGAAGTGCAGGGTGGGGGTGGGCGGGCGGGTGGGCGGGTGTGGTGTGGGAAGTCTTGGGCTCCTTACCTCTCCCAGGAATTCACTCTCCTCCTCCCTCACCCGGGCCTGGTCCCACAGCGTGATCTCCAGCATGCGCTCGCGGAACTCCCTCCGGTGCACGGGCGAGTACATAAAGGTCTGGTTCCATTTGGGTTCTAAGGATTTCTTTACTGTTTTTGTTCTCCTCTTGCTTTTGTCACTGGAGGAACAATAATTCAAACTGTTTTTATTTACAACCACTGCAGAGAACAGCCATGAAAACACACAACACAGGTCGGACGCACGCCACGACACAGCACAGCACAGCATGGGACACGGCACTGTGGCATGCTGGGAAAAAGAGGGGTGAGTGTTAGATGACCGCCCTGTCCTCAATGCTCCAGGCTTCTCTTTGTGCAGTCCTCAAATCTGGATGTGGTCCACAAAATATAAAACAAGTGCATACACCAATCAGCCACAACATTAAACCACTAACAGGTGAAGTGAATAACATTGCTCATCTCGTGCCAGTCAAGGGATGGGATACATGAGCCCAAGGTACATAAGTAGATACATAAGTGAACAGTCAGTTATTGAAGTTGATGTGTTGGAAGCAGGAAAAATGGGCAAGCATAAGGACATGAGCGACTTTGACAAGGGCCAAATTGTGATGGCTAGACGACTGGGTCAGAGCATCTCCAAAATGGCAGGTCTTGTGGGGTGTTCCCGGTAAGCTGTGGTTAGTACCTACCAAAAGTGGTCCAAGGAAGGACAACCGCTGAACCGGCGACAGGGTCATGGGCACCTATAGCTTCACTGATTCATGTGGGGAGTGAAGTCCAAGTGTCGCAAAAATTGCTGATAAAGTTAATGCTGCTATGATAAAAAGGTGTCAGAACACATAGTGCATCACAGTTTGCTGTGTATGGGGCTGCGTGGCTGCAGACCGGTCAGAGTGCCCGTGCTGACCCCTGTCCACCGCCGAAAGCATCTATAATAGACATGTGAGCGTCCAAACTGGACCATGGAGCAATGGAAGAAGGTGGCCTTGTCTGATGAAACGTGTTTTCTTCTACATCATGTGGATGGCCGGGGTTAGGGTCCGATCTGATCGAGCATCTGTGGGATGTGCTGGAACAACAAGCCCGATCCATGGGGGGGTCTCACCTCGCAACTTACAGGACTTAAAGGATCTGCTGCTAACGTCTTGGTGCCAGATACCACAGGACACCTTCAGAGGTCTGGTAGAGTCCATGCCTCGACACGTCAGTGCTGTTTTGGCGACACGGTGGGGAGCTACACGATATTAGTTGTGTTTAGTGGTGGTTTTAATGTTGTGGCTGATCGGTGCATACACGCATGCAAACTGATACAGTCAAATCTTCGAACTATCTTTCAACACTACAGCAAACAAAACAGAAATATACTAAAACTAAATATTACATTCGAAAGAAAATTGCAATGTCAAGCTCTCCGTTGCTCTCTCCAAATTAAAATAGGTTACAACGTAAAGTGAATGGAGTGAGTGGTATAACAACAGTAAAACGTGTGTGACCACATAGGGGGGAAAAACCACAGTAAAAACTGTTTCTACTCTTACCTTCTGTCCGGCAGGAAATAGATTTTGACATAGGGGTTCCTGGGCCGGCCATCTTCCCTCGCTGGCAGGTCCTTGGCGCCCAGAATGGTGACAATGAGCTGATGGCCGACTTTGTCATACCAGAGTTTGACCTGCAGGGGCAGAGCGGAGACCATGCGATGAGAGACCGCTTTAGACCGAGAGTTCGAAACAAAGGAAAGAAATAGAAACACAGGGGAATGATGCAGGAGAAGACAACTTGGTTGAGGAGGAATAAAACAAAAGCTACATGTACGTGTTGAGTTCTAAAAAGGGAAGGCCCGTGATGTTTAGAAGCCATAAAATGGATCGCACTTATTGAGGTGAGATCGATTAGGCATCTTTTTAAGGTCAACCGAGGTGTCTCAGTGAACTGATGAACCCACAGTCTGGCTGAGGAGACATCGTGTTCTCCTGCATCTGCCCTGTGCGTTAAACAGTAGAAGGATTTCCACCGGCTAACGTAGCGTCCACTAATGTGCTGAGCAGGGAAACCTATCCAAGCTTAACGTAGATACTTGCTGCAACATGGAGATACCGATGGTATGAATATGCAAGTCTGAATTTGAGATCCCTATTGACGCTTGAGCTTCTAAGTGCTTATCCTGAGGACTCGACACTGCAGAGGTTGACACCGGACTGGTTAATAGCAAATGCATCACTGACAATGCTGGTTAAAGGTGTTTGACAAAACGTGTATGGAGGGCGCTACCGTCATACAATGAGGTAAGTGTTCATTTTTAAAATGCACATATTAACGCCAGATTCGGGAAAAAAACGTCGTCCCCCCCCGCGGAGACAAACAAAGTGTACTGAATGGAGCTGAATGTAATTGGATCGAATGTCATTTTAACTCCGCCGAATTGGGGTGAGATGCTGAAGGCGACGTTTCCTACAATTTGCGGCGCGTGCGCTCGCCTGAAATGGTCCCCGCGTCGCCGTCTAATACCCACGGTCCTCAATAGCGTTCTCTCAGATATTCAGTGCATATTGACAAGCGGAAATCGGTCATGCAGCGTGTGAGCGGAGGCGTCGACAGCTCACACCAGAGGGAAGTATGGACACACGATGAAGACACTTAGAAGAGGATCAAAAGAGAGCGGATGAGAAAGAAAGATGTAGCTTCTAAGCGCTTGTCCATACTTTGGATAAGTGATCGTGGAGGTCGGGGGTGGTGGTGGGGGGTGGGGGTGGGGGTGGGGGTGGGGGTGGGGGGTGGGGGCAGGGTCTGCACCATTTCAAAACCATAGCTTTGTGTCTTATTCATGCAGCCAAGCGGGAAAGGGCATTCAAGACAAGTTGAGAGACTGGACATTGGCACACGACATACAGTAAAGGGGCTTATGGTCAAACAAGTTGGTACTCCACTACTATACTGCATCTATAAGGCACACTCTTAGGGGAAATATTAACCCTGGAGGAGCACACTATTCCAATACACAATATACTGTAAATCTCACATCGGAATTGCAATGTGTCCTAGCCGATCATTAATCATAACAAAGGAAGCCTGTTTCAAGGGTGCATACAGTCCTCCATCGTACTCACACTACAAACAAACATACACTCACAAACCCAAACCTGTTCAACTACCTGCATTTACATTCCCTGTCTTATACTGTATCAAGGTTCTTAAGCAATTCTAAATGAGAAAGTGCGGATCGTTGCATGGTCATATGACGTTTTCGTCACAATCTTCCGTATAAACAAGGTTGAGATTAGTCTAAGGCAAAACAACCGAATTGTAAACAATAAGTAAGTGACAATAAGTGAAAACATTGAATATTACTGTATGGATAGCAATTAACAAAAAACAGCCTATGCAAAAAAGAAAAGGGAAAACCGACCAATCCACCAATCAAAAAATAAAAAAATAAAAAATCTGAAATTCAGATGATATCATATGTTTATAGATTAAAAGACCAACCAAACCATCAAAGGTTTGGTTGGTTTGAAGTCATTGCATTTTGCTTACTAATTAATTCTCATCTGCACAGGAAAACGCCATCTGCCCTCACACAACATCGGGAAGGTAAACTCCAAACCCATCGACCTTAATTTGTTGTTCTCTATCCTTTTTAGCCTGCATTGGCAGTTTTTTTTCAGGCCTGCTTTTACACTGAGACAGAAAGTAAAGACCATAATATAGAGGGTGTAATATTAAAAAAAAAAAAGTTTAACTAAGTTTAAAAAATTCAGGGAGACACCCTCCAGGATTGACGTTGGGCACTGTCAGCGACACCACCTAGGATCTACAGCCCCAGCTTTAGGGCGGAGAATTCACTAATGTCTGTTGAAGAAACCAGGCGTTGCAATGGACTGTCTCTTTGAAAAAAAGAAAAATAAAAACGTTTTTTTTGATTAGTTGGGCATGCAGTACCCGGGCATAATGGCAAAAATGGGGTTAACAAATGGGTACCAATGAGTAATAATAAATAGAATCATAATCATAATGAGACTGGTCAAATCAAAAAACGATAAAGATGACACCACGAACAGCACCGAGAAGGGAAGTTAAAGCTGCCATTTCCCAGGGAGTGCATTTTCCAGAGTATGGAAAAAGAAAAGAAAGGCCATGTCAAACAGTCAACGAGCGAGCACCAAATAGAGAGTGTGGGGCCCTTTACCTGTACCCTAGGGGGGAAAGGCGTTGTTCTTCTACTAAGGCTTTGGCTCTGGATAAGCAAAATTAAACAGCAAAAGAAAAAGAAACTGCAATAAAACCAAAAAAAAAAAACCCCCACAAAAACAACAGCACACACAAACCCCCCCCCCCCCCCCCCCCCCCCCACACACACACACACACACACGCACACACACACACACACACACACGTATCGTACAGTTGAATACACTAAACACCACGGAAAACAACGGCAATAAGAATGTACATTTTCTCTTTCCTTCATTCCTTCATTTTTCTTACGACTGCAGCCATGTGGGTTAGTGTCTGTCAGCTCTTTTCCCCGCGCTGCGGCTCCTCGGAGGCTGGCCGCCGCCAATGGCTTTTGGAGGAAATTATCGATGACTCATAACTGTACTACGTCTTTTCTCCTCCTCTCCGGGGCCACTTCTCCTCCGCTTCAAGCGCTTTGCGTCACGCGCCGCATCTTTGCAGACCCGCCATGCCCGAAACAACACTCGAAAGCCTCCATTTTATTTGGGAGAAAATACTCCAGTCTTCACAAAGAGATCTTGGAACACACGCTCCGACACGAGGCCATAGAGGGATATATTGATAGATTCAGCGTTTTTTTTGTGTTGCTTTTAGACTATACGGGCAGGGTTTTGGGGGCTTACAGAGAGGATGCTCCGGTATTTCAGTTGGTTTGTTTTGGACTTTTCTGATCAGCGCCTCTCTTCGTCCAACAACTGTAAAGGCCCTCTGTTCTTTCATCAGAGCGACTAATAAAACAGCCCCTCACCTCTCCCCAACTTCTCTGTCCCCCGTTTTTTTTTGTTTTGTTTTTTACATTGGAGGGAACAAAAGACGCCTCGGAGGTGTTACCCTTAAATCAAACCTAATTCTCCCGTTTAGCTCCCCATGTTTGAGTTTGATTTATCCCTCGTCTTAATGCGGCCCGCTCAACTGGCTTACCCCAGGAGTGTATTTTATAGCGGATAATGGACAACACGGAGTAACTTGATCTACAGTCCTGCGCAGGGTTGGTAAAGGGCCAAACGGAGCACACCGAGCGAAAGGAGCGCGGCCCCTTGCAGCCTTTATGCTCTTTGTCTTCTCTGAAGATTTTTAGGGAGCGCGGTAGGAGAGGGTAGATTCTTTTTTCACATACTTAAAATGCTTTTGGCTCATCGCACACATGACTAACACTGCGATGGGGTGACAGGCGGACGCCATAAACTTTTCCTCTCTATTGGCCCGACGCCTTATTTTCACTTACTTGGAAGGACGCTACACCTCCATCTCACAGGCGTTGGGTTGCCGATGTTACGGCACATTTAAAGCTTGAAAAACTGAAATATTCAACCAGGGGATCAACCAAGAGATTTGACAAGGAGTGGCAGCCATTTTAGATTTTTTCTTTGACCTGGAATTTGACCTAGAGACTTGGAACCATAATCAGTAAATAGACTGAACTGAATGAACAACTCACAATCTCTGTAAAAAAAAATCTATGTAATAACCTTTCGTTTCTGTCTTTTCCCTTTGTTGTTTATTTATTGTTTTTTTTGTCTATATTTTTTATTGGGTGGGTGGGGAAGTTGTTGTGTGTACGGTGTACACGTATGTAGGTTATTGCATTGAAAAAAACACAAAACACAAATATTTCAATAATAATGACTTTGAGACTTTGTGATACCTACTATGTTTTTTTTGTGAATGAGTGAAAGCTACACCGCTGAGACTACTTACTGAGAGCTGTCCTGACAGGTACTGGGGGGCGTCTCGCAGCATGCTGGGGCTCATGGGAGACGTGACGGAGATGGAGGGCCGATCCATCTTCTGGGACTCGAAAGAGCTCGAACCTGGAACGGACGCTGAGATTTATTCTTTTGTGGACTCATGTACAGTAGTGGTAGCGTAGTTGTGTGTGTGTGTGTGTGTGTGTGTGTGTGTGTGTGTGTGTGTGTGTGTGTGTGTGTGTGTGTGTGTGTGTGTGTGTGTGTGTGTGTGTGTGTGTGTGTGTGTGTGTGTGTGTGTGTGTGTGTGTGTGTGTGTGTGTGTGTGTGTGTGTGTGTGTGTGTGTGTGTGCTGGGTTCGGTAGCACAAAGAGTAGCAGGAAGGTATTGGGAAAGAGATGGGTAAAAGTTGACATTTCACATAGGAGAGAGGAGGAAAAAAAAGATGGAAAATTAACAGGAGGGCAATGAGTGCTCGAGTAGCTAACTAGATCGATAGAGAGAGAGAGAGAGCGAGAGAGATGAGAGAGGGAGAGAGGGAAGGAAAGAGAAGAGAAGCAATCTACAGTGTCAGAATGATGGAATCCACTCTTGTCTCGGACGCTCCCTGAGCTTGATGTTTCTGGGTTGATTAATAGGGTAAAATGGGCTCTAAACGAGAGCCACGGCTTCAGAAGACAGCGGAGGGAGGAGGGGGAGATAAGGGAGGAGGAGGAGAGGAGAGCAGAGAGAAGAGGAGAGGAGAGAATGACACGGCCAGACCAGACTCACTTGATTCCAGTTGTGACGTGTGTGCTGTCCGGTATCCTCGGAATATCTCTGAAATAATGAAAAGAGAGAGGGAGACGAGAGAGAGAGAGAGAGAGAGGAGAGCGAATGAGGAAGGGATTGGGGGCTCAATAAGAGCAAATGCTGAATGCACTGTGCTTTAATGACCCTAAGCACCGCATTAGTCTTCATTTACCCGACGGCTCCCTAAGCAGTTCGAGGCTGGTCGGAGGCAAAGCAGTGGCTGCTGCCCCCCCGGCCCCCTCCTCACCCAAGTCAACCACCCACCTCACTCCAGCACGCCACACCCGAAAGAACATCTGTGAACGTCTGCCTGTCCAAGCATTCTGCTCTGGCTTTCTGCTGCCTTGCATTTGATCTCCCTACTGTATAGAGCCAAATAGGTCCAAAAAATTGGTTGAATAGTCCAAAAAATGTCTATGAGCACAGCCCTATCAGAATCAAAATCAGTTTATTTCGCTCAGTAGATTTTCATGTACTGTACGAGGTGATTCCATGCACAGTATAATAAAATCAAAAGGCTATGGAAGGGGCTAAGTAGCAGCATCATTTCTGTTATTGGCTGTGGGTATAAATACAATTATATGTATACAACATTAACAAGGGATGAGTAGGTTTGAATTATGACCATGTTATTACTAAATTATTACATATCTAGAATGTTATTACAATATATTAAACAGTTATAGCACAAGTTGTGGTTGTGTGTGTGTGTGTGTGTGTATAGGCTGGATGATATACATCACTATTTCCTATAGATAAATACTGTAATTAGCTCATTTGAAAGAGTAGAAATGTGATATACTCATAAACTGCTTATCGCTCTATGTAGAGCAATGTTTTCACCTGACAATAGCAAAATTATTTTTATCTTATTATATATATATATATATATATATATATATATATATATATATATATATATATATATATACTGAATATATATTATCATTCTTATGAAAATTGCTGTGAATTGCGTGCGGTGTTGTGTTGAGAGGTCTTACCCTATCGGCCTTGACACCACCAGCTCCACCTGGGGCTCAGGCTTGGATTCCAGTATGATATTGTAAACTTCTTTAAATGTGGCTCCTTGTAAAAGTCTCCCGTTCCACTCCAGCACCTGGTCACCTGGGGAAAAGCACAGGAGACGTAAAGCTCTGACGCTCAGAGCGAACCGTCCCTAAAAAGAGACGAGAAGAGAGTTTGAAGAGATGTTTCTTTTGTTCTCTACCTGGTCTGAGGTGCCCGACAGTGTCTGCTAAACTTCCTTTTCTCACTTTCGTGATGAAAGCACATAGTCTACCAGACTCTGTCATCTTACCACCCACCACCTGTGGAAGGAGAGAGGGAACAAATGGATGTTCATGTAAAAAAAAAAAAATAATAATAATAAGTCAGGATACTCCTTGAACTCCAACAGTTAGAAAACATGATTATTCCTGTGTTGAAGGCAGTAGGAGGAGTTTTCGCACAATGTTTCAGTTTTCATGTTTGTTTTGGATGAATTTAGGAAATTTGAAAATGAGAAAATCTCATTCCAAGTTTTCCGATAGAAGGCACATATTATGTCTCTCTTTTTTTTGTGACGAAAAGTAATGGAAATGTCCCAGACATTCCAAAAACGACCAATAGTACCTTGACCAGAGATAGAAACTACTGGCCTTATCACATGTTGTGGGGGTTTTGTCTTGAACCTTTTGCCTACCAGAGATGCTTCCTTAAGAAACAGCCTTATGTCATCTGATAGTACTATCTGTTGCTTTGCAGCGGTGCCTGCCCGTGGGCAACAACCGTACAAACACACCAACAGAGAGCCATCCTGCTGTGGCCCACTCAGTCTACACGGGCATGGGGCGAATAAAAAAATCCCCTCCTAATGGCAGCTGAATGCCAACATACAAAGGAGCTTAGGGAGGTCTGCTAAATGAAATGGCTTTATGTAACAGGCACGAAGCCGCGGGCGGGGCGGGGCGAATTAGAGAGCAGGAGAGAGAGAGAGAGAGCAAGGGAGATGGACAGTATCGGCATGGGATGGCAGCCTGACTGATGGACCGACTGTCTAGGTTGGGGGCTGCGTCGGGCTGCTGCTGAGCGGACACAAACACGGAGACACAAATATGCCATTTCAGAGACCTCACTCAATCAGTAAGGATTCCCCCCTCCCCATCTTGCGTCCACTGACTCAAACACACACACACACAAATTAGTTAAAGGTGAATTACAGCTCTCAAATCCGAAAAAATACCATGTTACATAAATCTTATTTATCTGTTTTTGTAAACAGTTAAATAATACTAATATTATACTAACTAATAATACAATTATACTTTAAATTAACTAATACTTTACATTTTTAAATTAAATGTATAGTTATGGTAGTATATTATTATTATTACCATTAATAGCAACAACAACAACAACAATAATAATAATAATAATAATAATAATAATAATAATAAATGGCTGATGATATAAGAACAATTTAAGAACTGTAGTTTAAACCTACAGTAAAATTTGGTTCCTGACCATGTTTGGTAAATTACAGCACTTGATATCAAACACCGCACATTAATATTCATCTAGGGGCGAATGAAGCCTCTCATGAATATTAACTCTGAGTAAATTATGTAATTGATAATTGGAAGTCAAGGGGCCACGCGACAGGACGACAGAATTCAGCGTCACAGATTGGCTTTTATTTTGTTTTATTGAGTGTTATAATTAGTAGTGACTAATGAGAGTGAAATCACATGATCACAAGCATCTACAGTTGTAGTTGTGACACACCCGATGCATTATGGGATATTCATGCCAGCGTGGTGTACAGTGCTTACATACTACATTCCAAATGAGCAAACAAGGGTTTCGGATTTACTAAACACAAAAATATATTTTTAGAATTGTATTTATTATTTAAAAGCCACTTTAAATTCATTAAAACAGAACAATTCAAATTTTTCTTATCGCATTGCCAATTTAACTTTTGTATATATTATATATTTTGTATATATATATTTTTTTATCAGTATAATAAAAATTGCAATTCATTAACCGTGTTTCATTTCACCTGCATTTAACTTTAAGGTTTTCATCCCATAATTAAGTCTGCAAATGTCATTAAACCTTGAAAATGGAAAACAGACATTATATGAACCTCATCAAATCCAATAACAAATATACACATATAAGCTGATCAGGAGGGACGGTACTGAATGTGGCAATTTTGAACATTTCAACATTATGTTGAAAAGGAAATTGTTTTGTTCATACGGCTTTTCTGCTTTTCACCTTTAAGTATTTTTTACTTGTTTCATTCACACACACACACACACACACACACACACACACACACACACACACACACACACACACACACACACACACAGAGAGAGCTCACCTTCAGTCCCAGCAGAGCTCCCGAGTCTCGAGGCACGCTTCCATCCTTCATGCGTTTGTTGAGCAAAATGCGCCCTATTAGGCGATCTCCATCTTTGGACGGCTGCCATGTCACCGGGTGCTACAAGGTCAGAGCAACACACCTCGTGTTTTACAACTCATCCACTTAGGATTCATCACTTTAGACCAAAACAGATGATTGTCCATTGTGACGGAGAAGGGGGGGGGGGGCAGAGGGGGGGAGTGGTGGGTGTGCCGATTCACTTGGAAAGGAAAGTTCACACAAACCCTGCAGGGATTTAGATAGACAGTGCTGTCGTATTGCCAACGGTGCCAAATTCAAGCGACAGCCACTTCTTCTACCTTCTACAACTTGTCAAAAAGGGCTTTGTTGTTTTGCTTCACATTTTCCCGAGCTTGTGTGAACCTGCCGATGTGAGGGCTGAGTTGGAGCTTCATGCAGCAATCCATGCAGAGAGAAAGGCAGCCCCCCCCCCCCGAACTCTCCGCCTGAAACCGGCTCCGGAGAGAAGCAGGCCTCGCTCCAACGCTCCCCAGAATACAAGCGCATGGTATGACCAGCAGCAAGTGGAGTACCGAGGGCGGGCGGTGGGGTGGGGTGGGGTGGGAGAAAGCAAACAGCATTACCATGGAAAAGGTGGGGTGGGGTGGGGGGTGGGGGGGGTCGGCATTCTATGACAAACCAATTGAGAGATAAACAATGAGGCGATTGATTGATTTTTTTTCTTTCTTTAAGGAAGATCAAAAAAAGGCGTGAAGGACAGCAGAGAGAGAGTCAAAGCCACAAAACACGGTAGTCGGGTGTGATCACAGACATGGCAGTGAAAGGGGAAAAAAGAAAAACAAACTTCCTCATCGGTCGGTGCAAACACAAATCCAATCTTCCCCGATTCATTTTTTTATTTTGTTTCGTTTTGATGCTTTTTTTTTTTTCCTTGTTTCTTTCGAGTGTGCTTTCGTCTTGGGTTTGGTACTGAAGTGAGTGCAGAGGTTGGGGGTTGTGGGGGAGTGGGCAGGGGGCGGGGGTCCTGAGAGGTGTGCAACAGGGCAGGAGAGTGAGGGTGGGGTGAGGGGGTGGGGGTGGGTAGAGGGCGGGGCCCTGCGTGAAGGTGTGTTTCCCTAACCTGCTCAATATGGCTACTGCAGAGCAAGAACACAAGGTTACGCAGAGAGAACGAGCATGCAGCGAGGAGACCCACATTCTTTTGTGCCATGACAAAACGGGGAGGGTGGGTGGGTGGGGGAGGGGGTGTATCAATGCTCTTCTTCAGAAAACACTGTTATCATTTCTATCTACGGTGCAAAATAGCAAGTAGCAAGCTAAAAAGTCCCCGACTCCCGTAAAAAATAAAAAATTAAAAAAAAGACATAAAACAAAAAAAAAAGTCAAATAAAAATTTCCGGCGACACCAAGCAAAGTGCTGCCGAATGTCATCGAAATAAAAATCACAAAAGGGTTGTAAATTTTTGAAACGTCAAATAAAACCCCCCAGAAAGACAAACATCCCCGCTATTTACAATTAGTGACAGGAAGCAAACAAAGACTGAAAGGGTAAAACCATAAGGTCAATAAATGAACAAAAACAAAGCAGGCTCAATTTTCTCAGTACCTTCTCACTATGGCTATGCTCCTCGTTTAGGGTAGTGCTACTGCACGTATCAACTCCCGAGTCTTTAACCTGCGGCTCGCACCATGCCAAGTCCTCTTCAAATGAGTGTCCCCCAAAGCGCACCATTTTCTTTTGCCTCTCAGATAAGGTGTGTGTCGGCTCAGACATAAATGCCTGCTCAATAGTTTTTCTTTTTCCCCTTTGACTGTCCCCTAGGTGTTGGATAAAAAAAAACAAAAAAACAACAAAAAAAAAAAAACAGAAAGAAAAAACAGAAAAAACACATGCAAAGGTGTAAATAAACCAAAGGAAACATGGAATGACACAAGACTCTGAGAGAAGAGAAGGGAAGGGGGAAGAGGGGGGAGAGGAATAAAAAAAGGGGGGGGGGGGGGGGTCGGCCGGGCTCCGCATGTCTCACCAAAGACATTGGGGAGGCCTCGCTGCTATGCCAAGACGCATGGTCCCACCAATGGCCATCCAAATCTCCTGTGACGAGGGGGTGGGGACGGGGATGGGGGGGGGGGGGGGGTGTGGGGGTGGGGGTGGGGAGCGGAAAGGGAGCGGGGCAGGGGTCGCACGCACATACACACAAACATACGTACAAACACACATACGTACGCGCGCACACACACACACACACAAGAGAGGACAGCAAAAGGTACCGGTGAGGACACCACATTGCCACAACATACACTTATGGACAGAAATGCCGTTCATACCACGTAACACGCACACACAAACACACACACACAGACACACACACACACACACACACACACACACACACACCCACACACACACACACACACACACACACACACACACACACACACACACACACACACACACACACACACACACACACACACACACACCCACACACACACCCACACACACACACACACACACACACACACACACACACACACACACCTGTACTCTACCACTTCGAAAGGAACGCAGCGGTCTGGAATTGTACTTTTCTCCGTTCCTCTTGGACGGTCTGTTGGACGCCCAAAGTCACCAAGGGTCGAAGCCCTCCGTCACATTTTCACGGTTCCAACCTCAATCGGCCCAAAAACTTCTCAACATTTGGTCGAGGACGCAGAGGGATAGCAGCAAGAGACCAATAGGCTTTTCCTTGTTTTCATCTAGGGTTCGTTTCCAAAGCCTCTTTTTTCCACCGGGGCACTACCTTCAAATGGGCAGGCGGCAACCCATGCTTGTTCCAAACAAAGTTAGCCTCCCCTCTATCTTATCGGCCGCTGGATGTGAGGGAGGAAGCCGGGCGGATCTCTAATATGTTTAACTTGGGAGCCTTAACTGACCTCCATCTAAAGTGCACCGCAGAGAGAGAGTTTGAAGAGAGTCTTTTAAGATTGGATTTTGATTGCAACTTCCCTATAAGCATGGATGGACGACCAGCCTTGAGAAATGCACAGCCTGGGAAAATGGCTATAATGGAACTATGTGCAGGATTTGTTTGGTTTTCTTTTAATACCCAGAGGAGTGATAGAGAATAGTTTTTTTGTGTGTGTGTGTGCATGTACTGCGTATGTGAAACTGTAGATGTATCTATGTACGTGTGTATGACATTGTGGTTTTCGAGTTTTGAAATACATCTAGATACATCATGGCTACTAGGAGATCGATAGAGGTCAGACCCCTTAAAGAGCAACAGAGACCTTTAGCTTTGTCATCTTATCTCCCTCCCTCTACGGCTGTCGTTGTTATGAGCCAGTGAGAATGTGACAATTTTGTCATCTTTTTTTTTTTTTTTTTTTTGCCGGATTTACCCTGTTTTCCCATGTGTATGCACACACAGCTGAGGAGCACTTCAAATTTGATTAAGAGGCCATACAAACCTGAGCTAATTGAAAAGAGTTAAAAAAAAATTGAATTTGAAGGTAGGGCTCAAATTCCCAGCAGAGTTGGTACGGAGATAAAGTGGAGGGGGTCGACAGTGTGTGTGTGTGTGTGTGTGTGTGTGTTTTTGTGTGCGGAAAGAATGAACAAAAAAACTTAATACTAGAACAGCTGTTGATGCTGTTGGTATAGTACACTGCAACAAGAGGTACAGCCATTTGAACACAAAACTACATACATGTATATTCTGTAATGACAGCCCATACTTGTACTTGTACCTTGTACTTGTGTGCGTGTGCCATAGCTAGCCCTATGACTGCAGGCTCGGGGTACAGTCATCTGAAAACACGGCGTTCATGCCACCCTGTGGGTGGCACACTTCACATTTTGCCACACTTCGCCGACCCTGCAAAGAAGCTTCAGGATCTAACGGATCTAGAGGACAGGTTTTTTTTTTTTTTTTTATCCTATTCAAACGTCCACCCTACCAGAGGATTCAATCTGGGGGGGGGGGGGGGTACATAACAGAAATAGTGAACAGAAGCTGGAGGCACAACGCTGTGTACGTCCTCTGAGTGTTAGTGGTGGCAATCAATAAAGAGACCCTCACAAGAGGGGAAAAAAGCGCTGGTAGAATTCATTGTAATATAAGATCATTAGTAGTAACACCATCCATCAACCCAGATTTGAAGGATTTCAAGGGCAATAAAACTTCTGCGTCCTATCTGGAGGCCGCGGCTCTTGTGTTGCAAGGTCAGCGCAAGCCAAACAAACACGCTACTCTCCTTCTCCCTTTCTCACTCCGCTATCACTATTCGGGCCGTCCGTCTCGGGGAGTGCTAAAACCACTTACTGTACACAGGCGCCGTGATAAAACATTATGGATGTCCCTGGATGGAGCTGTGCCCTCCGTGGCCCTCTGTAACCAACATCTGACAACAGTGATTACCCTCTCTGCCTTCCAGCTGCTGCTCTGTCGGCCGCCCAAACACCAGGATGCAGTTTAGCGGGGCAGACACTTTGTGCTGAACGAGCCGCTTGCCTAATGTGACCGAGCCCAAACAGCTCAGGGCCTGTGTTTGTTTGTGGGAATCACACAGTGTGTAAATCATCTCGTGGGCGAGGCGTCGTGTATGAGCAGGTCCGGTGACACACTAAGTAGACGTCCCGGTGATCTCATGGAGCGCACTCTTACCGCTATTGTGCTCTTACAACCTTCACCTGGAACTAACGGCTTACGTTCCTGGGAAAAATGGATCGTGCGGCGGGGTGGGGGGGGCGTGGAGATGTGCCAGCCCAGCAGAATAGTGCGTTCGGCCTTCCTTCCGTTTATCCCTGGGAGGGTTATTGACAGTGGCACGCCATGACCGGGGCCCTGATCCCCTGGCAAGGCTGTGTGTGTTCGCGGCGTTTTTCAGGGAGCGGGAAACTCATCACAGCCATAAATTGTGAACATCAGCAGTTTGAGCCCCCAGCCTCCGCCGCTTCCTCGCCGCGGCTCCGAGGCCCCGCAAAGTGCTGATTCAGGGCGAGCGGCGAGAGCGCAAGCTGCGGCGGAGTTTACCAGCAGCGGGCTCTCCATCACTTTGACAACTCAATGAAAACCAGTGTAAACTATTAATTGGATCATTAATTATTGATGCTGTTTTTACTACATTTCTGGGAGGAGGGGAAAGGGCCAAAAAAATGGACTTGAGGGGGTGGAGAGAGACCGTGTGATTAAACATGGCAGCCAGACGGATGACGTGAGACAACGATCATGGCTCAAAAACAAATTAGGACATATTCACCATGAGTGAAACCGTCGTGGTAGCCTTTCGGATTGTTTTTAAGCTAAACTTATCAATGGTGTCAGTTACACTATTTGGTGTTGACAAAGTATCCAGAGTAGGCAAACAGAGCAGAGAGTTAATAGAACCGCCGAGGCGTGGGAGCCGATCCCCAAGGCCATTAATGAGGACGTAACCTGGGCTATCACAACAAAATGTCCACCTCTCTCCTTTGGTTAGCAAGCCGGCTTCTCCTTTTTCTGCCTGCTCGGCAGTATTATGAGAGTGCATGTCAGGGGGATCAATAAAGAGGAAAACGCAGCGAGAGTACCATCACACTAAATCAGCTCTCTGGCCCTCACAGGCATGAGCCAGGCCCATTACAGCTACAGTAGCGTGCCCCTCCCTCCCTCTTCTTCTCCTGCGTTCTCCGTCTCTCCTGCTCCTTAACCCCCAGGTGTGCTGTCATCTCACCCCGCTCTCCCCCATCTTGTCTAGTCGGTCCTCAGCCCCTGGAGACCCCTCGGGGTCTCGGCGGCTTAAAAACCGGGACACAAGGCCTACTCTCCGTCGTCTGCTTTTGGCTCGGTCGGGGCTGTGAGTGCACAGAGCTCTAGATGCTGAGTGGCCACATATGGCCAAGAGGTGCTTTCTGCCTTCTCCTACATTTCTCCGTCTCTGACTCTGACTATCTCTCTCTCTCTCCCTCCCTCCCTCCCTGCCTCGCTTCACATGCAATTACAATTGATGTTCTCTGCTTAGCTGCTTTGGCTCTTTCCCCCCGTCTTTTCACACTGCTGTACAAGGGGGAAAAAAAAAATGCTCCGTGCTGTGGCGTAGCTAATCAAAGAGTGCTTGCTGTGCACGTTACACATGGGGAGGATCCTTCATCAGGTCAGCTTTTCAAAGAGTGAGAAAGGGGGGGGGGGGCATCTGTATGTCAATCAAAGTAGAAAAGGACGAGGCTCCGGCGGCTGAGGCAAAAAAAACGACTTGAAAAAGCCTGGTGTTCCCTTCCCGATGCAGAATGCGTGCACACTAATTAACCAGTTAAGCTAAATTTGTGAAGTGTGTGTGCAGTGATCTATGATAATCATAGCTAATTGATAGATTAATAGGACAGGATTCGTGTGGGCCAAAGTTGTTGTTTCATATGTAGGTGTCAGCGGATGTTCATTTGTTTGGATTTCATGTTATGGATCATAATACATATTACATTTCACTGCATATATGTATGGAAGTATGTATATGTATGTGACAAATAAAAATCTTGAATCTTGAATCTTGAATCTTGAATAATGTAAGTATAGGACATGTGATATCCATGTGCTTGTAGTTAAAATAAGCCAGATGTGACCCACCGCATGTCATTTGAAAGTAGAGATTCAGAGCTTCAAAACAAGGTGTCAGGTTGTGCGAATCAAGCCAATATTTTTAAAGCTATGACTTGTTCATGACGAGGGTGCTGCAAACTGTGCTCCTGAGATAATCACCCTCAAAGTTTTCCAAAGGCTCCGCGTCTTGTTTACGGAAGTGACGTCGGCTTTTTCTTCTTCGCGTGTTACGCCGCCTACACCACAATGAGTCCAGGTGTGTGTGTATCAAACACGTAAGATTTAAAGGTTGAACTCTATCAAAACGGTTTGACATTGTGACGTCACATCACATGGAATATGGAGGAATGATCTTCACCTGGAGGGAAACTTAACTCTGCGGTTTAACATTTATCTACTGTTTATGAATCAAACTCGGCTTTGAAAATACGTTGAGATAAAAGAAAAACTTTTCAACTTATTTGGCCGCTCCTGGCGATTTTAGTAATGTGCGACTGTCGGTGACTGACAGGTTCTACTGTCTGTTCAACAGTTCTACTTTTGTCTTTTTTTGTTTTATTTTGATTATGATTGACACACCAGAAAATGGAAATAAAAATATGTAATAAGAATAATGAAAATACTACATTTTTAGATGCTGAATGTTCAGTTTAATTTCATTTAAACCCTGAAGTCCAAGGTCTGTTCTTAAGATCAAGCGCTTAAACAGTGAAAAGCAGAAAGGTCAGGGAAAAAAAAGTGGCATTAACTGTGTTATTTTCTATTAAATGTATGTGATTCATGTTTACTATTTTTACGTCATTAAACTACATGACGTTCAATTTTGTGGCATATTTTGGTCCTTCACTCCCGTAGTTTTCTTGAAAAAAAAAAAATATATATATATTAAAAAAAAAGTCCAGTAACAAGTACCCATCAAAGAAAATAACTGAAAGGGAGTACAGTAGCTAAAACGAAAAAAAAAAAAAAATGAAAAATTGGGAACCACCGTCCTACGCTAGCTGACTTACGGCGAGGCAGACACACAAACACACCGGCACAGCCGAAAAACCTTGAACCTTTTAAACAGTCTGCTCCTCTCCTGCTTTCGCTGTGGCTACCTGGAAACCTGGAAACCCCCACATCAATAATGTAATGCCGGTGGAGCGCTGCTTCCCTTTGTGAGGAGGACGCTTACATAACGGAGCAGACGGACTGGAGTCCAGCCGTTTCTTTTGTATTTAAGGCGTGAGTTGGGCGCTGTTATCCAGCAGAACCGCCGAATGGTTGCTCCAGCATCTCCAATAAAGGCATCGTCACGATTAGTCTTTTCAATTATTTTGTTTCTATCTATTCATGTAGTTCCTCCTTTGTAAGTCTACCGTTTACTCCGCCCTGTAAACATGTCCGCGCTCCACCCTTTGCGTTGAGCCCGCTTGACACCGCCAAGGTAAAGGCCTCCATAATTAAAGGTTTGACGTTAAAATCAATTTGCAATTACGACAACTGTCGGCCAGGTGGAGCAGCCAAGTGCTTGAGGGATGGCTCCGGATGCTAATTCCATGTGAAAAGGCCCTTAATTCAGTCACTCTGTTTACATACGCACGGGTGTGTGACAGCCCGGCTTGTTTTCCCGGAGCAGCTGAGACATTTCGTGCTCCGACTCCCTCCCTTTATCCAGTGTTGTGCAGCAAAAAGAGTCAAGGCAGCGCTGCCAAGTTTGTCCTTTACTGTACCTGACATGGACATCCAATACGGAATTAGGCCAGACCTCGGATTAGGACAGCAGTATTTAATCGGCGGTGAGGCTGCTTAATAAAAAAAAACGTTGGAAACAAGTGTGATAATCTATTCCTCTTGATGTGAATGGCTGCTGATTATGGGACACGGCGGCTGTGTTTCTTTGGCCCTTCACTGTTTTTTTCGGGGGTATAACTCCAAACCGCAAAGCAGCTGTTCTCTTTCAGTAGCCTCCCCTCCCCCCTTCCCTACACACTGCCTGTTCCAATTTGGACCAGCCTAATCCTTTCTCTGGGACTTTGTAAAAGGCCACTTTTAAAAAGGGATGACATCACATGCGTGGCTTGGGAGCATTGCGGTACAGTAGATAACCTTTGGGCGTGCAGCCTATCTATCTCCCAGCATCTCTCAGAGAGAGAGAGAGAGAGAGAGAGAGTGAGAGAAACAGGGGAAGGGGTGGCACGGAGAGATGGGGATAGAGAGAGAGAGTGTGAGAGGAGAGAGAGGGAGAGAGAGAGAGAGAGAGAGAAAGGATTCAAAGAGGACATATTTAAAGACCACCAGCCACATACTGCCACTCAGAACTCCACCAGCTACTCATCTGGAAACCGGGCTGCGCCCGCCGCCTCGCTCTACATCCAATATTAGTTTGAAAGTCAAAGCCGAAAGTCTAATTACCCGCCACTATTTAATTACCTTTGGCTATACATCTACTAATTCATATGTGGAACCGACGACATTATTCAGATATGTTCGGCGCGTCGAAAGCCTAACCTGTTACCATCCCTTTACTTGATAAGCTGGCACGGAACCACTTAGCACCGGACCTCTTTGAGCTGCGTAAAATACTTTTATTGCGACCTGGACCCGTGCGGGTCTTGTCACTCTTTGCAGTTACATAGCAGCAGAACTTTAACAGCGTTTGCTCTCAAAACTCTATCACGCACTGACTATACCAGTGTATTGTAGCAATATTTCACAGCGAATGAGTTTTCCGCATCTCGCCCACCTACAAGTATCGATGCACCCGGCCTTCGCGAGAGCAGACCATCCGAGCCCTCGCTGTCTCCTCCGTTCTGTCACAGTTATGTAACACAGTCTACTACAGGAGACTCTGAGCAGCTGTGGTAAGACCGCAAGGCGTGCGCTACAAGATGGCAGCGCTGAGAAGGCCTCGAGAGCAGTATGCTTGCAGTCATTTGAAAGCAAGCACGCTCATCAAGGCACACGCACACACACACAAACGAAACACATTTGCAAATATCTGTCCGGTTGATGAGCTAAACCATAAGATTTCTCCTCAACGGCACTGCAACTGTGAGAACGCATTCACATTTTAACCGCACAGAAAAACAGTTGCGCACACACACACACACACACACACACACACACACACCCATACACACACACACACACACACACACACACACACACACACACACACACACACACACACACACACACACACACACACACGGTAAACACACAAACAAGCACACACACAGTTTACACACATACGCACACACATACAGTATACACATATGGGTACGCATACAGTATACACACATACAAACGTGTGACAATATTGAGACAAGTGACACCATAGACTGTGAGGAAGCAAAAGGTTATTTTCTGCACCATCAGTTGCGCACAACATCAACAAATGCATGACACAATAATCCAATCCAAATAATTCAATAAAAATGAGTCTACTGAAAGGCTAAAATGATTAGCAGTACTTCAAACTGTGTGGTTAATCACATGGCTGTAGCATTAAGAATAATGTACAATAAGAACTAAGGGAAGAGCTTGTAGAGTGCCTGAGAAGACTACATCTGGATCTCCTACCTTTCTCGCTGACTGACTCACTCTCTATTTCCACGTCTTCGCAGCTGGTATACTCCGGCGTCGTGGCCAGCTCCTCCTCCGAGCTGCTCAGGGACACCTGCCGCATCTTGCCTCCCTTTTTGGTCTTGTGGGGCTTCGGAGGCGGCGGGCGCACCGACTCTGACTGGTCCGAGCTGAGCGAGTCGTTCCGCAGCATGGTCTCCATCTTCTCCCGCTTGGTCTTGCGGACGGCCGAGCTGGGGTCCAGGTGGTGCTGCTGCCTCCGCATGGGGTCACCGCCCCCCCGCAGGTCCCCTGACCGGTCGCCCAGCACGGGGCTGCGGTGGGGCGTCGGCGGGCTGCGGTTGGAGGTCCGGTGGCCGCCCAGGCCGGGACCCATCGGCCCCGGGGAGGAGCGGTCCACCGAGTAGGAGCGCTGTCCCACCATGGGTGGGCGGCGCTCGGTGAGGTGCTGGCGGGACAGGCGGACGGGGGGCTCGTCCTGCTCCGTGTAGGCCAGGGAGACGTCGCTGTGGCGGCGCTCGTGCCTCATGCGGCCCACCTCAGCGTGCATCCGCATCTGCTCCTCGTAGGGCTGCGGCTTCACCGGGTAGCGCGCCAGGTTGGGGTCGCTGCGGTAGCGCGTCTGGAACTCCTCCTGCCGCTGCCGCTGCAGGTCGTACTCGCTGGGCGGCCCGTCTAGCTCCTGGTCCAAGGGGTACTCCTGGGAGTGCCAGCGCCCGGGGCCCCGCCGGTCCCGGTAGCCGGCCCTCGCCGAGTCCACGTCCACGTCCGCATACATGTGTGGGCCCCGCGGAGCCCGCCGAGGGTCCCCATCCCCGTAGTCGGACGGTGATCTGGGCATGCCGCCGTCCACCGGGGCATACTGCGAGTGGTCACCCCCCTCCCTTTGGTCGTATTTTTGGTTTGGATCCCTGGATGCGGATGGGCTTCGTTTCCTGTAATCAAAAAGAGCATTGGATGTTAGCTGGCGGTCCACCCATTGTTATACTACTTTCTATCAGTGTGTCTTTCTTAAAGATGTTCTAGAATATGTTCTTTGAGCTGTAAAGTGAACTACATGTTCTCTGTATTGACTGTTCTCTCATGAAACACATCAATAACAAAAACACACGAATTGCTAAATTTCTTTACCAATGTGAGAGACATTACATATGGTTAAGCCGCACAGTACACCCTCTATAGGTTGAAGGAAAAAAAAAATCCTCACCACCCGCCATGTATTGACTGAGCAGGGACTGTGAAATCACGCCCATTTTCAAACTTTTGGGAATCGAAAATCAATCAATCAATCAATCAACACCCCCTCCTCACCCCCTATCCTCGGCCAATTTTTGGCGTTTTTCACATTTCTTCAGCGGGTAGAGGCTCAAACCAGGGGGCACCATTACCTTTTAATCACCAAATCACTTGTGTAAAACAGTCAAATGGAGGCTTATCATATGAAAATCAATAAGCTCTGTTTGAATAGCGACTAATTTCCCAAGGCTTGAGTGTGCGTGTGTCTATGTTGACACTGCATAATTCTATTCTATTCCCTCGCTAGCATTTGTGCGCATGGCTGTGTGCTGCTCGGGCGTAGGTGGGGATGTGTGCCATCAGTCAGACTGGAGCCTCCACAGTGCATCATCAGGCTTCACTCCGGCACTCCTCTGGGTCTCCAGTCTTCAGTCTGTAGCCTATAGCTCTGCTCTACTTTACCCTGCACTGCGTAGTCCCCGGCCTCTGCCAGGCGCTGATGAAAGCCCGCTCCATCTCACACAGACAGAGACCGAGACGGAAACTGGGGATCTATTGGGAAACGTCTGGAAGACAGCACCACCGACTCTCACGCTCACCGAAATAGACTTTGGATGGTTTGGCTCTGCAGCACGACAGGCAAATCCAAAGGCAACAAAGTGATAAAAAGACTGAAAAATCGACAAACAAATAATCCCTCAGTCAGCGCATGCAGTCAGTGATCTTGGGTGGTGGAATAGTGTTCCCTATTTTAATCTATCTATCTATCTATCTATCTATCTATCTATCTATCTATCTATCTATCTATCTATCTATCTATCTATCTATCTATCTATCTATCTATCTATCTATCTATCTATCTATCTATCAATCTGTCTGTCTGTCTGTCTGTCTGTCTGTCTTTCTATCGGTCTGTCTGTCTGTCTGTCTGTCTATCCATCCATCCATCCAGCCATATATCTATAATGAGTAATATCTTATCTTATTTAGATAACACAATAATAACACTAATAGTCGCACAACACAAATCAAACAGCGGCTGGTGGAACTTTTTTCTAACTCATTTGGTCGCTAAAATGAGGATTTCATGGGAGTCCTCAAATTTCTCAGTGAGTTTGATTCCTTCTGGAAAGCTCATATAGAAAGATATGGCAATGTCGGCAAGACGACACCATCAATATCGATCTTATTTATTCACCAAAGGTGACCCCCTATTTAACCCACCTGTAACTAAGGTTATTGTTATACTATTTATGTGTATGTTATAACATTGCGAAAGACAGGTGTTTATCAGAATCCTAAGAATAGAAACAAAAATAAAAATATCTCAGGTATACATTTTGAAAGGCATAAGCCTACATACATTCAAGAAACTGTTGAGCTATTTCATTTTGTGTTCTCTTTGAATGCTCAAATGCTACAACTAGGATTTAGCCACAACTCGGATTCAGACATCCAAGGGATCCGCGTAATCTTTCATTTTCATTCTGATTTCATCTGATTACTTTGTTGATATAGGTGCTTAAATCGTCATCATTTTCCGTGCATTTCAAAATAGCGGGACGACACAAGATTAACGACATAGCCTGCCCGGCTGCGACCTGTTTGTATTACGAAATGAATAGTGTGTGTGTGTGTGTTTGCGTGTGTGTGTGTGTGCGCCCGCCCAGTCCAACTGTGTGCCGGTGTGTGTTTGTGTTTATGTTTATGTTTGTCCATGTTGTGTCTTTTGTGTCTGTAAATAAGAGAGAGAGAGGAAGATGAGAACATGAGAAGAGTGACGACAGTAGTCCAGAGATGTGTGGTGCATTGTTCCTTGGCGATGGGACTAGCCGGGAATGGAGAGTTTGTATAATTCTGTAACACACCTTTGTGCGTTTGTCCGTGTATGTGTGTACGTGGTTATGTGACTGATTATACTCAGTCGGTATGACTGCCCCAATGAGTAAAGTGCATGTCACAACAGTAACAAGTTATAGAAACGTAAGTAAGGCAGGAAGGAAGGGTTAAAACGTTCTCAAGAAGAGAACAATCCTGCGTAATTGCATTGATTCCTTTGTTCAAAACCAATTACTCGTTTATTTTCCATATATTTCCTGCTTTTCTCTTTGAAATGTAAGAGAGACGTTTCTGCAGAGGGTGTGTTCCATGAAGCATTCCCTTCAATTTTGAACATGACAACCCTCCATAAATTTTAAACGGCCTCATTAATCACCACTGTTGGTGTTTCCAGCCAATCGCACGTGCGCACGTGGGAGCATAAAAGGCATAAAAGGGGTCGTGACCTTCGAGGTAGGGCCAAATTTAGACAGTACCGAGTGGTTAATGAATAAACAATACATCTCAGTTCTGCCGTGAGGCGTGACTGGGGCAAAAGGAGCTCCCGGTGTACTGACAACTGTGAACACTAAATTTCACTTCAAGCGAAAGGCATTATGATGTACCAGCACCACATATCGATCAGGAACTATTGTACAGCTAAAATATGGAGTGTTTAAGAGGGGTAGCAATAATAATAACGTGCACACCAGTGTCAATGGATAGAAATAGATAGAGATATGCTTGCAATCAGGGCAATTATCAAATACTAGTAAACCAAGATGACATAGCAAAGGCCGAAGCCAATTTTAATAAAATACCAGGCCAATACATGTCATATTCAGTCAAAATATTTCTACTCATTTGAATACCGAATATGAACATTTTTGGCCGAACACTGGGCATGTCCCGATTATTTAGTTCCTAGTGTCCAGTTACTTTCAAGTGAAGACTGAGCATAGAGAGGTAGAGGTGGCCCTTGGAGTCAATTTCCTAAGAACTGGGAAAAAAACAAAACAAAACTGACTTCCCAATAGTTGCTTCATTCTTATAGTAGATGTTGTGTGTGATCTGGAATGTTGCCAACAAACCCCGGCCCATAGGAAGAAACACTTATTAGTTTGCTGCAATAAAGGTGTGTCCGCTATTCTCTATAAATGGCCGATCAAAATCCAAAATCTAAATGCCACCGGCCCCACTAGTCCGGCCGCGGGCCTCGCTGGTCGTGCAGGCCAGGCTGCGGAGCCACATGAAGAGCTGCATTATTCATGGTGGATGGTGAGCTGGAGGGAGCCTCATTCACAAATCCAGAGTGAGAGAGAGAGAATAATCTGCAGGGAGAGGGGGGACAGTCTCTGTGACTCAGACGGAGCACAAAGAAAGGGAGTGGGAGGCTGGGAGATATGCAGTCAGCATGTCAAACGCAGCCATATGGTGCCTCAATGACGACCAAGTACATGCGTGATTGTACACGCGCGTGTGCTTGTGTGCGGCGTGAAAGAGCCGTGTAGGACATGCATTCGTGTGTGCTAAGAACCCCTTGTCAATACCCAGTTTAGGAGCTTGTTATGGAACGCTATATCCTGGATGCACACACACACGCACCCACGCACACACACACACACACACACACACACACACACACACACACACACACACACACACACACACACACACACACACACACACACACACACACCTGCCCCATGATGAGCTCTAAATCATCTTGACACAAGGATCACATTGCCGCGCTCCTGTTTGGTCTTGCGTGCCCTTTCTGTCCAAACAGCGAAGTGTCTACCCGAACTAGCGGGCAAGCGAGCCAGCTAGCTTACGCTACTACATTAGCATCTGCATCAGGATGCTATTGCTGTCATTCGGTACCAAAGGCAGAGCGGAGGTGCAGCACGTAATATTGTGCTCCGCCACCACATATTTCCAGCTTCCGCAGCTGCTGTGGCGTTGCCCTCCGCAGCCGGCCTGCATTCCCAACGGCACGGCCGGAGACACGAGAGGAGAGGTTTGAAAAAGACAAGAGAAGGTTCACTGCGGGATATCAAGAAATGTTTATGTGCGTAAATCTATTGTGCGTGCACGTATTTCGATGGCAGTGGGAGAGAAGGAGAGCAGCAGAGAGAGAGAGCGCGAGAGAGAGAGAGAGAGAGAGAGAGAGAGATAGAGAGAGAGAGAGAGAGCGAGAGAGAGAGAGAGCGGTGCAGTGGCTGTGCATGCTGCATTCAGGCTGCTTGTAATTCTGCACTGAAGAGCGAAGCAGCGGGATGGTGGAGTCCGTGACGCTACGACGTGTGTTCTTCCCCCGCCCTCTCCCACCCCCCGCCTCGTGAGGCTCGGCGCTGTCTGGGGTGACATGGGCAGTGCGTAGCTCGTGATGTCAGCGCATCAAAACTGCAGCAAAAGCAGCATGTTCCGAAGCGGAGGGGCGCACAGTGAATCACCCCGACGGACAGACAGACAGACAGACAGACAGACAATTGAGAGGCAATTTGGGTTGATCGCGCGGTAGCAACACAGCTGCAACTGTGGATGGAACTATCCCTTGTTATTTTTCCGACGGTTCCGTCGAAAGCCAATTGTGAAAATAGAAATTATTCCGTGTTACGCAACAATGATATTTGACCCATTTACTCACAACATAGATCCACTCGGCAATGTTAACAACGTGGATGATATTGAGTATATCCAGTTCATGTCAGAATGTTGCCTGTTCATGTAGTGTGCTGCAGAGGCCTCCAGACAAGGATGTGCTCTTGGTCTTATTGCAGTACAGGTAGTCATTTTCATGAGCCAGAGCCAAAGCCAAAATGCCGGCATGGTCGCTAAGCAGTTTGCACTGTGGCTAAGACACAAAGAAGCGGTACACGACCGGAGCCTTTCTGGGCGGAGCTCGCGTGTTCTCCCCGGGTCCATGTGAGTTTCACACTCCTGACCATGCCCTTGACCAAGAGCTGGAGTCGGTACCCGGGATGCCACACCGCTCCTAAATATTGAGGATAGGCAAAATGCAGAGGACAAATTACCCCACGGGAATCAAGGAAGTGATTCCTTCTAATTCCCCTTCAAAATATAACTGAGGGGAAATGAACAAAGCATTCTTTCCTGGAGCGGAAAGTTAAAGGCTAAATCAAATTCACTACGTTTGTAACCAAATATCAATAATGCAATGATAATTTGGGGATGGCTGTTTATTTCACACAACATTTATTCTAAACTGTGGGCCCAAATGTATGAATCTGAGTTTCATTCATTGATATTTAGATGAGCTGGAACAGCTAATGCGGTAATAGCAGGGGTTTACTTTAGTGTAATAATGCGAAAGACAACATTCAAGCTGTACCATCACCAAATCCCAGCCGACAAGAGTTCATCTCAGGGTCTCTTGTAGTAACACTGAGCTTCTGTGACTAGCAGCAAGAGCCTGTAGGCACGAAGCGATTTGAGAGCTTCCAGGTCCATACAGTATGTGGAGTTACTCCGGGCTTTCTGATAATGCACATGGTCACACACACACACACACACACACACACGCACACGTGTGCGCGCGCACGCAAGGTAAAACCTGATTACGCGCCGTAAATCAGCCCAGAGATGCTGCGATAAAAGGGGCCCCGCCGCCAGATACGCCTCATCTGATATCGTAATCGTCGGGTTAGAAAGCACCTCATCTTTATCAAAAGTGGCACGATGAATCAAATCCATGACTCACCGCAATCACAGGATTACACTATAGACCCAAAAGATTAAAAGGAGTGACCCCAAAAGATTAAAAGTGACCCTACAGTACATGCTTGCAAATGCTAAAACCTTTATGTTTCGGACTCTCTCTCTCTCTCTCTCTCTCTCTCTCTCTCTCTCTCTCTCTCTCTCTCTCTCTCTCTCTCTCTCTCTCTCTCTCTCTCTCTCTCTCTCTCTCTCTCTCTCTCTCTCTCTCTCTCTCTCTCTCTCTCTCTCTCTCCCCCTCTCTCTTTGTCATTAGACAGGACACGCAACTAAAAACGCCTCGATACACGACAGGAGGTTTGGGATTGAAACTCTAAAAATCCTCCCTTTCAGGTCAAATCCCTTTCTGATTCTCCGGTTCCGTGGGGAATTTTTTTTATTTTTTTTAAAACATCCACAACAACCACAGTGGCGATCACCAGCTGCCAACCAAGCCTGAACTCACACTCGTCTCGCTCTTTCATCCTTGATCACACGTGCAGACTTTGCGTATGTGTGTGTGTGTGTGTGTGTGTGTGTGTGTGTGTGTGTGTGTGTGTGTGTGTGTTTGTGTGTGTGTGTGTGTGTGTACAGAGCATCTCCAGTGGTTCGCCCACACATACTCATACACAAATTTAAACAAGTACACACACACACACACACACACACACACACACACACACACATAATTACACATACATACACATACACTGTACAATAATAGGCTGCACATACTGTTGCATACTACACATGAATATACATACATATATATTTTGCTTATGGGTATTTTTTGCTTAGATTTCTGCCTTTTTGTATATATCTCTTTTTTATTTCTGGTCTAGATTAAATCATTTAATTTAATTTTTTTCATTTATATATATATATATATATATTAGTATATTTTACTTTTGCACAGCCTTCGGAGTTTGCCTGTCATTATTTCACAGCACCATCCTTGTATGACTTCATGGGGCATATAAAGAATATTGAATCCCTTGAATCTTGAGTATACACATAGGTAGTAACACACAAAGCTTACTGTACTGTAAATACAACACACACAAACACACATGCATGCAGACGAGCATACCCAAAGATAATGTCATTTTCATCCCGTTCTATCATTCTATATACCCCTTCTCTTCCTCTAATAAAAGGGGTTGTAGGGATCTCCAGTTTGAAAAAGTAATGCACAGCCCTCTCCCTCTCTCCCTCTCCCTCCGTGCGTCCAGAGGCTGCGCTGATATTCCATTTAAAACCAAAGCAATGCCACAAGGGAAATAATCAATAATTGAATGTCGATGGGAGAGCGCTGAGTGAAGGATGCAGCCTTCATACGCGGACGGTGCTCGTGCACCGTTACTATTATGTAGGCATCTGGCACGTAAACGCACACACACACACACACACACACACACACACACACACACACACACACACACACACACACACACACACACACACACACACACACACACACACACACACACACACACACACACACACACATGCACATACAAGGATGGTGGTCATTTTTCAAACACATATACACACTCATTTACATGTATAATGTATACAAATGAACATTAATAATAATTATGTTCATAATTTATAAAAAAAATAATCAAAAAGGTAAAAACATGGTATCATTGCATTCCACCATGTATCAAGCACGACCTATGAGCATTTCACTCACCTCCGTCAATCACTTGGTATGGTTGAGGTTACGGCACAAATCCGCTCAGTATGCTGATCATAAACTGAATTTCTGAAAGATATATCCATATATTTTTCCAATAATAGGTTCAATTTCAATTATAAATGTCTTAACCTGCGCTAAAAAACCATTAAGGCATCGCCCCCCTATGGCATCGCCATCGCATAGCCGGCAAAAACAACTTACAACGAACCCACAGCGGTTGAAACAGCGGTTGAGCCTTACTGGAGGAATCTCTCAGATCCCGGCACGTAGTTCACTTCAAACCTCTTTCTGGCCGCTCCACGCAAACACATGGCACAGGAAGCTCTGCGAAGCCGGCCGAGTCCGATCTGCGTTGTGATCTACTCCCGCTCTGGCGTACAGCTGGAGACTAAGCTGCTGTTGTTGCTGTTGCTGTTGTCGTTGTTTTTCCCCCTCCCCCCACCCAAATCCTGCCTCTGCTCCACCTTTAAAAAAGAAAATGTCCTACTTATATTTCGGAGTACGGCAAGAGGGCTAAGCTGTGATCAGCGCAAGGCGGCAGTGGCGGGTGCACTCTCGCAGCGGTGCTCTTCCCACTGTGTGTGTGTGTGTGTGTGTGTGTGTGTGTGTGTGTGTGTGTGTGTGTGAGTGAGTGTGAGTGAGTGTTGAGTGAGTGTTCATGTGTGTGTGACACCAGCTCCAGCTGCACCGCCTGCCTCTGCCTTTTTGTTCCACTGAAGAAACATGTTAAATAGGAGAACCCGAAAAGCAATCAGGACTCAGAATGGAAGACTGCCCCGTGGTCGGAGCGGGTGGGGAGAGGTGGGGAGGGAGGTGGGTGGGGTGGTGTTGGGGGTGGCGGCGGGCTTGTGCCACCTCCACTTTGCACGGAGTCAAATGAGAACAAATGAGTGGTGCCGTGTTCCAGAGCTCTCCTCTTTGAGGGGGAACTTGGCCTCGCTAATGACGACAATCTATCCTGGAACGCTCTGTATTGAAATTAGATAACCAGGCAGGAGGGAAGAGAAAAAAAAAAAAAAAAAAAAAAAAAAACGGTCCAAAATGGTCGTGCTCCGAGCGGTCCGAGGGGGAGAAAGCGAGAGGGGGAAAGAAAGAAAAAAAAGTCCTTTCATGGAAGCATTGACACCGTGCCTCCCAATGTTAAGTCAGCCCGCCGCCCATCCAAACACAGCCAAAGCCCCGGGTGACCCAGTACAATCAAACCCTGGCAGAAAAATGACAACTCCAGCTCCTTAAATTGCAGCCAGGAATAATATCCCCCCAAAAGATATTATGTTCTCGAATCAGGCACCTGGGAATTACAAGGCAAGCCGCTTTGGGAAGCGATGGTGTGTGGTGCCCACTCCGGCGGGCACGCTGCTGGATGTGGATGGACCCTGCGGCTTATCGGCCCTGGAGCTTTAAGCTCTGGTGCCCGGTCACGGAGTTAATACCGCCATCATGTGATCTGATGAGTGGCTGGAGGTCGAGCGAGCAGCGAGCCCACCCCACCCGGCCCCCTGGGCACCACCCTGCGGCCGGAGAAAGATTACACCCCTCAGTTGATTACTCGCTGACATTTATCACCAGTCACCACGGTGGCATGTGATCTACAACTAATCGCATTCGGTCCGAGTTTTCCATGATCCTTAAACTGCACAAATGACATGGTCTATCTGTTTATTTTATCCAAACGGGGGGGGGGGGGATTTTTAGGCATCAAACCAACCACAGAAGAGAGATAGAGTGAGTGAAAGAGAGAGAGAGAGAGATAGGAAGAGAGAGAGAGAGATTATCTCTCTACCCCATGATTTCTGTGCATCAAAAAACGGATCAGATACTTTCTTTTTGGGTTTTGCATTATGACGTAGCTGCTTTTCAGTGACCTGGTTAGACTAAGAGAAGTCTATTCTCGCTTGTGTGCATAAATGTGTACGGCGGGATGTGTGGGTATGTTTGTGCGTGTGTGGCTGGCGTGTGTTTTCTTTTTCAGTGACTGACACCTGCTATATCTGTAAATGCTTTAAAAAAGGCAGACTTTCTCTCTGCCTCGCTTTTTTATGCCATTCTTTCTTTACACTTTTCAGTCCCCTCCCTACTCTGTCTCTCTCTGTCTCTGTCTGTCTGTCTCTCTCTCTCTCTCTCTCTCTCTCTCTCTCTCTCTCTCTGGCCCAGAAGGTGAGGTCCGGCTGGAACCTGAGGACACGGCGCCGTGTTACCTGTGCTGTGGGTGTTAGCGGTGTCGACAGCTGACTGACAGGAGCCGAGATGAGGCAGAGCAGATGGGAGATGGGTTGTTGACACAGCACTTCCCAGGTTATCCCGCCTGCCAGGTGCATAGAAGACCCTCAGCGGGGGGGAGGGGGGAGGGGGTGTCAGGGGTGCGGGGGACTTAAGGTTAATGTACCTGTGGAGCTTTTGAACCACGGCTGTGAGGGGGCAATAAGTGGCTGTAGGAGCCTAGTGTACCTGACTACCAACCGGTCCTGTACAGCACCAGTCCATGGTCCAGTCCAAGTGTATGAAACACCGTTCCACCTTTTTCTAACCATACATTAAATTCCTCACCCCAACTGTACACGTGTTAAAATTATTTTTTTTTTTAAAGAAAGGCACCTTAACCGACCCAACCGATAGAAAATAAATCACAGACACCAACCGCAAACCCGTCATTCATAGGCTTCAGAATTTTGACATTTCAATTCAACTTGTTCAAATGATCGCGCCCCTGACCAAGGCACTCGCGAAAGAACTGGAGTTGGTCCCCGAGCGCTGCACTGCGACTGCCCCTGAGAGTGTATAGGATGGGTCAAATGCAGAGGACAAATTTCATTCTCGATGCATGCTGAGATATGACAATAAATCATTGAATCTAATGATTTGTGTTTCATAGAAAAGCCCACAGTTCTTTTAAGTAGAGATTGATTGTAAGCATAACAAGACATTTTTATCTTCCCCGAGACCATGTTATACCCTCTCATCAATTTACCCTTAATATCCGCCATTTTTCTGCCAGTGATGAAAACAGAACTGACCCAGCTGGAACCGAATCTCGGGTTTAAAAGAGATTAAACAACGTAAATTACCCATGGGGACCTGACCATGGTGTAGGACTCTAACACACACATACACACACACACACACACACAGACACACGCGCGCAAACACACACTCACAAACACCATTCTTAGCATTTATGTGTCAAGGTTACACCAACACACACACATAGATGCACGCCTTTTAAGAAAAAACGCCTGACTGCCCAGATTTATTTAGGATGACAGCTGGCAGCGTTCAGCCACACCCTCATGCCCCTAACCCCACCCCCCCCCCCCCCACCCCCACCCCCGCTCTGCGGAAAGTTCTGAGCCGAGCAGACGGAAAGTTCCGTAGCACCGCATCCATCAGCGCAGCTGACAGTGTCTGCGGATCACAGCCAGCATATCACTAATTGGCTCCAAGCATCCGGGGCCCGCGCCTCCCGTGACTCCCGTGACTCCCGTGCCTCCCGTGCTCCTGGAGTCTGGAGTCTGTTGAGCGGAGTGGGGGAAGGGCCAGGCTGCACTGTACGCTTCGTGCAAAACAAGCTGCACACCGCAGCGCCTGCTAGGTCTCCTTCTTTAAGAAGCACTGCCACTATGTGGACCAAGCCCCAGCAGAATACGCCATTAAGATTAGCAGTGAGTGGGGCCCGCTTTGCTGCACTGCTCCCTGCAGGGAGCGGGGTCAGGGCGGAGCATTTCTCTCTCTACGTGTGTTGGGGGATCTTGCTGGTGCTTTTTAAAATATTTTTGATGCCTCGCAATGCTTCAATTAATGTTCCCAGCCATCACAGCTGGAAGCTATTAAGGCAAACACCTCTGTGGACAGAAGCCGCCGGAGAGCTCACCGGGGTTTACCACATTTTCTTTTTTAATCAGCAAGAAGTATTGTCTCGTCTGTAATTACGCTTGAGTCGGACAGAGATTTAGCTGACCCAGTATAGAATACTGTGTCTGTGTGTGTGTGTGTGTGTGTGTGTGTGTGTGTGTGTGTGTGTGTGTGTGTGTGTGTGTGTGTGTGTGTGTGTGTGTGTGTGTGCGCGCATTTGTGCGCATATGTGTGTGTGTGTGTGTGTGTGTGTGTGTGTGTGTGTATGTGTGTGAGTGTGTGAGGGGAGTCAAAGGGAGTAGGCACCACTGGAGTGGCCTGCAAGTAATCAACACCCCGACCATAACGGGCAATTAACATATTTTGGGGGAGAGCGGTTAAGCCCTGATGAAAAAGATACACTGTTTTGGCGCTCATCTGTGACCAGACTTAACGCTACTTCTCCACGTGAGAGACATTATCACCACCGCTAATCCTTTAAAAGAAAACACCCACTGGTGCCAGCTGGCATCAGGACATCTGGACCGTAGGAACTGACTTCAGACTGGCGTGTAAAACGGAAACTGTAACCGATATTTCGAGCCATTCTTTCTATTATCCAGTATCCCAGTCAAAGCAGAGATGGGGTCTTTCTGTTGTGTGATGGATCTCTGTTTTTTCCTAACTTTACCAAAACGGAACAGGCCTCAAAAAGGCCTCATTTCGAGGCAGAGGTGACAGAAGCGCACAGACAAATACAAAACAATTAGAGATAAAGTAAAGATACCCTAAGAAGAGAGTAAACAAGAGGAAGGAACAATAGATGCAGTGTCTCATTTATGGCACAAGTGCACATCTGGACTTGCACACACACACAGACACACAGACACACACACACACACACACACACACACACACACACACACACACACACACACACACACACACACACACACACACACACACACACACACACACACACACACGCACACACACAGGGTGCATTTCATCTTAGCACAGAGGGATCTCCACAGAGAGCCTCCCTTCCTGGCTGCCGCTGTAGTGCTGTACTGTAGCATGTCGGCCATTGTTCATTTCCACAAAGCTCTCCGTGCACGGAACATATTGAGATTTGTCAAGCTATTCATAACCCAGCGCGCTCCATTGTAGCCGCTGCATTTCTACACTGGAAGAAAATATCTAACAAGAGTAACAGTCTCCTCAGCGGTACACACACACACACACACACACACACACACAGGCGCACACACACACACACACACACACACACACACACACATATACACACACACACACACACACACACACGCATGCACACACACACGCACACACAATGTGTGCGAACGGCACACTCTTTCTCAATTCCCACAAATGCAAAACCATTTCTTTCTGGTTCTGCGAAGTATGCATTTTTCATTCCAGTGAGCGAGCTGCATTCGAAATCAAAGTCGAGAGACGCTGGGCGGCTGTCTGGCTCCATAGAAAGTGATGGGGTAATGAAAAAAAAGCTGAGAGGTGAGTCAGAGGATGCTTAAATAATCCCCAGTGCTCAAAATAACATCTGGACTGGGCCGGACACACGGACGAACCCTCCTGGGGAACCGGCGACGAGCCGTGCCGGGACTATTCACGTAGGACCCATACTCTGCTCTTCTCTCGCTCTATTTCTCTCGCTCCCTCTCTCTCTACCTCCCTCTCTTGCTCTCGCTCTCACGCTCAGGCTCCCCTTTCTTCCTCTTCTCTCTCTTTCTCCATCCCCCTCCTCCCCTCATAACTTCCAGCTCCACCAAGTCTATTATTGCCAACAGATAAGACTGCAGCACGGCGCGACACGGCAGACGGCCAAGCCCTGTGGCGCTCCAAATGCACAAGAAGGGGCGGAGGGGGTTCACACGGACAGAGGGAGGTGCCAGAGGGGTTGAGATTGAGCAAGGGAGCGGGGTTTAAGGTTAAACGACTACCTCTGTTTATAAGCCAATCATCGCTGACAAATGGTGATGGGGTCTGTGCTTAAGTAGCCCTTGCACCAGGTTCAAGGTTGGGCCTCTGTCAACCCTGATGCAGGCACACCGCTCCTCACCTCCTCTCCAAGTGGCCCGCTCTACACCATGTGGTCGAATAGGGGGAAAACAAGTTTTATCTGCCGACTAGTAATCCGCGACCGCCTTCGCCGATCTGTTTTGTTGGGAACTCCGGGTGGGAAGCATGTTTTAAACTCATATGGAATAAAAGTTATGTAAAGGCAAATCAATAGCACACAAACAACACAAAAGAGGCAAAACGCACTAAGGCTGACGGACACGTACACAGATGGAAAAAAACCCACACTCAAACACACAATGATGCAGGTATGCTGGAAACACCTGTGCCACGGGCCAAGGCACTTAACCTTCTGTCAGTTCCAGTTGTTCTGTGGCTGAAAGTGCTATATGTAGTGTTTTTGGCATTTTGAGGGAAAAAAAACCCCAACTGTCAGCAAAAAAGCTCTGAATTCCCAACAACTAGTCTACTGGGCAATAATCAGCTGGATAAATACACAGACAACAGCCATCCTCAACCCTATGGCACACCATACGATGCAGCAGCAATACCTCTATTTAGTAAGACATACCGGCACGTGGCGTGGGGGCACATAAATAAGTAATGGCGTTACTTTATTTACCGAGGCTCTTGTGAGAGATAGAGAGAGCATAGAGTCTAAAATGGCAGAATAACTGAATATAAAATCACAGTTTCTGGCTAACCTGATGTTCCATCGGGTTCGTTTGTTTGCAGCTCGGAAGTGAATATTGACACAAGTCCCCGTGTCCCACGGTTTGTCCGGGACTGTCCTGGTTTCGAGCTGTGTGTCCCCTGTCCCGACAGATAGCACGACAGTTAAAGGACCCGGTTTTCAACATTCACTCAAAAATTGTCCCGGTTTTCAGCACAATTAAAATAATAATAATCTTGTACTTGTTTTCAACGCTTATATATATATGTTATACTGTATAGAGGCAAGCAGAAACTAAAGATCCCATCGGAGAAATGGGCGTCGTCATCAAAACGGCCACTGGCTGGCTGTGAATTGTGTGCTTTCATGGGTATGCGTGTGCAGGTGACGGGCCGCCGCTTCCTATAGGCTACTCCACTGCGCGTCCTTGTGCATCTCCGTTACCTAAATTAATAAAAAAAAGCACCGTATAACGGGGGGGCGGTCCCGGTTTGGGGTTTTCAAAATGTGGTCCCCCTACCATGTCCTCTTAGTCACAAAGCCCCACTTTTATGGTCATATGAAAGAGTCGTGCCCTCATACTGTGTATCTGGTGCCTGCAGCTGGAAGGTGACAGAAGGTGCCGCAGTCAGTTGGGACAAGATTAGAAAAGCGCAAAATGCTAAAAATGGTTCCTGAAATATAAACTGAGGTCACCTCATAAATCTAAAGAAGGTTGCAGCATGTTTAACTTGTTGGCCAGAATATTAAAAAGGGTAAATCACATTTTATTGCTTTCTTGTGTGATATTGTGGAATTGGAAAGACAAGATTACATTGTAAATTAAATTCCAGAAGTCAGTGCCAAACTAATTGCTAAATAAAACCTCTGTTATAACAGACTACCAAGTGATCAACTCGCACATAGTACATATCACTGTACTAGCAACCGATACAGTAAATACAGTGATATTATTATTCATATCCATTTCTATGGATATTAATTCAATATAATTGGAATTTTGGACAGCTCAACTACCTTCTAATCCACACTCAAGACACTACCGGAAAAGTTATTTGAACCGCCAGTGAATTGGCAAAATAACTGAAATACCTCATGAAAAGGAGTTTAACTTTGAAGTTGCCAAAAGCAGTAAGTGTCAATGAAAGCTTTGAAAGCAACATGGGACAACCAACAGAGTTTCAAAGACGCCAAATAATCTGCACTTAAATTTCAGGGGGACCGGTCACAAAAACTGCTGAAATATTTGATCTGTCAAGGGTTACAGTCACAAACATCATGACAGTGGGTGCAAGTCTAAGCTCACTTTCAGAAATAGACACTTCACAGTATATTAGTTAAATGGCACAGCACAGCCTGGTGAATGACCAGAGAATTAAATAAACGCAGCTGTGACCCGGTCTCAAAAAAAACCACAGTGTACATGTTGGGAACTTCACAAAGTGGGAATGTATGGCAGGGCGGCAGCATTTCAGAAACTGAGAGCAGCCAAGGACTACGAGGCCATGTGCACAATGTGGTGCAAATGCAGTTCCCTGATGATGTGCCTGTCTTCCAGATGATAATGCCCTCATATACACCGCTAAAACTAATTCAAGAGTGCTTTCCCGAACACCAGAATGCAGCCATCCGCCAACTATGGCCTCCCCAATCACCTGATCTGAATATCACTGAACCTTTATGGGGAGTTCTGGAGCGAAGAGGGCAAAGTCAATTTCCACCTCATTAATTCATCAAAGAACCGCAGACTTTTCTTCTTGAAGAATGTGCAATCGCACTAAACAGAGTTTAAGACATTTAAGACAGCATTCCAAGAAGGATTGCAGTTTTTGTATTAGATGCTTGATATTAATATATATATATTTAACTTTATATATATATATACACATACATACATACATACATACACACACACACACACACACACACACACACACATACACACACACACACACACACACACACACACACACACACACACACACACACACACACACACACACACCACACACACACACAGACCATATACGAATGTGTTTGCTTTTGTTTGTGTGTTTGCATGTTTAGGTTACCTCAAAATGCATTTCAACAACCAGTGACTGTCCGCCTTCTGGGAAAGCATGAAGGGATATTCAATTTACATACAGTAAACATCAATACTTTGCAACCTATGCTGACATTCTTTAAGTTTCTCTCATCTGGAGCTGGAGGATATAAAAATGTATATTATCACGATTGTCATTAGACATTGATGGACTGGTACATCACAATATCTTTTTACAAACTAAAAAACCCATGCAAAAGGATCAAACTCAGGTGAGGTTTGTCACCTTGAACGATATCGTCCTGTAAAGTAAGACACCAGACCTGAACTCTTGTTTTCACTCAATTTCCTGACATATTTCAGAAAATCTTTGGTTATCCATCATCATGAATTTACCCTACACAATGGTATATTCCATCACAATATGACACCTCTAGAAAGAGGACGAACAATAATAGCAACTTATCAGCCGGCCCTACTCTCATTTGACAACATCCTTCTTCAGCCGCACGAGCCAAATCGCGGAGAGTTCTCCAAAGAACGGAGGATGGAGGATGGAGGGTGGAGGCGCTCTCCAATTACAGTGCGTCTGTGCGAGAGAGGGAGAGGGAGGGAAGACATCCATCTATTTTAGACAAGAAGCCACCATACATTTGCCCCGGCTGCAGCACTGCGTAATCAAATCAAGGCACACAGAACTGAGAATATCCCTTCAGTGATTCCTTCACCGAACGGACTCTGATATGCAGGCCACACCCACCGCTGCAAGTCTTCAAGTCAAGAACTACGCAACTCCTGGAATGCTCATCTGCTGCGCTGCTCCGACCCTTACAGTATTTGTTTGTATTAATTCAGTGGTAACGAGGGATGAATACAATTTACCCTTAAATCAGTGTCCCTAAGTGACACAACGGAGGAGGAAAACTTAGTTCATTATTTGAAATTTAGTTCATTATTTTGTTAAAATGCCTGATTGCATGGGACTGAAAATGTATCCTAATTCCTTCATTTGAAATACCACTTACCCAATAAATGAGATTAACAAATAGACCACAACTGCCACTACAACTGCTGATACAGCAGTTAAAGTTAACAGCAGTTACTGGTAACTACTAACCAAGTAAGGAAATGTTGAGTGAAACGTAATCTTTTAACATTTGCTCATGGTTATTTATTGCAACTCTTTGTTTCTTGTCCAACTGATTCAATTTCTGAAACACATTTGGAATGAAGCGGCACGGCTTCTGTTCGAGAGCAGACACAGAGAGCATACAAATCCAATGCTGTTGTCTTTACGCTGACTCCCAGGATGATTTGGAATGAATTAAAAAAAGTTATTGATCACATCCAAAGCCACTTAAACCACACCAAGGCTACTCTGACCAAAACCATTACAGGTTCCACAGTTTAGGCTCAAAACATAGGGAGAAAGTGGCCTTTAATCTACAATCTATTTTTGTCTACTTTGAAAAGAGTTGAAAGAATGGAAATTAAGTTGTACGTATTTAGTAACCACTGCTACAACTACTACTAATAATGACATGACAGTGTTCCCTATTCAGCTTTTCCAACCTCCACTCACTGAGAACTTCATTAGGAACACACCTACACCTACTTATTCATGCAATTATCTAATCAGCCAATCGTGTGGCAGCAGTGCAATGCATGAAATCATGCAGATACAGGTCAGCAGCTTCAGTTAATGTTCACATCAACCACCAGATTGGGGAAAAGTCTCCAAATCTCAGTGGTTTCGACCATGGCATGATTGTTAGTGCCAGACGGGCTGGTTTGAGTATTTCTCTAACTGCTGATCTTGTGGTATTTTTCACACGCAACAGTCTCTAGAGTTTGCTCAGAATGGTGCGACAAAGAAAAAAACATCCGGTGCGCGGCAGTTCTACGGACAGAAAGGACCTGCTGTTGAGAGAGGTCAACAGAGAACGGCCAGACCGGTTCGAGCCGACATAAAGGCTGAGGTAACTCAGATAACCACTCAACGACTGTGTCGAGCAGAAAAACCAGCCAAGCCAGCCAAGAACCGAGAGCTGAGGCTGCAGTGGGCACAGGGTCACCAAAACTGGACAGTTGAACACTGGGAAAAATGTAGCCTGGCCTGATGGATCTAGATTGCTGCTGAGCCACACAGATGGTGGGGTCAGAATTTGGCGCCAACAGCATGAATCCATGGACCCAACCTGCCTTGCGTCAACAGTCCATGCTGGTGTCGGTGGTGTGATGGTGTGGGGAATTTGTTTTTGGCACACTTTGGGCCCATTAATACTGGGCTTGAATGCCGCAGCCTATTTGAGTATTGTTGCTGACCATATGCACTCCTTCATGGCCACAGTTTTCCCATCGTCTAACGACTACTTACAGCATGATGATGCACCGTGTCACAAAGCAAAAGTCGTCTCAAATTGGTTTCATGAGCATGACAATGAGTTCAATGTTCTTCAGTGGCCTTCCCAGTCACCGGATCTGAATTCAGTAGAACACCCTTTGGATGTGATAGAACGGGGGATTCGCAGCATGAATGTGCGGCTGACAAATCTGCAGGAATTGCGCGATGCAATCATATCAACATGTAGCACAATCTCAAAGGAATGTTTCCAACATCTTGTGGAATCCATGCCAAGAAGAATTGAGGTTGTTTTCAGAGCAAAGGGAGGCCCTGCCCAGTATTAGTATAGTGTTCCTAATAGAGTGCTCAGTCTCCTGAGTGGAGTGCAAACAGATCTGCTGCTAGAAGCCTCGCCTGGAGGCAGAGGGGAAGCTGTGCATGATGGGAAGGCTGTGCGCTCCCCCTCTGTTCTGAAACACTTTCCGTGTCTGAGCGATGTCACCGCATACTTCAGAACGCACGCAGGCGCATAACGCGACACACGACCGCATGCGCGCGCGCACACACACACACACACACACACACACACACACACACACACACACACACACACACACACACACACACACACACACACACACACACACACACAGAGACCCAGATAATTCAGGGAAACACTGTGGACTTGTGCTGCATACAAGGGACAAGGGCTTTCAGAAAGTAAACAGGGAAATGGATACGAAAGCTATTTCGGTAGAGGAACTCAGTGAGAATACGGTTGTGGCAAATTTGTGTCGTTGCACAACAGTAGATATTTATATATATTTGTATGTGTTTATTCATTGCTTTCTAAAATTCCTCATGCGACCTTGAGTCTCGTCTTCAACATGGTGTTTGGTTAGTCCATTGTTTGTTCCTTTTACTTGCTGTCCATTTACTTTGAAACTGGTTTAAAGTCTATACAGTAACTAGTGTAGGAGTGTTCTACAATGGGCAGCTGTTCTATGACGGATATCGCAACACTCTCAAACTCAGGGAGATGACCGTCGGAAATGAAGCTCGAGGAAAACAGCGCTGAGCAAAAAACGAAGTTTGTCTCCTCTCCTGCTGCTAATGAAAAAGGCCCTGGTTGTGTCTGTGTGCTCAGCAGAAAGGCCCTTTTCTCCGGCGCTCAATGGCATTGACAGGCCACTGTCTGGATCGATAAGGCCAAAGTCAGACCTTTGCAGACCAGGCCCCGGACCAAAGAGCTGCACAGGTTAATTGTAATTGCAGAGGACAGTGTCTCTGACACACGCCACGAGCCACAGAGCAGGAAGCCGCCATAAGGGGGCTCCAGTCCAGAGAGAATTTATTTTTTTCCCATCTTTCGATAGCACTTACTTATCAAACCAAATCAATAACAGAAAGGGGTCAGGTGGAGAGACAGTAGTAGGGCTGTCACAATGGTAACATTTTAGCGGTTAATTGTATTACAAATAATTGCGATCAACAGTATGAAGTATAAAGTACAAACTATAATAGTAATAATATACAAAAGCCATTCTCTGACCTTTTAACAATGGAGCATAGAAATTCAGGTAGAAAGTTCATTTGCCTCAACAGAACTAATGCAAAAGTTTAAAAAATATATATATTACTAACATTGGCATAGAAATTCCGCTTTAGAGTGGAAACATATGATTTTGGAATATAAGTATTTTTTCTAATAATTCGGATTATCTCAGATAATTGCGCTCAGGCAATTATGTAATAATTGCAACAGCTCTAGAGATAAGTAGAGAGAATGGAAGAAAGCTTAAGAGTTGGCATAGGGCTGGTAAAGAAATGTGCCAAATGTGCTGCTCCTAACTGCTACCGGGAGATCAATCATGATCTTGGAAAACACGCAAACAAACTGTGACACAGTAGGAAGTCGACACATTTACACGGAGTGTACATTAATGTCTGCCAGCCAGCGAGTGTCCGGATGCGGACAGTTAGCAGAGCTTGTTCCACTGTGTTTGCTCAGCATCCAGGGATGGGAGGGTGGGGAGGGGAGGTGAGGTGAGGTGCGGGTGAAGGGATGGGCATCGGGTAAAACTGTGACTTTTGACCACACCTTTTTCACACTCGATTTTGAGAAATCGAGAAACTCCGGGGTAGCCTGCTGAGCGCGCCAGGAGATATGGCTCATTTGCAACACAAATGAATGGAGCTAATTGTACGTGTGTGTGTGTGTGTGTGTGTGTGTGTGTGTGTGTGTGTGTGTGTGTGTGTGTGTGTGTATGTGTGTGTGTGTGTGTGTGTGTGTGTGTGTGTGTGTGTGTGTGTGTGTGTGTGTGTGTGTGTGTGTGTGTGTGTGTGTGTGTGTATCGGGGGGGGGGGTCGGTATGGTGTTTGCAAAATATGGAAATAATTAATCTCATTCAGCTGGTTGAAATAGCATCAGCGTTGCAGAAAGAGGATTTGAGCAGCGGGGATGGGAGTGAGCGAGGGGATGACGGCAGGAGAGGGGGCTCGAGAGACACAGATGTTCAGATAAAGCTCCTTCATTATGGTGTTATCGCGCCGCTTCTTACAGTGTGTTTTTTGGTAATTGAATAAATCGGGGGCATGAAATAGATCTGGATTTGGGGCAGAGTGGTGGGATTATGTGTGCTCCTGTCCAATTCATCAGTCAACACACACACACACACACACACACACACACACACACACACACACACACACACACACACACACACACACACACACACACACACACACACACACACACACACACAATATCGCTCTATCTGGTCAATTTTTCCCTTTGTCTTGGGATTTATGAAGAAGATAGCCTATGTGAAGGATCCCAAAATGATTAAGACACGTGAATTCATTTATAATGTACCTATGTAGAGGCACACAAACGAATAGATATTCAAGCCCGGCGGATTCAACATCTTTTCACTGTGTGCGGATATCAGATCCACTTAAAACTGATTTAACTCAATTTACAGAATTTGTTTGTAGAATAAATCCCACCTCTGGAACATCTCAACATCTGACCTCATACCCCTCCTGGAATAAATAAATAAATAAATCCAATTAGAGTCCGAATGCCTGTCTATGTGACATACAGCTAAAGCCTAGAAAGCCAACGCAACCCAACCATAAACATTGTTACAGTGTAAATGGTTACTGACGTTGACAAATAGCATCACACATCAAGGCATATGGTTGAAAGCAAAGCACTATCTATGCAGCGTAGGCACTTTCGACTCTCTTTCGATGCTGTTTTAAATGAGATGACATCAGACATCTGTTTTGGAGCCAATGGAGAAGCTTTTTAAAGAGGGCACAAAAGAAAAGATGCCCACGGGGCGGAGCTTTAAAAACCCAAATATACACGCACACAAAGACGCACTCTATGATAATTCGAACCAATTATAAGAGAGCGATAGATGGCTGGACAGACAGACAGACAGACGGACGGACGGACGGACGGACGGACAGACAGACAGACAGACAGACAGACAGACAGACAGACAGACAGACAGACAGACAGACAGACAGACAGACAGACAGACAGACAGACAGACAGACAGACAGACAGACAGACAGACAGACAGATAGATAGATAGATAGATAGATAGATAGATAGATAGATAGATAGATAGATACGTAGATAGATAGATAGATAGATAGATACATAGATAGAAAGCTAGATAGATAGATAGATAGATAGATAGATAGATAGATAGATAGATAGATAGATACATATATAGATAGATAGATAGATAGATACGTAGATAGATAGATACATAGATAGATACATAGATAGAAAGCTAGATAGATAGATAGATAGATAGATAGATAGATAGATAGATAGATAGATAGATAGATAGATAGATAGATAGATAGATAGATAGATAGATAGATAGATAGATAGATAGATAGATAGATAGATAGATAGATAGATACATAGATAGATAGCTAGATAGATAGATAGATAGATCGGGGTCACTGTATCTACTGTATCTCAAACATTAATGACTTGTTTGGACCGATGGCATTTCACTAACACACACACACACACACACACGCACGCATGCACGCACGCACGCACGCACACACACACACACACACACACACACACACACACACACTCACACACACACACATATGTACAGCACACGGGTCTATTCAACATTTAAGGGAATCAGTCTCGCTCTATGAGCATGAAAAGGACCCCAGATGTCAATGCCTCATGCAGACCAGTAGCTCTGTTTAAAAAATACCGGCCATCTTTGTCTTTTTGCACTCCCTCTGTGTACTCCAGCCCTCTTCTGCACTGTTCCCGCTCCGTAAATGGCTATCCAGTCTTCAAATCCCTGTAGGTGATGGTGTACCGTACATCCCAGCGTGTGACAACACGTGCACCGCAGGCCTTGGGTACTGTGCCGGGCCGGTCCATCTGTAAAACCAAACTCAATAAAGGCAATTTCACCTTCCTCTCTGGGCAGCACTATTAGCAGCTGTGGCAGTAGGCAGTCGGCCCGGGGGCTGGAGACATTAACGTGACGCTTATCTGGCCACAGAGCCCACCATCAGCTACATAGCAACCATCCCCCCCCCCCCCCCCCCCCTCTCTGGCTCTCACTCGCGCTACCTCTCCCTGATGCTGAGATATGATTTGCTGAGAGAGGAGAGAGGCGGTAGAGAGGAGTAGAGTCTATCGATTCAACCACTCGTTCCCCGTCTTTGCTATTCCCCTATCTATCTCTATCATTCCCTTTATTCTCTCTCTCTCTTTCCCTCCCCCCCTCCCCTCCCCTCTCTCACTCTCTCTCTCTCCCTCATGCCATCCACTTCCTCTGCTTCCTCTCTCCGGCGTGCAATCACAGCCCCTCTGCTAGATGCCCAGGCAATAAAGTCGAGCCCTCCGCTTCTCCCGCCCGCATCTCCCTTGGCGAGCAAAACCAATAAAGGGGGCCGGCTTAATTACAGCTGCTGAGCACAGCCTAACATCCGGGCGTGGTACCACAGGACCACTGGGTGGGCTCAGGGTGGGCTCGGGGCGGACCAGGTGTGGCGGGAGGAGATGCGGTTAAGTCCAGATCCGGATTGCGCATTTTAAACCCTATTATTATAATCCTGTTAAACACAGATATATTTGATGTGCGGGAGTCCCCGCACACAGCTTGTCCGGAAATGAAGATGGATGTGACTCGGAGCAATTTGCATGGACATAAAAAGACCTGGCGCTGGAGGTAGAGCGGGTCGTCCAGTAATCAGAGGGTTCCTGGTTCGATCCCCAGCTCTGCCCCGGCAGTGCGCCAAAGTGTCCATGAGCAAGACACTAAACCCCATTAATGCTCGCGTTGAGCAGGTGTGTGCCATGCACGGTAGCCGCCGCCTTCGATGTATGAATGTGTGTGTGAATGGGTGAATGTGAGGCAGGTATTGTAAAGCACTTTCAGTAGTCACAAGATTGGAAATGCGCTATATAATCTGCAGCCCATTTACCATTTACAGAGGAGCGATGGGATAGAAAGTTGAGAAAATGTAGGACGAGCCTTGTAGCACCCTTGTCTCTCGCTAATTTCCGGGTCTGGAGTTCCATTCCTCGCTCTCTCTTGGTTTTCTCTCCTCCACCCTTCTACCGCGCCGTCCCATCGACATCAGTGTGTGGCCTCGGCGCTTCCCACAGAGTCCCACCACAAGCTGGAGCCCACCGCGCCTGCCACCTCGTCTACAGCTCTGTCGCCATGGCAAAGGATGTCTAGGTGTTTATTCCTCAACCTCCTCTAACTTTCAGACTTTCCCCTCTGTTGCGTTTTTGTTGGTTTTTACCTTCCCCATCCACTCAGCCTCTCTCACGGAAGCAGAGAGAGCGCTTGACGACATGCGGCATATTTTGCAGCAAGTGAATCTCATATATTCAAGTTATTATATTCGATAATATATCCCATATATCTGACAACATCCTACTCACTCCCGTTTCTCTCCAGCTGAAGCCCATTGAAGACTCTAGTGGGATTCTGATTCTATGATGATGTTCTATCAGACAAAGCTATCATCAGGATTAACTGACAAGGAGGGCACATCATCCCCTCTGTTAATCAATACACAACCATAGTAAAGAAGTGGGTGGATAGAGGAGCGGGAGAGAGAGAGAGAGAGAGAGAGAGAGAGAGAGAGAGGGAGAGAGAGAAAAGGAGGGGCTGGGGGGGTGCATCTTAAGTACCACACACACACACACACACACACACACACACACACACACACACACACACACACACACACACACACACACACACACACACAAGGCGGTCTTTGGACCATGAGGAGCAGCGACAGGGGAAACAGGGATTTTTTTTATTTCCTGCTGACTTGACCGTAATGTACAACACGTATGAGCCATAAAATGTCCCCCGCAGGAAGACCGAGCAGCGCTTTAGTGATGTGGGCAATGAAATTAAAACCGCTGTGGTAACGGGGCGATGGTTGCTCAAAATGATGCATTGATTGCACGTGCTGTTCAGTGTATGCAGTTGTGGATTTGAAACAGGGTTGGATTCCATGCATTGTTTGAATTCTGGGGGGGCGGGGGGTCTGATCCTCCTAATTAAGACTGCCCCCCCCCCCAAAAAAAAGGGAGGTAAAAACAACAGGGCAGGGGGGGGGTAGATAGATTTATATATCCTTCTTACCTGTAATTGTAAACATTACAATATATTTCCCATATTCATGCCTGGAAGAATCTTGTAATACGATTTCAACCACCCCTATTGTGGACCATACCATTACCATGGAATGGCAGATCAGATCAGAGCGATCTTTTTTTCCAAACGGAAATTTCTTTAACGGAGTAAAATAAATAAATCCACAATAAAAACACAGTTTTTATTTATTTATTTTTTCTCCGTTTTCTTATTGAATGAAACAAAAAAAAGCCCTGTGTGTAACCGTGTGTAAGAGGGACACTTTCTCAGTCAGCGGGAGAAAGAAGTTGACCGGTTGTCATTGTATAATTCGCAGTCCATGTAATATCCAAATCAATACCCATCCTACAAACTCTAAAAACACACCATGTACCAGAGACAACAGCAATTACGACATACAGTGGTCCATAGAGCTGTAAAATTTTTTACATAATCACCAGATTATTATTTGAGCTAATCGCGATTATTTTGTAAAATTGTTTGAGTCAAGAATTGTTAGAAATTAGAAATGTTGCAATAAATATCGTGTGAATTTGGTGTTTTTCAGGTTCAAATGAACTGTGTGCCTGGACCTTTGTGCTCCAATATTCAATGTCAAATAAGAGCTCTTCTGCAATAATTTTGCTTTATTACGCTAGACATAAATGATAATATGATGGCATAAAATTAACAAATAAAGCGCAATTAATTACGTGACAGCCCCAGTGCTCCAATGTCTAGACATCAGCATTTTTGTTCTCAGGCATTAAGAGAATTAAAGTACGGAGATCTAGCGAGGTTAGGGATCGTGGTGGGGGACTGAGAGTTTCACAGAACATACGTGGCCCAAAGTGTGTGACCCCCTCAATTTGGAAGCATTCAGGCCTTATAAGAACGGATCCCGCACCCCATTAGGACCTCTGCTGACGCACACATGCATAATACATGGAGGTTGGATCTGAAAGCATATAGCCCATTAGTGGGACAGGCCCAGGGACTGGATGAGAGAGAAACAGAGGGGGGAAAAAGACTGGAAAACAGCAGGAGAAATGGAGAGAGGCTGATACACAGAACATCTGCGGTTGAACTGATGGCCAAGCATTAACAATGGCGCACTCTGGTTGGTGGTCATCAGCTTTTACGTGTGGTGTGCTGGATGGCGTGGGGCTTGTATGTGGGCTCATATACGCTGATCCAAATGTGCTGAAGGCAAAAACTGAACGTGGCCCCATTGTCACTAAAGTTGTCTTGTCTTTGCTCATCACAGCGTTGTTTAAATACTCACAAAAAAACTCAGCTGAGGCCACTGTTGTTAAATGACTGTAACTGGAGTATCATCTCGTCATATTTTACCTGAGCATCACATCTTCACAGACTATTTCAAAGAATATGTTCATTATTTCGCCAGTAGACAAGCCAAGCCAGTAACAATGCAAAACCTGGAATAATGCTTGAATAATGTTTTTTGGCAGGAAAGGAAAAAAAAGAAACAAAGTTCTGGAACATAACTTCATTTTAATCAGTCAGATGTGACTCTCTGTCACATCACAGTGATCACTGGATCAGAGTTTCCAGGCACTGCCATTCTACTCCCCAAACCCCCACCACCTCTCAGACACACACACACACACACACACACACACACACACACACACACACGCACACTCCAGCCTTCCAGTGCTGGAGTGTTCTGGTCATGTAATGTGAGGTGGCAGAGAGCCCAGCAAACACTGTAAATTATTTCTGAGGGCGAGGAAGGCGGTGGGTGGTGGTGGCGGGGGTGGGTAGGGGGGTGGAGGAAAGACCCACAGTCCCAAGAGATGGACAATGTGTGTTGTATAGATGTAAGACTGTCTCTATGACAACAAGGAACAAAACGCCTTGCCCACTTCTCTTTCCCTTATTTTTCTGCGGGCTTGCTTGTGAGCCCGGGATCTGATCTGCAGGTGAAATATTTTCTGTTTGAACCCCTCCTGCAGTCTGCATAATCTGTTCTGCATGCATGCGTGGCCAGAGAGGGCGAGGGGAATGAAGCATTTAGCAGCCCGATCACAAAACGCTCTGGTGCTTCCAACAGAGGTCCGACTTCTTTCTCCCTCTCTGTGTCAAACTCTCTCAACCGCTCTGTCTAAAGGGGACCTATTATTAAAAACTCACTTTTTCAGCACTTGTGCACATGCATTTGAGTCTCTGATGGGCCTACTGACACAGAAACTGTGAAATAAAAACAACTCAGTCAGTCGTTGGTGATCTGCCCGGTTTAGAAAACATGTGACTATTCAACAACCCGTTTAGATTTGTGCCCCCTTCCTCCGTCACATGGGGCCTCAGTAAAATTATAATCGTCCCCCATCTGAGTAACTCCACCCACGGCTAGAGGAATTAATACCAGCTGTCTGCGACAAAACTGCAGACAAGGGAAATGTAAGTATTAAAAAAAAAAATTCTGTGTTTCTTTATGAAAAAAAAAAAAGGATACCGTAGGTTTGACTCTAGGCTGCGCAGAAAAACAAAAGCAATAAAAACAGTGTGTTTTTATTGCAGATGTATTCATTTTATTTTATTTTATTTTCAGACGTTTCCAGCCAAGAAATGCTGGAACAAACTTTTAAATTAGGCCTTGTAGATCTAATATGAGTGAAGATTCAGCAACTGGACTGCTTATTTCCACCTCAAATTTTTTCAGAGTCAGATTTTGGAGGACTGACAAGGTGAAATAAATGAAAGTTTAAGTACTTCATACAACGGGCTCACAGAACCGGGGCAAACGGTTCCAGAATGGGCGCTCATTTTCATTTAAAGCGACACACGCACTGAAACGGAGCATCATGAACAGGAGGGGTTTTGAGGCATGTTAGAATGGCTAGAATGCATGATCTGAGTGGTATTTCAGGAAAAAAAACCTTAAAAGATATGTTTTGGGGACCTCAGAGACCTATATTAAACTGTTGAAAAGGAGTATAATAGGTCCCCTTTAAACACTCAAACACAAGCGCCACACCAGCGCACACCTACCTAATGTTTTATTTGCAAGGAGGCATACAGTGATGCACAATGCAAATATTCAGAGATTAATAGAAACTTTCATTAAGACTATAATATGCTCCAGAGCCGTCGCAATTACTACATAATCGCCTCGTCAATTATCCGATCATTCTGTAAACTCGTTTCATTCTACAATTATATGTTTCCATCCAAATGTGGGAAATGTTGCAATATAATAGAACGTGAATTTGGTGCCTAATTGTGAGTCTCCACATTTGTCATCAAAACATGAGCCTGCGATCCGACCTCATATTTTAATTGCATGGAGGAATAGGTACTGTAATGTACAATGCAAGTGTATACAGAAAGTAATATTCGCATTGATTCCAGGAGTGGGGTATGATTACAAGGCATCCACGTTAACGGGATAGAGTTAACGAGCGCATCATCATCATCATCATCATCATCATCATCATCACCACCACCACCACCACCACCACCATCATCATCATCATCATCATCATCACCACCACCATTGGCACACGCGCTGCAGTAGCGGCGCGTAGAGATGAAAGGTTCGACTCTTTTCTTGTGACTCGGTTCCTGACGAGTCACTCAGTAAAAAGAGTCGTTCGGGTTTCCGGCGCTGCGTTCATTTGATTCAGTTGCTGTAAGCGTGGGAGAACTTCAAGCGAACCATGCACGAGAGCCAGAGGAGTCGTTTCGGTTCTGTTGGACACATAATTCTGTCAAAACATGTCATTCTGTCATAACGATTGGTTCGGGTGGAAGAATGCAAACTCTGGCTCTCAAAATCCCTTGGCCTAATCCTCTCAAAACGATTCATTTTGGTGGAACGCAAGGTGTAAACGGTCAACTTCAACATGACACAACGGCGACATCAATTTAGTGCCAATTATTTTTCAGTTTGTGAACGAAACTGAACGAGTCTTTTACCGGAGTGACTCCCGACCCTCGAGTCATTTAAAGATTCGTTCGCGACGAACGAATCGTTTGAGAATCTCGCTGCGCGCCGGGACTCACACACGCGCGTATGCACGCACACACAGAGTCACGCCTCGACACGATCGGAATGTACCTTTACCGTATCGCCTTACGCCCACCAGCCCCATCCCCCCCAGCCAACCACCGTGCACCACCCCCCCGGGTTTGACGACCCGCCGTCCCGCCGCCGCTGCCAGCAAAACATCTGCAGCGCTCCGGTTTGTCGTTACGCAGGCTGGCCGATCGATGCGCGCCCCCCTCCCTCCCTCCCCGCGCTCCGACACCCGCTTTGACACACCGGACGGGGAAGCCCCTCCGATGAATCAGGAACCACTCACCCGATGTTGCTCAGCGCCTGCTCGAACAGCTCCGTCTGCAGAATGTTCTGGGGCGGAGAAAAAGCCCCGTTGAAATGGGACAGAACCGAGCTGCAAAACTGCCGCAATGTCTCAAACTGCATTTTTTCTCCCCCTCCCCGCTCCTCCGTTCCTCCGCGTCTCGATGATCCGTTTCTACATCCACCTGCGCTCCGGACCCCCACCACCACCACCACCACCCACCAACCACCCCCTCCTCCTGATCTCCAGGGGCGCGTTAAGCCAAAAGACGCCGATCAAGTTCCATCTCGCTCCCGCTCTCGGTAAAAACTGTCCTCAAAGGAAGAGACGTCGCGTCGTGGCTTGGCTTCCTCAGACATTATTAACGCCCCGGACTCGCACCGACACACCGCGCGTGCCGGTGCGAGGAGGCTGCTTCCCCCGCTGCAGAAAAAAACCCTCTGAACCGGAGGAAGGCGGCGGTGCATTCCCTCCCTGCAGCCAGCAGCATCCCTGCCCGGCGCGTCGCGTTCAACTCATTCCCCCGTTGCCTTCTTCGCACGCACGCACGCCGCACGCACACACGACACGGGCTGATATTCACTGGCACCGTGCACGCATTGCCATACCTCCCTCCTCCTCCATTCCCTCTCTCTCTCTCTCTCTCTCTCTCTCTCTCTCCCTCCCCCCCTCTTTCTCTCTCTCTCTCTCTCTCTCTCTCTTTCTCTCTCTTTCCCCCCTCTCTCTCCCTCTCCCTCCCCGATACAGCCCACAATACATGGGCTGAGCAGAGCAGAGATGCTGTCGTCAGTGTTTTTCTCCCCCACCCCCCCCCCCCCACCCCCTCCATATCTGGCTCCAGACCATCAGCCCTCATAAGTAATAAAGGAGCAGGACGAGGCATCCTAATACCCCTGAAAGAGAGTGTCTATATGAGGAGTGTGGGGGGAGGGGGTCAGAAACCGATATGGGAAGAGGCGAGCAGCTGTCCGGCTAGAATAATGACAACGAAATCTAACATGAAATGAACGAGGCAGAGGAGGGGTGAACACTTCAGGCGGGTGCAGCTCAGGTGAGGGATCGATGCCCACTCACGAAAAGTACAGTAGCGTAAGTATTTTAGCAAGGGTCTTAGTAGTGATACACCTATTGTACAAACACTGTCTGTTAATTGTATCTACAGTATTGTGCAGTTTAGCTTGAAAATCAGGATGAATAATACAATCTCTAACCTTTGCTCAGAAGAGAAGAATTACTCCTCTTGAAAGTTAAATTCAGTATATTACATAACCCTTCCACAGGGTGACTACCAAATTTTTAAAAGTATATATATACAGTTTATAATATATATATAGCCTGCAGGCTAATTATACACGCTAATATAAGGCCTGTGAAATATTGGCAAAATAAAATATATTGGCGCTTTCATAAGATATTTATATTCATGACCAAGCACAGAGTTCTATGAAGTTCAGGGAACAGCATACTTTACTTTAATGCAGCCTTAAAAACAACATTTAACAATATAACAACGTTTTACTGAAGAGGGCTGTAAAACAAGCCGAGCAAACTGCGTGAGTAAAAACTGCAGAATCTAAAAAAGAATTCCTCCACTGAGTAATTATCTTCTAATCCCGGTGTAATCACTGCTGTTTCATCAGACTCGCCCAACACTGCAGCTGTCCCAGCAAATCTGCGCGTGTTCATTCAAATGACACCTCTGAGACAATGATAAATTAGAAGCCTTCCCAAGTTATTTCTCCTTATAAATAGACTGTCAACTCCCCCTACTCCTTTCTTCAGTGGGAAAAAAAGACAGAGGAGTTAATTTAAACATTCTTTAAGATTAATGAAAGTGGGTTTTGGTGCCTATGCAGTGGTCCTATTTATGGTCTCTCCGCTATCCATCACCAGCGCTATCCCTTGAATTTCCAGACAGCCAGTTTCCTGTTGTGTCACTGTGATCTTGGGAAGTACCAAAGCCAGAATCCTACCATCCTGCACCCCGATGAAGCTTTGCCATCAATTAATACACAGTAGCGACGGCACGGGCCGAAGCCAATGTGTGACTGAATCTGTCAGTCTGATCCAGAGAGCAATAGAGAAGTCACCAATTACATAAACCAGAAAAAAAATTAAAATAAAAATTAAAACAGTAAGCCATTGTGGCAGAAGAAGCAAGTATGCACAAAATACAAAACATTGTATTTTGTGAACGAAGGCTTTCGATTACCAAATTACCCATATTAGTGTACGGTACATTATTTATTGAGTTATTATTATGTTGCCTTTATATCTGAATGTGTCACATTGTAAACGCAAGCTCCACAAAGACACCATTTTATGCATTTTACTCTGATGGCTAGAGATCTATTTGGGAATGAGATAAGTCATTATAATATGCCTATTATAGCACATATTGCAACTGAAAGCGGTAACAAAATGCCCAATTTAAAACAATAAATCAGAAGAGTGCCTCCCAAATTCCTTCAGTTTTGAGAGTAAAGATTAGAGGTGAATACAAGGTTACAGCGGTGGAAAGAGGACTGTGGATTCCAACCAACTGTGTACACTGGTTTGTCCCTGTACTACAGGCAGCGGGTAAGCAGTCCCTCAAATGCACCTACGCAAGGTCACCACAGAATAGGGAAAGGGATGAGGGAAGCAACTCCCTAATGTCCCTCTTTTCCTCATGTATGATTAGTGGGAGCGTGCGCAGAAGTGTTTACGCGAGTGTGGCTGTGCGCCGCTAAATCTTCTACGCGTCTACACAATGTATATGTATGAGTCAGGCCACCCACTGGGCCGCACGGCACGGCACATAACCCACAATCCTCTTGTGCCCATCGGGAAGTCTGATCTCGTGGGCAGAGAGGCCTGGCGGAGAGAAGCGGACATCTGTTATTGGACGGGCCACTTGCTGGTGCTGACCCCAGGGTTGTGGAGTCTGACATCATAGCCTGGCGGCAACACAACAGCGCGAGTGTGGGGCGTCTTCATTTCCACAGCGCTTGCTGTCCACGCGACCTTGGTCGTTTTCCTTTCTACAGCGGAACTGGACCACATTAGAGCAGGCATGCCTGATACGAAAGGCCTTTCTGGAACACCGGCCGTGATCGCGGCAGCGGTTATTTCGTCTGGGATAGGCTCCGTGCGGCTGCAAGAGGAAAGGTGACACGCCAAGTCACTCCACTCCCGTGAGAAGGAGTGAACAAGGACGCATGGGAAGTGAAGATTCTCTGAAATGGCACGCTGCCTTGGATCGTGCTGTGGAGTGACTGTGGAGCTACTGCAGCGTATGTGAGCCTATCTTCCCGCAACGGGGAGAGAGAGAAAGGGACGGAGATCAAGGGAGAGAGAGTGGGGGGGGGTAAAGGAGAAAAAAGAGCCACCATGTGGACATGAGTGGACATTGCTTCACACCGGCACTGAGGAGCTGGCAATCCCAGATAGAATTCACAAGCACTGCGTGTACTTGTTATCGGTAGCTGCATCTCCGAATGCTCTACTTAGAACAGCCGTTTAGCACATACAGACTCAGTCACACAAAAGGCCGTCAGCTTTGTCAGCCTGATAACCGAGAGATACAGTACGACAATTAGAACACAATGTTCTCCATTGAAATATGGCCCCTGCTTTTACATCCTTCTCCAATTCCTCAAGTGAATTTGTCTGCCTATACTATGGGTGCAAATTGTGCTCAGTTTGTGTTCTTTCTGGGTGTGTGTGTGTGTGTGTGTGTGTGTGTGTGTGTGTGTGTCAGTCTGTCTTTCTTTCTGTGTGTTGCTAGAATTGCTGAGTAAGTGCCAAGTACAGTATCTGTGTCCCTGTCTCCTTTATGGGCCTCAAGGGCTCAATGTACAAGCCTTTTTTATGTGGGGCATTGACTGGCCTGCTAGGAGCCACTGCTGCTGGAGTCCCTGCTCTCCATCTTCATAACAATGGCTGCAAAAAATGCCCTCGCACAGTTAAGTCTGCGTTAAAATCCACGTAAAAAGCAAAGCATGCAGGTTCTCTTACTTTGCAGGTCGACTAATTTCGATCAGACGTACAATTTGTTGAAATCTACACGGTTGGAAATGAAATACAACTCCCTCTGCTGCACGTTTTTGTGCTGTTGTTGGAATGCTCTGCCATACATACACTACAAGCTATTTTTACAGGAGGAGTTTGGAAGAACAATACATAGCTCTGGCGCTGTCATTATTCAGTTATAATTCTCAGAAAACCATAAATTTACATACATTTACATACATTTACACACACAGACACACATGCATCTGTCCACACATGTGACTGACCTGTCGATGAGCGCGTCGCCCGTCCCAGAGTACCTCAACGTGGAGCCGTTGTCGAGGGACGCCTGTCGGGGCAGGAGTCCGCCGTGAGTCCTGCCTCGGTGGGTGGCCGGCGAGGGGTCCCCGAGTCTGGCCTTCTTACCCTGCGGCCCACCCTCAAACACGCCCCGCACCTGTCCTGGACCCGACCCGTAGAACCACGCCCCTGATTTGGTGAGGATTTCCTGTTGTTTTCGGCACAAGTTGCATACCCACATAACCTGCAGTGAAGAGAAGATCAAGGAGTCAGTGGCTTCACATGGCGACAGCACGATGGAAAAATGTGTCTTATGTGACCGGGGATGGGCTGTGATGGAATGATGTGTCGTACGTTGGCACCATTTGACTTAAGGATTGATACTACCTGGGAGGAATACTCAGTGATCTTATTGAGAACCTATGTTGCGATGAGGTGAACAATGACACATTTAATACACATACAGTAGCCGTGGATATCAAATAAAGCGATTTCATTTTTTTTTCTGTTTTGTATTTTTAATTATTGTGGTTTGGTTTGGGTCACAAAAAACATTGAATTGAGTCCATTGAGAAATATCTAGGAGATGGACAAGGTGAAGCTTGCATCTAAATCAGATGCAGCACTAAAGACATTTTTCGGTTGAGTTATAACATATATTACACCACAGTATAAAATATAACTACGATACAATATTGTTTGTAATGTACTACAGAATAATACATGAACGCGCCAGCTGTACTTGGGCTGAAGAGTTGGAGGTTTAAGTTTTGCCTTGCCGTGCCTTTATCTGCCCTACATTGCAGCGCCAGGAGCAGCGCTCCACAACAGTAGCCTCATAAATCCAGCACCAGACAGAGACCCTGATAACTGCTCCACACACAAATGTGCATGCACACACACATGCATGCTCACATGCGCACACACACACACTTCTCCCCTGCGCTCTCCTTGCCCGTTGAAAAATCACAGCATAGTTCTATAGGTAAGAACCAAGCTCAACTGAAGGCACCGCTGCATCACATCACTCTGATCTACATAGAAAAATTGCACTGTTAAAACAACAGTACGTCTATGTCCTAACCAGACCCGCTCAGGGTAAACAGTCCTGTGTCACTTACATTAAGAAAGTTCCTGTTGATATCTATTTGCTTCGGAGGAGACTAAGAGCCTGTCAGTGAATGACAGGCCAGCCGGCCGGTAGAGCGGCCAACAGCTACCGCAGAATCCCCCCCAACCCACCCCACCCAACCCCACCCCCCGCCTCCGATCCTCCAACCCCACCCATGCCTCCACGGTCCCAGTGCAGAGTTAGTGCATTACCGTTATTAGTGTGGGTGGGCCCTACCGACTTGCTCACTCACCACTGTTCTGTAGTTCAGAAAGGTAGACTGTAAGAAGGAGGGGATGAGTTGGGGGTGGGGATGGGGAGGTGGTACCTGAATCAAATCTGACCGCACCGAGACTTACTGCCGGATTTATAAAGTATACTGAACTCGCTTGAACTGGGTTACTCTCGATAATAACTGGATAAAGAGGCTCAATTCGGAGGCTGGGCCAGTCTTGGAGAAGAGACTGCAACGGTGACCGTGTAGCCGCCACCAGAGCTGCACGACATCAATAATGTGGGAGCCGTGGCATCCGCCACCCCCTACCAACTCTGCTTCTATTTTCAACTGGTTCTGCACATTTAGCCTTGTGGAGGAGGGCAGCAGCTTGCATTCTAGCCTAGGACTTCCTTCGTTTGTACTGTCAATTTATCTGTAAATGCTCGCTGCTATGACACATTAAAAGGGAAATGGTAAAAAGAGTAAATCTGCGGATTCAGCCAGCTTTAGTTTGACTTTTAATGGGATAGATGGACTTAAAGTGTGTGGACACATAAAAGATGCATTTAAACTATAAGATGAGCTTTATGTGTCCCAGGGGAGGGTGACCTAAGAGGCTCTGACTTAGTGGGGGTCATGCTTAGAGCTCTGGGGTCGGGAACAAGCGCCTTCATCAGTGTTTTCTCTCTTGCAGGTTCCATGTAGGTGGATCACAGAGACACACACAGGTGCCCACACAAGGGCACGCACCAACAAAGATACAGACAAACACAGAAACAGTCACTTACATACAGTATGGACAGACATCTTAACCATGTTGTGGGTAACTACTGACATCATGCCTCATTTTCTAGCAAAATAAGGCACAGCTCCTTTACTTATATCTACAACGCGCAGTCACAATGACCTACATGATATTTATCCCTCACACATGCAATGAATTATAGGTTCTTTAGCTGTGCTCTTCTACAATATAATAATGATAAGCCAAAAATAATTAACCACTATACTGGCCTGTACACTGCACACACCGAGCTCTTTTATCTCATGGTTGCATACCTAATATCACATTAGTATTCAAAAAAAAAAGAAAAAAAGGCTCACAGATTTTTTTTTCTACTGCAAATTCCAGTAGAGGGTGGATAAAATGGAGTCTGGATAAACTTAGATGTCTGCACATTAGGCTCTGGAAGTAAAAGTATTTCTATATTGAAAATAATGATTATGTTCATGGGGAAACGGTCTATGCTAAAAATATAGGTTCAGACGGGGCTTGAATGCTCACAATTCATAGAGCAGAACTGGGATTTGCAGTAGAGAGCGTTAGTTTGTTTCTATTCAGTTTATTGCCTTTTCTCAGTTCACAAATCCTTCACATAGGAAAGTTTGTTTGGTCCCAGTATCAAACATTCTATCTTGATCACAAGGTAAAATCAGAAAATGCTTCTTCCTAGCAGTCACATTAATACAATACAACAAATACGACTCTTTTGCTCTTGTAGTTTCATCTTGTAGACTATGAGACTGTCTTGACCACTGATGAGTGAAAACACTCAGATGGACACAGATGGACACAGATTCACATATCGCCGTCACATGGTGTTCCGCACACCGACACACACACACACACACACACAGGTCAGGCAGCTGTGATGGCCAGAGGTATGTTCGCTGCAGTCACTCCCACCTAGCTCTCCAAACACACACACATTTACATATATCACACAATCACACACACACACACACCGCTCCCCTTCATCTTAACTCTTCACGGCTGAGTGCAATGGGGGGGGGGCGTTGTGGCCCCTCAGGCGGGGCCATTTCTCCCTGTGTTTGCACATTTCATAGTCATTGAACCTGCAGCCAAAAATAGAAACCTAACCACACGCTGCGAATACCAGGAAGATGTATACTCTATTAAATGCACTACAGGCAGTTTACCAAGGCACTGAATTCAAGGAAAC
>NC_137195.1:21630834-21715834 GCF_960531495.2 Zeus faber | reverse complement strand
TGATCCCCACCCCCCACCCCTTCCCTTCATCTCCCTGGGCTGTCCGCTGGTTTGGTGTGACCAAGAAGCTGGCCCGATGGTGCCTATATACTCGTGCAAATGCCTGAACAATATGATTGAATTTTGAGAAGGATTTATGAATCCTTCTTTAAAATGGGAATTGCATAACCCTCGTCATGTGTTCAGCAAGCCATATTGATTTGATGCTATATTTGTATATTGGTATCGACCAACCAGAGGACTCAATACTGCCACCAGCCCAATTCAATGTTTTCCCTGATCTATATTGCTGGTGTCACATGTTGTGTTTGATGGTGTGGACTGGTTTAGGTATAAGTCGAATTAGGTATAGGATTGCATTTCAATCAGAGCTGTTGTTACCAGTTTGTTCATCACTTCAACCCGAGTGTCGAAAGGGAAGTCTCAACAGCCCATAGACAAAGAAAGTACAATTCAAAACTCCAAAAATGTTCGCGATCAGAAAATAAACATAATTAAAACGCACACCGTGACTGTTTGCTTTTGGTTGTTTTGCTGAAATGTGACCCACAGAGGTGACTGATTGGATTTAGTCGTTGGAAGTTAGATTCAGATTGTAGTTGACCACTGTATGTGTATACACCACAGCATTTCATGAGCAATGCTTGTATTCAGACACGGTTTCTGAGGAACGCAGAAAAGGATTTGCTAACCACTTTGTCCTCCTGTTGCAATTCCATGAGAGCAGGAATGCAGCAGAAAGAGGAGGAAAAGGGGGCGGGGACAGGGAGAGAGAGACATAGTAAAAAAAAAAAAAAAAAAAAGACAGCAGGAACACATCCGACATTCCAACAGCAAAGGATTGGATGGCATCACATGAAAACACTCAGGCTCGTGATTCCATTTTTTAAGTGGGCTAAATGCTATAAGCTCTGGCTTAGTCTGCGGGGAGGATTTGACGAGGTTAGATAGACACTGGAACGCTATGGACCAAAAAACCTGCAAAATAAAAGAGATTCATTCAAGAGACGGAGAAGGTGGAACAGCGCCCTCTAGTGGCAAGACAGTCAACAACCGTACAGTATGTCAGACCTGAATTGTAGGTTCCACACAATAGCATGGTCCTGTATCAGTTTAATGAATCAAATTAGAAGAAAGGCGTCCACTTATAGACATTATCGATTGGAGTAGATGTTGATAATCTAAGAGGGATGAACGGCCATTAGAGACAGTGTTGGCTCCGTGCCCGGATTCAGATTTCATAACCTTAGATTTCAGATAGTGGCGTGGGCAGAAATACGTCTTGTGTGTGTGTGTGTGTGTGTGTGTGTGTGTGTGTGTGTGCGTGTGTGTGCCTGTGTGTGTGTGTGTGTATACTAGAAAAGCGCTACCAAGGCAGCGAAAAGTGAAAAGCTTTACCTTATTTGACCGCAGAGACACTCTTCCTCCGCACCGAGCACAGAATTTCGTTTGGCAATATGAACAGAGGTGGCCGCAGCCATCGGCAAACTTGGTTTTGTGGCATATCCCACAGGTCGGGGCCTCGCTCTTCTGGTCCTGAGTCTGCTTAGACTCCTCGCCCATCTGCTTCACCTGGTCCTTGTACGACTCAAACTGCTGGTGCAACTTCCTGCAAGGAAACATGAGGGGGGAAGGTAAGAAACCGATTGAGATGGAGATCATCTAAATGAACGTGTTCTTATTACAGACAAACGATAATTGTTTCATTGTTTCCATCATATTCTCTTCAGGCTAAGATTTGGATTTAATCCCAATCACTACATATGAACTCTCACTTTTTACCTTTGCTCTTGTGAGACAAGACTTGAAAAAGGGATAAACTGAACTTGTACATTTTAAGGTAGTAGAAGAACTAAAGAGTTCTCAAGCGCTCAAGGAGTCGACCGGGATTATTGTACATTCCTCCACGGTCTCCGAGTGTTCTGTCCCCTTCTCTAAAAATCACACTGATATGATAAACTTCTGGTTGGGATTTACTGATGGATCTAAGACCCAGAAACGTGTTAAAAAACAACAACAGGAACACTAAATTCCCAAAGGCCACGTTTTTTTCTTGTGATACAGTGCCGCTGCCTAAAGAGCACTTGGTGGAGTGGGGGAGATCACGTCATTCCACTTTCTCAGGTTCCTTTGGCGTTTAATGAATCATTTGCACGCGTGTTTCTCAGTCGGCTGCCGATCGTAAGGTAAGACAGATTACACCCTATTGCCAGACATCGCGGGACAAAGAGACACATCATAGGCGCAATACACCCGGGAACAACGTCACCAAATCGCCAACGTTAGAGATCGCACAAAGGAGTATTGCCGGCTGTGTTGGTCAACTGTTTGTTGCATTGGAAAGACTCTTGGGTGGAAAAAAATAAAAATCACATGAGGTTAACGTTTTCTTCTGCCCTATGGATGGCCTTAAATTAATACATTGCAGCCGGTCCAACCCAGGGTCAGAGCCCGTCCTGACAGTTCCTGAGAGGCCATTGCACATTCTTGGACTATGGACTTTAACATGCATTTTGTATGACACATGTCAGTTGAGCGTCTCCTTGGAAACTAAACACTGGGCTGACTTCATAATATGGCGATTAGAATTGGTTTCGCCCCACATATCCCCTGCAACATTCATTAGCACTTCTGAATTATTGAGTAGCGCTATCCTTTTACCACATAGAGCGCCTCGTTTGAGCTAAACGTGCTTCGTTCGCCCGTAAACACACCTCTGGAGCCCAAAATGTAATTGCTGCGCAGGCCTTCCCTGACTATCCGTGTGCACGTGTCTGCCATTGTGTGTGTCTAAACATTAGATAGAGTGCCAGTGGCGTGCCACACGCTGTACCCACTGGGGGATTAAGGGGCTAATTGTGTCACAGCCTTTGTCCGCTCACAGAGCAGAGATTAGTACACAGACTCGTGAACAGATCTCCCCAAATCTCATTTGGTGACACAGGACCTGATAACGGAGTGATGATGCTGTGCGATACAAGAAGTAAAGCTACTGTCTCCGAGGATGGAGGAGACAAGCCATGGCAAGCCCTCGTGTTTAATTCTTCATTGATCTTTTCTCCGCAGCTGTCAAATGTTTACCTGGACGCGCTCTGACAGCAAAGGGTCACTGCCGCACTGAGAGGCAAGGTCATAGAGAGAATTTGTGATAAAACTCGAGTGACTACCTTTCCCCTCCTCAGTATCAGGTCACTGAGGCAGCAAGCAGCAGCTCTGAGGAGGCCAAAACGATGTGATAGTATATCAACGCTCCCAGCCAGATATAACCGCCTTAGCAGGTAATTATAACGACAAGTTCTGTCTATCCTTCATTTCAAACATGCCAGGGAATTTGAATGAAAGAAAGAGAGGAAAAGGCCCTGTGTGGATTGATACTGTGAGATAAGCCGAGGAAAATAGAGAAAGGTAAAAGATCGGACTATAGCACAGAGAGAAAGAGTACCATGGGTGAAAGAAAGAGTGTTCAAAGCTAGGATGAAGGGTTTTGGGGTTTTGGGGCTAAGGTGAAGAAAACAGAGGGGGAGAAGAAAATCCAATGAAGGCCGAACAGGCGAGTAGAGCGGCAGAGGGAGGAGGGCACGAGAGAACCGGGCATGTTATGAAGTGTCAGGCAGCTGGCACGCAACGCCCAAATTCACCGTATCCCGTGCCGTGGTCGACCACGGGCAAAAATGGTCGACGCGGCCGACGTGTAACTGTATGCAACTCATTGTCCCATATCAATGCTGGCATATTTGAGATCTCTCACCTCTGGCCCGCACCGGCACGGCCATACATAACCAGTAACGTGAGCCTCTCCCTTGGACACATTACAGACTCAAACATATCACTGTTAAGGCACGACTAATAGCTCTTTAGAACGTCTCGGATTCTGCCTCAGTCGCAAATCCAAAGTGATCAGATGTTCGTCACGTGTCAGACGTGTTTCAAGGAGTGGGTTTCATTTTTTTTTTTTTTTTTATACCTCGAACAACCTTGTTATGTCACAGTGTCACGGACGAATTCAACTCAGGAGTACAGAATGGGGTACGTGTGTATCACTGTTGTCCTTTTGTCTTTATTCTTAAAGAAATAAAATTTGCTCGGAGAGAGCCCTACCAAGCTCCAGTCTCTCCTCAGGACAAACTACCCATGTGCCACTAGGGTGCAGCACCCCTCCCTTAGGCCCTGCTGGAGAGAGGAGATCACACGGGGATCTGGGCTATTACTTACGCGTCAGGATCGGGCTCCTTGTCATTTTGGGACTTTTGCTGGGGCTGAAGAACGTTATTTACCAGCTCAGTGATCCCACTAAAGGGAAACCACCTGTTCAAACAAGCAAACAAGCGTGACTGGAACATTCGGATGGGGAGAGAGAGAAGAGAAAGAGAGATATAGAGAGAGGCATCGTGGGAGAAAACAATCTGGCCTGAAAGAGGGCCGAGAAGGCAAGTCAGGTTGTTCCCAACACAATAGCTCTGTGTGTGTCTGTGTGTGAGTGCGTGCGTGTGTGCGTGTGCGTGTGTGTGGAGGGGGAGGTCATTCACTACAACCAGAGCAGAGGGTGGGAGGCGACCAGGGTGCTCGCAGATTGAAGATCAGTGGAAAATTGACAACCAGCCACGTCATCAGAGCTCAGGGAAAACAATCGTCGAGAGATTGAGAGAAAACGACAGAAAAAAAGACTAAGGGTAGCACGAGAGAAAACGCCACAGGAGAGAGAGAGAGAGAGAGAGAGAGAGAGAGAGAGAGAGAGAGAGAGAGAGAGAGAACCGAAGGGTAGCAAAAAGTCGAGGAAAGGGAAAATGTCAAAATACAAATCGACTCGGAGGGCAAGGAGAGTAAGAAGCGGGAGCAGCTGTGCAGCCAATGGAGATGAGGGTTGTTGCACGTTTCAGGAGAATCAGTTGTTCTGGTTCCAGGAGGTGAAGTGGGGGGTCAGACTGTCGGACCGGTCAGCCGACAAAAAGTCAAGATGCAGAGACGGTACAGCGGAGGAGATGCGTCCAGTCGTACTATGCAGGTACAAGGAAGAGCCCACGCAAGCCAATCAAAATGCAGATGACACACTGAATGAGAGGGCGCCCAATTATTAAACCCAGGACACGGGACAAAAGGGGGTCGGACTTTACTGAACAAAGCTGGCAGGAGGTTAAAAGCAGTTATCATTGATGTCACAAAATACTGTTTGTGTTGCAACATCCAACCTGGTCGGTGTGTTTTTTTTTGGTTGTTTGCTACAAAAACATATGTAAATAAGATTAGAAAAATAAATAAATAAACATGTCACTGATCTCTGTGACATCAATGACTTCTCTTTCCTTTTTCTCTCCCAGTTCAAAAGAGAAGAAAGCCACATGAAGCGCACAGCACCCACCAACAGGAAGAAGTGTCAAAGCCTGGAGCACTCTGGGTAATGCAGTTTACTTACTGTGCGGGCTGAGGCTTTGGTTCTTCTTTGATCCTAAAACATTAAAAAAAATAAAATAAAAAAAATAAAAAGGTGTGGACAGCTCATTGCATACAGAACTCAAAAAGAGATGGTGAAACCAATCTTAAAAACATAAAAACAAAACAACATAACACAATCAATGCAATGAATGAATATGACATAAATTAATGGATAATATGAGAATGCCTAAGTTTTGCATAAACGGGACGCGGTCACGATCATCACAAAATAGGGTTTGATGGAGAGGGTGTGAACATAAACTACAGCCACAAATCAGAACATTAAAAAATGACGGTCAAAGTGAAAATGTCAACTTAAAGGAAAATTAAATAAGGTGACACTGCGAGCTTCATGTACGCAAAAATCACTGGGATGACTCTGGCTTTCTGCAGGGGACATTGGGCTGTGGAAATCCCGATCAGCTGCATTAAAACCAGGTTTGTTTTTTTAACGTATCCGCATCAGACAGTCGGATCCTCCACTAGTGGCCGTCGGACGAACTGTGTCTTTTGCATCCCAAAATATGTCTCTTTGAATCGAGAGAATAAAAAAATGGCTCTGTTGTGTGTATTACCCCAGTGTTTTACAAATGTCCTCCACCGGGTCATCAAACATCTGCAGTGTTTAGATGACGCACTCCCTGAGCAGAAATTGGCTTTGAGATTTTTAGAAAAGCTTTAAGATCTTTAGCCAAAGTGACACTAGACACGCCGAGCGCATATTATAGTATATATTGTATGTATAGTATATTATATACATTATGTTACATAGAGTACAACACGTTTTATATGGTATATTTTTAAAAGCCCAATGCTGTGATCTAACCATGTTTATGTTTGTCGGTCTGAGTCGGTGTGACATCACAACCGGGAAAGTGTAGCCCGAGTCCATCTAAATCCCTGTCAGAGCCATGGGACAGGCCTGTTCGACGTGAGCATGGAGCGTTATGTACCCATCACTCTCCTTCCTATTTTTTACTTTCCTGATGAGTCAGTCCATGTCCCAGTGACCCCCACGGCGCTGCTCTTTATTGATCCTGTCAGCTCCGTCTCTGTGGTCACATTACAAGCCTCATATCTACCTGATCAGGCCTGCTTGGCCTGGTGTGTGTGTGTGTGTGTGTGTGTGTGTGTGTGTGTGTGTGTGTGTGTGTGTGTGTGTGTGTGTGTGTGTGTGTGTGTGTGTGTGTGTGTGTGTGTGTGTGTGTGTGTGTGTGTGTACAGTATATATATAGAGGTGCTTATGTGCATACAAGTGTGCGTATCTGCGGCTGTTGTGTGTGTGTGTGTGAGATTGCAAGCTGGGGTGTATTGTTTGCCATGAGTGAGTGTGAAATGTCAGAGCTGACGTATTCAGTGTCCCCGGCTGCTGTGGGGCCTGCAGGAGAGGGAGGGATGTAGGGAGGGAGGGAGAGAGGGAGCGAGAGGGAGCGAGAGAGAGCGAGAGAGAGAGAGAGAGAGAGAGAGAGAGAGAGAGAGAGAGAGAGAAAGAGAGAGAGTCTCTGTTTTCCATCTCTTTAACCTGCACCCGGCCTTGGGTCTGACCTGGCGAAGGCGCAGATACACACACACACACACACACACACACACACCCTCCTCATCTAATCCGTCACGCTCCTGTGTCTCTGTCTGAGGTTTCTTCATTCCAGGTTTTAGTTGTTTGTTGTTTGGGGTTCCCATTATAGACCTTTTGTATTTAGAAAGCATGGAGGGGTTTTTTTTTATGATGGTTGAAGCTGCAACTGCCCTCTAGTGGACAGATTTACCACATTACAATTCTGACAACTAGATCTGTTGGGTTTTTTTTTCAAGGCAGAATGGATAAACAAGGTTTTCTTTTCATTCACGTTCATTTCATTCACATTTTCTCACCTATCTGATCATCTAACATATTTTTATCCAAACAGAAACAAAGGCAACGGCCCGGATCGAGACGTGGCCCTCGCCGTGTAAACACTGTTACCCCTTGTTCAGGGGCCGCGTCAGAGGGAGCTGAATGTTTGAGGAGGAAAGGCAGACATTTCATTCATCTGTAGAGAGAGAGAGAGAGAGAGAGAGAGAAGGAGAAAATGGGAAAAAGGAGTGGTGGAATACTACTGTCACACACACACACACACACACACAGTCATACAACCAGTGACTGTCCATTCAATACACTTCCATCTTAAGGATTTTCTTTTTCTTCAAATGTGATTGTAATACTGGTGTGATTCTAACCACCTCCAACTCATCTGCCCACCCACCCCACTCTCTCCCCCTCCCCCCCCTCTCTCCTCCTCCCCCCCTCTCTCTCTCCTCACGCCGTAACACCGTAAACTGCCTGCTGCTCTGCTGGGCTGCAGTGGGAGCAGGAGAAACACATTGATGTGACAGCTGTACAACAAGCCCTGAATCATCATATTCTCCCACGCCCCAAAACCAGGTTAGCAACATGTCACTGGGCACCATGGCAGGTCAGCCACTAGCTGATACATACTTTAACAACTTCTGATATGCCCTGTCCGGCCCGTCCGTCACTCAGTGGGTGGAGCACCCGGTAAGGGGGTGGTCCGCGTAAACGGCATAGGGTCAATAGAGACGTTTTAACCAACTAAGGGTAAAATTGTCCCAGACTGAGAAACAGTCATCGCCTGGCAAAGCTACAATATGTAAGGGCAGAAATATGTGTCGCTGGAAACTGAATCATTTCTATTTGAATTTGAATTGCTCAACTTGAATATTTGCATTAACAAACCAAATTTGAATCACATCACTTGAATTTGTATTGTTTAACTTGAATAATTGCATTGACAAAATCAAATGAATGAATCTCAATAGCATAATCTTAAATGGAATGTATTCGTTTGGAACTGAATTCCAATATACTGGAAACTGAATGTAATATTATGACATTGAATTCATTTGCTCTGAAACTGTATTTGATGCTCACTGAAAATTCATTAAGTTCTCACAAGTCAAATTCAGTTCTAGTCACATATTTCCGCCCATAATGTGCAGTGTGGATCTAATCAAAATCGAAAGTGAAGTCTAAATCTAAGCAATTATGAAATACTTTTTGATCTCCGTTTCCATTCACTCAGATCATACTCACACACATTATGTTTCATATTGGACTCAGCGATCCCATACACCAACTAGGGCATAATTACTTCCCAATTACACCAAAAGAAAGTGCCAGACCTGCCCAGCCTGAGAGGAGAGTTGTACCCTCTCCTCACCTGCTCTCTCCTCTCCCTATTTCTACCCCAGTCTTTCTTTCTTTTCCTCCACCTCTCAGAAGTCTCCAAGAGCGTGGTGCCGCAGTGAGGAATGGTTTGGAAATGGTCAGACGCAGCGGGCCGCTCCTCGGGGAGAGCGTGACTTTTCCACTGATCGCCAGCTGTGAAATGGAACATCCTCCAGCATGGACTATGACAGCTAAATATCACTCCAAACATCAATCTCTACCCTCTACATAGCTGCTCTACATCATGATCTACATGCATGTGTTAAGGTGGGTCTTTCGTAGTTACCATAGCTTGGTGACAGCTGATTAGTCAGATTTCTTTGGATTTTTTTTTTTTCGATTGTGCACTTACTGGCCCAAAGTAGGCGAAATCGGATCAGATTTAGACCTAGGGGTCACTTTTTGACAGAGCTTACGATGCAATTGTTTGTCCATTCTCCGAGCACTTATCACTAATTTGAATATCTACAGCGGAAAACGATAGCAGCCCGCCGCTGCCAACGCCTAATCATCAGACAATCTCACGACACATCATCTCCTTGCTTTGCAGTTTGTTAAGAGAAAGATATATGCTGACAGTTTTCAGTCCACCTACTTCCAATCTTTCAATTAAATGTCATAGTTTTATTTTTTTTATGGAGAAATAAAAAAACATGAGGGAAATCCCCCCCTAACAGCACTTTTTCTTTTTTGCATCACGCCTGCCAAGAGAGCATGGAATACTTCCAAGAGCCATTTAGAAGTCTCCGAGAGCATGTGAGTGATCCCCGAGCCAAGCTGCGGGAATCTCGGCCCTCGAGTACAACTCTCCCTGTAGATGTGACAGAATTCTCCCTGAGCGATGGCGGAGAACGATACCGACGTCCTACGGCTCAAGACGCTTTATACAGATAGCGAAAAACGCAAATGTTGGCTTGGCATCGGTGCCCGGGGTAGATAGGTCTCTGAGACACAGATCTCATACAGCTAAGCTGTGACCCCGCAGGCCCTGGGAATCTACCAGAGACGGACTGATAATTGGATCATAAGGGAATAATCTGGCTCAGTGGGTAAATACCAAGCACATGAATCATTAACGGAACCCCAAGCCTGTCTGGACTGACCAGGGGATGAGGCTAATGTGTATCTGAAATCACTTCGGAGGCAAATGATCTGATCTGATGCCACCGTTACAAAGACCCAGTCTCACCAATCCTGTGGAGTTATCATGAATCGTATTTTACACGACATACATAGCATGTGAAGTGGCCACATAAAATGATAAAGAAAAAAAGAAAAAAAATCTTTGCTACTACTCAGGAGGTCCCAGGGTCCTACGAACAAATTGCTGCGGGAGAGTTCAACATTAAAAATCAACACGCGCAGCGTTTTACCGAGGAGCGCAATCTCTCTGGGATATATAGGAGGGGAGGGGGAAAAAAAAGGAAAACATAGAAATCCCCACGCTGTACTGTCACTACTGTGCCGGTCCTGCAAAAAATAAAAATAAAAAAATCCGAAAGGGGGAGGGCGAGCGGGCTGGCGAGCGTGCATGCACTAAAAATAGCAGTTCATTTAAAGACAGCCGATTAGGTCCCGAGACACCTGTTCATTCTGCCGCTCAGAGAAACGGCAGGGGAAGTGCTACTTAACACTTTTTTCCTCCACCTTGGAAAGATTAGGGGCAGGGGATGGAGAGCTGATAACTTCCTCTGGCACGGGGCGCTGGCACAGGGCGATAATGACGGAAGATGTGAATCGGTGAATCGAAAAGGTGCACCAGCAAGACCTCCTGACCGGGATTAATATTCAGATTGTCAAACAGGAGGTTGGCACCAGCAGATTTTTCTGAGCAACGTGGGGGGGGTGGCTAATCTGCTGCCAAATATAACTAAAAATCCATCTGTTTCCTCAGATTACCTGCCAGGATTCAATTTAGCCGCACTGTATCTCACATCCTGAGAGATTTCCAAGTGGCAACGAGTCAGATAATGACCCATTGCAAGTTCGCAAGTTCACATCCACGCAGGACTTCATCTCAACACTGTGAAGGTTTGACAGATTTTTTTTAATGGGTAAAGGAAATCGAAAACGTTTAATGACTAGTGAGCTAAAATCCAAGGAAAGCTGTGAGGGGAAAAAAATGTCATCATTGCCAGCGTAGCCCCCGATGTACCCTTGTGTGCTTGCGTGTGCACATTTGCGTGTGTTTGAGTAAATGCTTTGGTAATGGTGTGTGTATGAGGACATCCGCCCACGTACGTGCATGCTTTGTTGCTTTTCAGTCGTCTCGCTTTATTCAACCTGACACAGATACATTTCATTCTGGCTGCCATCAGCACTTTCTTGGCACCTGACATTGTCCCATATTAAAGGAACGTCTCCTCAGATACACGGTGGAACGGATCCAGTGGGACTTCTCCAGCAGTCTCAGCCTCCCACCAGTGGGTGTGGCAGACGAGGGGGGCATAGTTAAGCCACGGTCTGCGAGTGACGTTGCCGTCTTCTTCCCGCCGCGGCGCAGCTGTACTGGATCCGCCTAATCAGCCTCATTAGCGCTGATTGGTCGGACCCGGCCGGGAGATTTTTCTTATGTGTTGTTTTGTCTTGCAGCGGGGATCACGTTGTTTAGGAAATGCGTCCCTGTGGACCAGATCGCGAGGCACACGAACCTGGACTCTGATTATTACGAACATTGATTTCTGTTCACGTTTCGGCCTTTTTGTTTATCCTTTTAATAAAAACCCTGCAGTGCCGGCACCTCACTGCCCGAGAGTCTCCGTCTCCCTCCCTGAACCCGTATCGGTAGAGCCTCCCACAAGTGCCGCCTGAACAGGGACCATGGAAGGAGCGCTGGAGACGAACCACTGGCTAAGGTTGCGCATCACTCCGGTGGTGACGGGGAGGACCTGCGGCAAAGCCCCCGGCTCTGGGTCTCCCTCTCCTCTGTCCCCCTGGAGGACCGGGTCCGCACTGGCCCTGCACAGCCTACAGGGGCGTTGTCTCCATCACTGGGAGGCGAGAGTGCCACGGGTAGGAGGAGGTGCCAGGGCATGCCGCGACCGACAGCTCGCCCGCTGCCACCAACCGGGAGCAGGAGGAGGACCCGCCCCGCGTCCAGCCCCAAGACCTTCGCAGGCCTCGCCAGGTTTTAAGGTGACTGCTGCAGTTAGTCCCCACCTGTCGCACTTCCTGATTTTGGATACGGATTGGCCTGTGTTTAACACATTAATAATGGAGGCTGGAGTAGTGCGCTCACTGTCAGTAGGGAAATATGAGTGTTGCGTGGCGCACAGTAATGCTGAGGGGTAGTTTGTGGTTGCTATGTGGTCGGGAGGAGTCCCCAATGGGGTCTTACCCAGTGGTCTTATTGGCTGGGAATTTGGGCCCCATTTGTGACGCGTGTGTGTGTCCCGAGTGCCAGTTAGTCAATCCTCTGGCTACACTAACCGCGCTGTTGAGGCCCTTCCCCCTAGTCAAGGTGCCGTTCAAAAGACTCTGTATGGACCTCATTAGGCCGTTAGACTGCAGTGCAGGTATCGTTTTGTGTTGGACCTAGTAGACTACGTAACCTGGTACTGCAAGGCAGTGCCCCTGCGCAGTATTACAACCAAAAGTGTGGCACAGGCACTGTTTCAGGTCATCGGGATTCCGAAGGAAATCCTGACAGACCAGGGTAGTTCATTTGTCCGTACACTTCAGGAGCTTTACAAGCTGTTGGGCGTCCTCTCAATTTGACCGATGGCCTGGTGTAGCGGTTCAATAAGACACTGAAGAACATGGTTCGTAAGTTTGTGCATGAAGGATAGCCGAAACGATAGTTAGGTGCGCAGGAGGTGCCTCAGGCCTCCACAGGATTTCCTCCCTTGGAACTCCTCTTTGGCAGGAGACCCCGAGGCACCCCGGGTCGACAAACTCCTTGACCGGTTAGGTACGGCTCCCTTTTTTCACGACAATGGATTAAACCAAGGGCTACTGGTAGATTCCCTTGTCACCAGAGCCCAAGGAAAAATCGGTTTTCGCCACTACACAGGGGCTGTGCCAATTTGTAATGCTTCCGTTCAGGTCTTTCAAGGCCCCAGCCAACTTTCAGAGACTCATAGACCAGGTCCTGTGTCCGCACGTGGCATACACCTACTTAGATTATGTAATTATTCACAGTGACACCTGGGGGCGGCACAGGCAGCATGTGGGCGCAGTGCTCCAGTCCCTGAGGCGGGCGGGGCTCAACGCCAACCCTATGAAGTGTGCTGTTGGGCAAAGGGAGGTAAGGTATCTGGGGTCCCACTTGGGTTGAGGACTTGTCCGACTCCAGATTGATTAAACTCGCTGGCTACTACAGGAGGTTTGTAGCTGACTTTCGCACTGACCAGCCCTTTGTCTGATTCAACCTGAAAGGGTGCGTCAGATCCCGTCCAGTGGACGGAGAAGTGCCAGGAGACATTTTAGAAGGTAAAATCACCTCTCTGTGGGAAGTGTGTGTTGTGTACACCTAACTTTTCTCTCCCTTTCTGCTTGCAGACTGACGCGTCCAACAGAGGGCTGGGGGCAGTGTTGTCCCAACAGGTGGAGGGGGCTGACCAACCGGTGCTGTCCATCAGCCGAAAGTTCTCCGAGAGCGGGAGCCCAGGTACAGCACCGTTGAGAAGGAGTGCCTCGCCATCAAGTGGGCAGTCGACACCCTCCGGTACTAAGACCTGGGGTGCCCTTTCACCCTCTGTGTTCTTTTAATAAGAACCTCGCCGTGTCGGCACCTCACTGCCCGAGAGCCTCCGTCTCCCTCCCTCAGTCTCCCACAGTGGGAACAGTAATAGTGCTCTTGATCAACCCAGGGCCCAGGAGGCCTGTCATAAAGCCAGGTCCAAACCCATGTGTCTCAGCCCGGGCTCCATGTTATGCTACAAATCCAACCAAAAATTACCTCCTCAAGCCACAGCTTCCACCAGCCCAGTCCTCTATAACCATCATGTCATGACTTGTCATTGGTCAGAAGATTTACCACCAGGTCAATGCCAGCCCGCCCCTGCCCTCATCCTACCCCAAACCCCCTCCACCCATGAGCTGGCTGCTGGTGGTTATTGTTGTGGTTCCTGGGAGCAGGAGGTGGGCAGTGCTAAAATTGCAGTGAGCCATCGCTGTCTCACTCATGGCTATAATAATAGCCTGACCGGGCTAACAATAGGGAGGTAATGGATACGCTGCCTATTATTGGCCCGGGCTGCTCCGACTCTTCCTGTTCCAATTCATGGCTAGAATGCGTCACCATTGGGTCCCTTAACTAAATTAAAAACATACAGTGTACACAGAAGAGACCAAGAGCAATCTGATATCTGTGCACGCCCACCACTTCTCACTGTGAAACCTGAGTGCCAGAAAAACACATGCAGACGGACATCTTTATTACCATAACGCAAGAGGAAACGTGACATGAGGGCAGACACATTTGGACGGACAAACAGATGGGAGCACAATACTGTCCCAGGGAAATTAACTTCAACTCTGTCTCTCGCGACATCTGTCTCTGGTAGAAAGAGATCTGTTTGACTTTGGCTACGGTCAAATCCCAAATCAAAGGATTCCCTTGCATTAGCTGCCTCTCCACACAGATTTAAAAAAGCCAGCCATCCAAGCAGCCACCCACTCAGGGATAAGGCCACCAACTTATGGCTGCTGTCTACCGCAAAGCCCCCGAAATGGCCTTCTGCCTGATGACTTCACTCCCCACGCAAAAATGACTGTTTTGCCACGTCCACGCAAAGGCCAGTAGCCAGCAGAACACCCCCCCCTCAACACACACACACACACACACACACACACATCCCCCTCCCCCAACTCAGCACCCAAATGCGTCCTGGTCATCTTAGATATCGCCACGGCGATGGCGATGCTATCTCAGTGGGACGAGTAATATTAAAGGATTAGCGGGAGATCCTCCATTGGGCTTCGGTGGAGGCGCTTGAGCCTGAGATCAAAACCTTCTCTCTCTCTCTCCCTCTCACTCCAGTCAGCGTTCAATGATGGAGCTCAACCACTAGCAGGCCCGTTTGTTGTTTTTTTTATTTCCGTAATACCGAAATGTGCACAAAAACACACTAGAGTACATTAAACCAAGCTGCCATAAGTGCACCTACTGTAAGCACACACACACACACACACACACACACACACACAGACATACTGACATTGAACTCTAGCTGTCTCACTGCTCTCATGGTGTTTACAGTATTACCTTTTGCCTGTGGCGCTGTGCTTAGTGGCCTACACTCTCTACTATGCACAGCGTGCTCTCCGCTCCAGTGTCTATAGTGTGCAGCCTGCGTACAGTATGCTTATATAAGGGCCATCGCTGCATTAGTGACGTCATAATAATAACTTCATCTTCCCTATTTGTGTCAGTCGACTGCCACTGTTGTCTACCTACAGTAGTGCCACGAGCCCTGTGGAGCCTCTAAGAACAAACTGAGAATACAACATGGTGGCATTCTCAGCACAGGGACATCAGCCGACTGAGACAGAGCAGAAAAACGCAATAACAATAAATTACAGCAAATTTAAGTTGTGACCTATAATATTCAGTGTATTGCACACTATTATGATTCCTTTCCTATATCCGACTCCCTCGCCTTATCACCTGGAATAAGGAAGGGTAAAGCAGCGAGGAAGTGAGTGCGTGCGCGTGTGTGTGCGTGCATGTGTGCGCATATGTATGTGTGTGTGTGTGTGTGTGTGTGTGCTTGACCAATACGGGGAGAGTATGTTTGTTAAAAACCAAAAAAAAAACAAAAAAAACCCCTTTGGATTGTTTTGCTGCGCCCGCCACACAAAAGGAGCTACAATGGAAGGTGCGTTCGGTCGGCGCGCCTGTGTTTGAGTCACCAGCTTGCACCTGCTCTGACCAGCTGAGTCTTGAATGAGCAGCGTACACGTGCACACACGCACACACACACACACACACACACACACACACACACACGAACATGCCACCCACCATGAGCAGACTGGACAAATGTTTGGGGGAATGGGGAGACTAGCCAAGCTATAATTTGAATGTTTTTTTAATACACAGGTATATGTCCAAATCAGCAACATTCTGAGATGAGTCTTCCACAGGCTGCCTCTCTCTCAAAACTTTTTGCATATTCAAGCTTATGGTCTTGGACCTTAATTAGGACATAGAACCACAAAGAAACAACAGCAAGCGTACACAACATACCACAACAGCCCCAGATGTAGTGGACATACAGAAGGCAATATAAAATGTCTATTTTATTTACATATTGAGATCAGGAGGCACACAAATACAAGTATTAGCAGGAATCATAAATTATGCACGGATTGTCTAATTATAGCATAACCATCAAATTAACCCACTCCTGTAATTCCTCATCTAAACTCAAAGGTCTAAAATAGTTATTTCTGTCGTGGTATAACCGACTGACATAAGGAGTGTAAAGTCTACCATTTTCAAGTTCTTTCCACGGACACTATGTAATTCCACATAGAATTCGTTTGGGATCCACTCCAGAAAAATAAAAATGCTAAATGGTCCGTATTTGATAGAGGTACTTTTCTATAGGATCCAAGGAATGTATCTCTATAAGAAATCTAGAGAAATTATAGAACAACACAAATTATATTCCCTTATAGATATCTATAAAAAAATATATAAATCCATTGCAACTCCCTTTGAAAACACATAGAACATAATCGAAATACCTGTAACATTTAATATTAATATGGTTGTATATATATATACGTGTATATATGTATATACTGTATGTATATATACAGTATATATATATATATATATATATATATATATATACAGTATATATATATACTGTGTATATATATATATATATACTGTATATACTGTATATATATATATTTGAACCTATTTGAAACTGCCGTTTACTTGTAAATAATATTTCCCATCAAATTCAAAGTAGTTTAAAAGCCTAAGAATAAAAATGGTGGAATCACATATGAATCTTCTGGGTGGGAGCACGTCCACAGTGCAGCCTTTAGAGTACAATTTTCTTGCATAAACACCCTGGTCATGGGAAGTATTCGAGTAGAAGTCAAGAGTAGTGCGAATGGTATTACGGGCAGGTCCATTTGGAATCAATAATCAATAATGTGGATTCCTCACCATCAGAAGGTCATTAGGACACACCTGATTTAATATGAAAATCAACAAAGCTAGGTCATATATTCAGGAGGGAGTCATTGCCCCCTTAGTGGAGAAATGCGTTTCAATCTCGATATCGCTTTAAATGTACTTGTTTCCGTTTGTCGGCGTGAATTGCTATTTCACCAGTGCATGAATGAAACTAAATGTAGGTCTGTGAGACTAGAATTAAATCAGGTGAATAGTAATAATCCTTTATAAAGTATATAAAAGAATATAAAAAGAAAAATCACTTTCAGGGTGAAGGGCATCTGCTGAGCTAATGAGACAAAGGCAAATAATTAAAAACCAAATAGGATTCGATTGAAGCAACAATCTGAAAATCCTTTGCTTTGACCAAAATGACTAAAATGACTTAATACGGTTCACTTCGCAATGGTCGACACAGCTTCCAGGTGCATCCCTCTGTTTGTCCCACCCTCCCTCCCTCCCTCCGTCCGTCTCTCTGTCTGTCTTTCCGTCAGCCTGCATGCCTGAGCTCGCCGTCCGTCCAGATATCCGAAGGCCGGCTCGGTCGGACGCCCGGCTCCCCGCCTTCCTCCACTGAAAGTCGACTGGGCGCGTCTCCGCGACTAATAATCCAACCGCCGCAGCACGAGGGAAAACATCTAGAAATGAGCCGTCTCCGTCCTCAATCTCTCCGTTCCCTCTTGCTTTCTTTCTTTACCCCTCTGTCGTTCCGTCTCTCATTCTGCCCGCACCCACGGAAAAGACACACGACTACGATTAAAGCACTGGGGATTCCGCAATGTCTTTTCTCTTCTCTGGGAAAGGGGTGGGAAAGGCTACGATGAACCCTTGGGGAATTGAAGGATCACATAATCCTTCATCTTTGGCTATGTACACTAACAGAACGTACAGTCTCTCCACCTCCAAGACCGGGTTCCTTCAGGACATGGTCACAGTCAAAGCTAGAACAGTGGGCGGCCTTTGCAAGGCCCCCTCTTACAGCAAAGGAAATGTAATGGGACAATTTTTTTGTTGTTGTTTTGCCTTTCAACAGCTCCCACCCTTCGTTTTGTCCTGCTGCCTTTTGGCTCTGGAGACATACATACGTATACGTACTCAAAATCAACGCCGCCAGCTGTTCCACACACAGCGCACGTGCTTCTGCGGACGTGCTCGGCCTCCCTCGGGGTGTTGGATGCCATATATCTCCCCTCCACATTGACTCTACTCAGAGGTGATGGGGACGAGGAGCGTAGGTGGGGGCGCGTGGGTGATGAGGTGGGCAATAAATGTGATAAAGAGCCCCCCCCCCCCCCCCCACCCCCCCTCCATCCTCACTCCTGCCCCCGCCCCGCCCCTCGTTCCCCGTCGCTCTCAGATCCTCTGACCTTTCCTTTGGTTGACTGAGGACTGCTACACACACACCGTGCCATCCTTATCCTCGGCCCCTCTGCCTCCCTGCCCTCCCCTCCAGCTAAAAAACTTCTACTTCCTCCTTGGTTCCTGCTGCTCTCACCCAGGGCCGGAAAAATAAGAACCTGCATGACTTTCATCACTCACTCACACACATGCACATTCACACAACTTGGGCAATAATGTATGTGTGTATATATTTGTATTACACTGTACATACAGTAATAAGCTAGTTATAATTAATATTTATTTTATATATATATATATATATATATATAAATAAATATAATATACACATAACAATAATTTATCCTGTGCATAGTATCACATTTTGTATATTCTGTATATTTTTACATATCTGACTATTTCTGTTTTTGTTTTTTTGGGTTATTTGTATATATTTTACTTTTTTCTTTTGACTGTTAATTTTCTTTTTTTTCAAGCTAACGGTCTGTCGTGAAATGCACCAAACGTCATCAGAACAAATTCCTAGTATATGTAAATGTACTTGGCGGAAAAAGAATCAGTGGCTTCTACTTCAGCAACCTCATGCATAGACCGCCCTAAGCATCGCTACGAATACCATGGCAACGCGCTTTTACCAACGGTGATCTTCATGGCCAGTCTTGTATATACTATACACACTTTACACAATAAGCATTACTACTCTCTAGGCTACTACAAAAGGTGGTACGCAATAGTGTAATGATGTGAATGGTGCAACATATTGTCAAATGATGAGTACTCAACAGCTCTACTGCAATCCACCCGTGGAGCACCACTATCGTTACTGTTGTATGTGATCGTTTCGTTCACAGTACACCATCGTACGTATCTAAAATTACAATAACATTGTCCATGGATCGCGGCAGAGTAGGGAGTCCTGCATGAATCCATAAACCGTCACAGTCCATCTACAGTAAGTAAACCAGATCCCTGTTGCCAGTCACCATATTGCACTTCTCAATAAAACACTTTTACAACAGTCATCTATCAACAAGGGCATTTCAAATCACACAGCCAACGGCAGGAAAATCCCTTCAAACTTTGCTTAGCGGATAAGAGGCACGCGAGAGAAAAGCACCTGTGCTGACTAATGCAGATGTGGTTTGGAACAAAAGCACGGGAGACAATGGGGACCCGGCGCTGCGCGGTGGGAGATGGCCGGCTGATTCCTCTGTCAATGGGACTGTGGCTGTCATATCAGCAGCGACAGCCGGGAGAGCTGATAGCATCTCGGACGTCAGTGTCTCTCATTTTCACGCTGATGCTCCGCTCTCCTTTCCTGTCCTGTCCTCAATTCTACTTCCTCTTCTTCAGCCTCCCATTCCTGGCCACCCTTCCCTATCCAATCTCTCCTTTGGTGGCTTTATTCTTTTGCCCTTTCCTCTCCTCGACCCTTCTTCACTTGCCTCCGTTGTCCTCTGTTCTCTCCTGTCCTGATAGACACTGAGAGACAGCGGGCCTCCTCAAATGCAAGAGGCAGGAAGAGGCCACCAGAATTCACCAAAATAGAGACAGACAGACAGAAAGATGGATAGATAGACAGATGGATGGATAGATAGATATAGACAGACAGACAGACAGAGAGATAGATAGCTAGATATATAGATACCTAAAGCAGGGAGATTCCCATGGGAACAACCTACTTGACATCATGCCAACTTTTCCAAACCGAAACGCATTGTAACTTTAATTAGTTTGACGATGTATTCATCTGGCATGCAACTGTGCTTTATAGGGGCAAGACAGCAACCTCATCCTATCTCCCGCTCGCTCTCTCTCTCTCTCTCTCTCTCTCTCTCGCTCTCTCTCTCCCTCTCTTCCTCACTCTGCCTCCCTGCCTTCCTCCCCAGGGGAAAGTGGTGGGGGAAGGGAGTCACTGGAAGCCTTATGACAGAATCTGCTCTTTGCATGGTGAGCGAGGGCGAGTGAGTGAGACAGAAAACCAGTGTGAGAGAGAGAGAGAGAGAGCGAGAGAGAGAGAGAAGCTGTGTGTGTGTGTGTGTGTGTGTGTGTGTATTGTCCAGTGAGAAGCTCCTGAGCATTGGCTCGCCCCATTTCACAACCATAGATCTCTCTTTCTTCCTTCTTTGTATGGATGCTAGAAAGGAGGATGTCATACGCTTAGGCCCCTGTAACATGGTGTGTGTGTGTGTGTGTGTGTGTGTGTGTGTGTGTGTGTGTGTGTGTGTGTGTGTGTGTGTGTGTGTTTGCGTGTGGGCAAATGTATACTTGCGCATGTGCAAATACAGGCATGCGTGCAAGCCTGTAAGCATGCCTGCATCTTTTATATATATAAATGTGTTTTGAGTATATGCATGCCTGCACGTATGTCTCTCACGCTCTCTCTCTCTCTCTCTCTCTCTCTCTCTCTCTCTCTCTCTCTCTCTCTCTCTCTCTCTCTCTCTCTCTCACTGTCTCCCTTTCACTTTGTCACTCTTCCTCTTTTTCTTTCTGGTGGAACAGAAGGGGGCCGAGACCCTGCAGCCTCCAGGGATGCAGGAGAGCTGTTGTGTGGCTCTGACCCCAGCTGGTGCTGCCACCCTCCCCATGCCTTCCATCTCCATATCGGTGAGATGACCGGGACCAGAGGACGGTGGCAGCGGTGGGGATGAGGGGACGAGAGGATGGGGGAATGGGGGTGGGGACAGGGGCGGCGGCAAAGGAAAAGAGAACAGAACGTAATCGATGGCTTGGCTAAAACGGTGACACAAGGGGAAAGCCGATTCTAGGTCAGTGCTCTTTCGCGGTGGACACATTATCATCCCACCACCACAAAACTACAGCAACTCGCTAACCGGGAAGCGACTGTAACAGTATGGATAGGAAGAGCTCCCCAGCAGTGGCACGTAATCCGTGTGCTAGAAGGAACACCCAATATCCAAGCTGAAACAGTCAGTCACTCACACACATTCACGCAACAAAATTATACATGCAGTAACACTGGTATTACACACAACATACTGTAATAAGCTTTTCCTTAGTACATAGTAATAATTCAATGTATATTGGGCATCGATGCATGACTGATACCCTTTTATTTTATTATTATTTTAATTCTTCATTTTTTTCAGACTGCTAATCGTCTGCAGTGAAACGCGCCGAACCTCACCAGAACTAATTCCGAGTATACATAAATGTACAAGGCCGAATTAACTGATTCAGATTCCGATTTTGATAGAGGCCCAAAAACTTCTACCAGGGATGGAAATAGAGAGAAAGAGTGAGAGAGGCGGGGGGTAAGCGGAGGGAGAATACACATCATAAAGATGTGGGGGGCACAGTTCAAAAACAACGCCCCCGGTCAGCCCTACACTCGCCCTCATCACATCCAGTGGATCCCCAACCACAGGAAGTGCCAAATGGAGCAGAGGGTAACCTCTATCTGCACGTCGCCTGCAATTTGGCTAAAGACAGGGGCGACCCGGCTGGGTGGCGGAGGAGGCGGGCGCCTTAGAGAGAGCCCAGAATAGCTGCGGCACGGCGGGACTCCCCAGTATGAGGCAGCCAGTGTAATCAGGGTTGTCAGAGAAGGTCCCTCCCTGGGCCCCTGGATAATGACTCAGTCACCCCAAACACCACCAGCCGGTCCAGAAGAGCAGAGGAGCTACGTGGGGTGGGGCGAGCAGGAGAATGAGACAGACTGACAGATGGAGAGATGGGGAGATCGAGGAGCTTTCAAATGGACAGAGGGGGAGAGATTTGCACAAGAGCCCCCACCCCCCATTCTGAAATCCCCTGTCCACACATACACACACATACACACACACACACACACACACAAATAGACGCACACACCCTCTCACCCACCAAGCAGAACCAGGAAATTGCGCCAGAGGACGGGAAAGGAAGCAGGGAGAACAGAAAAAGGGAGAGGGGGAGAAAGGAGAAGTGGAGCCGCGAGCGCTCTCCGGGTCACCCCGTCCCAGGCAGCTGATGCCTGCCTTTGGGAGTACAGAGACAGAGAGAGAGATGGGGGGGGGCGAGCTGTGGCCATCAGGGTGGGGGTCCCACCGCATCCGTCACTGCTCTACTGCTCAGGGACTCACTGGTGCATGGAGAGCAAAGCTGAATGGCGCCACCGGTGGGTTCTGTTTGATGTTCGAGATGCACCTGGAGCCATGCCTAATTACGGTGACACCTATGTGTGTGTGTCCGTGTGTGTGTGTGTGTGTGTGTGTGTGTGTGTGTGTGTGTGTGTGTGTGTGTGTGTGTGTGTGTGTGTGTGTGTGTGTGTGTGGGGGCGCATCAAGTGTATATTTTTTAATGGCAGCAGCTTTGATGAGGTTTAAAGGTTATGGGATCGCTGCACAGCAGCAATAGGAGGTTACAGTAATTGTGAACACTACGGGGAAATCCTCATTTCGGGCCTGCCAGGTTGGTAGGAGATCGTAGAGGTGGCGAGACTACTGACGTGCATGAAACATTTTATACATTCAGTCTGATATACATGCACACATGCATACACACACACACACACACACACACACACACACACACACACACACACACACACACACACACACAGGCTGTGGCAAGAATGAGGAGATGGGAAGCTAAATACATGCAAGTCAGAAGTTCTGGATTTCCATGCGCTCTCTGTGTGGCACCTCTCGTGAGTTGACAGCAAGCCGGCAAACCCTGCAGCTGGAGGCTTCTCCCTCTCTCCTCCTCCCTCCCCCCCTTCTTCCCTCAGTCCATCCCTCTATCATTCAAGAATTTCCTCTGTTTAGATTTCATGTGATGATGTATAAAAAAATACATAATACTAATAATCCCACTTTCCGGAACGGGCCGCCCGAGTCCCCGTGGGATTACAGTGGGAGCGCTCGCTGTGAAGACTTATGGAGCCACGGGTGGATGTGTGGGGGGCTTTTGTTTCAGTTTAAAATGCCACCAACAATCCGTTGATAAAGTTAATCCACTGCAGCCGCACCTGTGCCAAGGCGCAGTATATTAAGGCTTCTTTAGGAAACATTTACGCTGCGCTTATGTGACTCGTAGGTGACGGAAACCGGGGATTTACGGTTTTGGTGGTGACTCATGATGAGTCACCCCGTAAATATTGGCAGGAGAAAGGAACTGATTTGGTCCCATTTTCTGAAACAATGAAGCCTCCATCTGACAACCTGTAGTGACTGGTGTGTGGGATGATTGGAACTGGGTTAGGGGACTTCGCACACGTTCTCTTTTCTTTTTTTTCCAACTCACAACCGCTACAGCTCTTTCCTCAGTATCAAATCCATGTCTTTTGTGAGCCGTCATGTGCCCGGCTGCTGAGATATAACCCAAGGTAACTGAGGCAGGAAAGAGTCGACAATGGCAACATGACACACATGTAAGCATTCCACACAGTGGACTCCTTTATGCATTATGTGCTACCAGTACTCCCTGCCAAGAGGTCAGCTAAAATTGCAGAGAAACAACCAGTCAATCAGTCAGTCGTTCATTGAACCAGCCAGTCATTCACCATGTCCATTGCTCGGCACAGCCCCTCCTGCCCATGCTAAGTCATGCCTGCCGAGGCTTTGACATCACTGTCAGCCTGCGAGTGACTAAAACTGACAATCCCTTTACCTCCGAGAAAGAAAAATAAGAGACACACTGAGCTATGGGTAAAAACGAGGGAAAGGAGAGGGGGATGGCTGGAACGTGCCTGGGTGATTCACACAGCGTGCACTGCAGCAGCTGAGGTAGCCGTGTCTTGGAGTACACGAGTCAAGTTTACCATGCTAGCACTACGACGGGACGGCACAAGTTGCTCTCCATTAGGAACGCTGCCTTAGTGCTAATATTTACCTGATGATGGAAAACAACAGCTCTAATGTTTCTTAAAAGCTCCAGGCGAGGCTGGCACACAATAAGTCACTGACCACACTGCACAGCAAGGAGCCTGTTAGTCAGCAGGCCTGACAGGTGTGGCTAAATAAGATAACTCGGAATTCACTCGTTTCCTGCAGCGACCACGCCGCCGTTGTAATTATTTTGTGCTGCACTGTAATAGAAGTGTACACAGAGCAGCTGCATATTCAGTACCTGCAATACTGGTTTGCGAGCAGGCCACGTGCATCATTTTGATGTTCCAAAGGAAACCAAGGCAGCCGGATGAGTACAGGTTTCAAGCTCAACACCACAACCTGCACTCCGAACAGTTGCTTTCTGTGTCAGGCAATCGCACACAAAAACAGCCAGGCTGCCTCAAGATCAGCCGGATCAGTGTTCGACTCAGAATTATGAGCCACGAGGGAAACCAAATCGACCGGATGAGTTTCGCGTTTAACCCTCAACACCGCAGTCTGCGTTCCGAAACAATCGCTTTCTACACCGGGCGATCAAAGACGTCAACAGCCGGAGATACGGCTGAAGATCAGCCGGATCAACGTCGGCGTGACTACGGCGATGAGTTGCGTCTACCAGCAGCGCGGACGGCGCCTGCGCTTCACACGCTGGAAACACTCCGTTCCACCTTAAATCGGAGCGGACAGCTCCCGGTGCTGAAACGCTCCAGCTCCGTCCGCGCACACAGGACGGCGGGGAGGGGGTGGGGGGGGGGGGGCTCCCTTTTCCCACCACACTGGATCCTACCAGTTTAACGTCTCCAGAGGAGAAAAAAAAGAAAAGAAACGTAATAACAATAATAACAATAATGAAAATTACAATCATAGGATAATGATAATAATCGCATTAATACAACGCGCCGCACACCACGCATGCGCACACCACCTCGGTCGGCGTTTCCAGTGCGCTGTTGCGTAATCACATGTGACGTCCATGTGAAAAGGTTAAACATTAGACGCGCTTTTACTCGAAAATGGCGCCCGGCCGTCGCTCACCCAGCCCCGGCGAGCCAGCACGGCACCGGAGACACGGGGGGAAAGGGGGGGGGGGGGGTGGGGGGTACTATTTTTCTGTATCCAAACGATGAAAAACACAACGTTTTACCGGCGATCACAGACAAATGGATAAACGTCCCGGTCCGGGGGGGGGTGGGGGTGGGAGTGCGCTATTAATACCCCTGAACGGGACGAGAGGCTCCCTGGGACCCGCCGTCTCCCTTACTTGAGCATGGACTGTTCCTTGGCCTCCTCCTTCTTCTGTCGGTCCATGACGCCGAGGATGATCCTCCTCTCGTCCTCGGTCAGGTGGCTCAGGTCCGGCAGCTCCTCCGCCGAGGCGGCGGCCAGGCCGGGGCCGCCCCGGGGCCCGAGCGGAGCGGACATCTTCACACACAACTGCTCAAGGAAGGAGGGGAGGGCGAAACAAAAAAACAAAAAAAACAAAAATAAACCGCGTTAGGCAAAACCTCACATTCACAGATGTGCTGAGTGGTTTTTTGTTTTGGCGCGGGCGGGTGTGGGTGGGGGAGCTGGCGTGTGGCTGTGTACCTGGAAAACAGAATGAATAAATGTGAAACACGAGGTGTGTGATCCCCGCTACAACTGTCCTAATCCTCGCATCCCCCACACGCCGCGTTCCGGTCGGATATGCGTCAGAACCGTGCATTCCTGGGGAAGAAGGGTCTGAGTGAGTTGCCCTCCTGCCACACGCCGAACACAGCCGCCGAGCTGTTTGCACGATCAATCCCCTCATTTACACACCAACGACGACAACAACAACAACAAAAAAAAACCAAAACACAAAAAAGTCCCCCCCTCCCCATCCCGAGCAGCATTTAGAGGATTGTAAATAGAGGACATTGCAATAATCCCAGCTGGTGCTGTCTGGAGTCTACATGGTGAAGCGAGCTGCTATTCCAAACACGGGGATCCAGCAAGGGACGATGAGGAGTAAGGAGAAGAAGCAGGAGGCGGAGGAGGAGGAGGAGGAGGAGGAGGAGGAGGAGAGAAATACTGAGGCTGTAGGGGGAAGAAGCTCTTGCCTTTTATTTTGCAATCATGCTCAGTCCTGTCTAACCCATCGCTGCCATCCTCCGGGAAGGATCACCGCGTGCCGGTGGGGGGGGGGGTTGGTGGTGGTGGTGGTGGGTGGGTAGTGAGGACGCCGTCCCCAGTCCTTCCGCTTCTCACACTCCGGGTTGGTAATTCTTGGAGATTTCTTAAATGCACAAAAAATGGATGCAATGGTTGGGGGGGGGGGGGGGGGGGGCGGGGGAGGAGAAAAAAAAATAAAAAATACAAAAAATCCAGATCGGGAGAGTAGGAGGAGCGACAGAACCACGTAGAACAAAGCTGAGGACGGGAGGGAGGGACGAGGGGGGGGGGGGGGGGGGGGTTTCATTGACAGCAGGCGGAGAGCGAGCTGCAACACACGGACCGGAGCCTGGGCTGGATCCGGACCGGGGAGCATCATTCATGTTTCATCGCCAGGATGCGAGAGGAGGGATGGGGAATGTGAATATAAGCAACTACGTGACTAGAATTAATCCCCTCATGATGATAAAAAAAAAAAAAAAAAAAATAGACACTACCTCTACTCGGCCGGTAGAATGTGGGAAATATAAACTTTTTGAAACCGAATGACACTTTTATCCAACCTTTATGCAAGTAACCCACACCGTTTAATGCATCTGAAATGCACAACCCGAGATTTGCTCTCTCCCCAAGGTGCTCTTTAAAATGCAATTCGGGCCCAATTTTCCCCAATTTACCTTAAGTGCTTTGCATCAATACAGAATCCCCACCCCTCTAGCCTCTCAACTCCGACCCCGACCAATCCTCTTCATCGCAAGCCCTTTCCTTGTGGAGACAAGCCTCCGAGGCGGCAGCCTTGATGGGATTACCAAATGAGAAGCGGACAGACCATTCAACGTCTGCTGCGATTAAGGGGATAGAGGTTATACCTCATTAAGGTAATTAGCAATAGAGTAAGCCCCTACAAGTCAAACAAACACACCCTACACATGGAAAACACAAAGCATACTTGGTTTAGGAAATTTTATTATAGAAACGCGCAAGTTTTATAGCTGTCAAAATCCTGTAATACATTCTTTTCTCTTTGACGTCACATTAGATTTCAATATTAGAAATGATACATTTTTAATTAGAAATGATCTGTCATCTGGGATCATTTGGAGAGTCCCCCCCTCCGCCAGAGAAAAAAGGGTAAACACAGAATTGGGGAACACCTTGCAGAGATGGCTTTTAAACTGCTTTTATGTCTGGGGTGCTACAAAAGGACTTTCAAACCCCAGAGCCTAAACCCCTAAAAATTAAAAGAAACAAACTGAACTTGTGCATAAATACGGTGTTATGTTTGATAAAAAATTAGAGCCTTTAAAGTCGTATATGTACACACATTTTTATTTCCGTCCCATTCACAACTACACGAGGAAGCTTGGAGTTGGTCTCTTCCCTTCTCCTCTATTTCACCACGGCCACAATGTGTTTCTCTCTCTCCGACACGACCGGAACACTTCCTGGTTTGCTGTGCTTACGCACGTTGAGCTCCCTGGAAAAAAACACACACACACACACACACACACACACACACACAATGAGCAACCAATCCAAACAGATCTGCGGGTGAGAATATTTAGTGAGCGAGCGAGCGATGAACCAAGTAAACAGAGATAAAAAAAAAGGGAAAGAGAGAACAAGAACGACTGGAAGAGACTGTTGACCAAACACCTAAGCAACTGGCGTAGGTAATGTACCCGTTCTAAAAATATACCTGTATATAAACAACCAAGGCTAAAATGTGTACAGTCTGACGCACCCAATTGTGTGAGTAACTAAACAAATAATCTTTTTTAATAAAAACAGGTTGAGCTCTGAACGGCGGTGCGAACTGGAACAATCAATTCAGAATGGAAACTGTAGATGAGTATAGAGTCCCAGCTGGACCGAGTCATGACATTCATATTGGTTATATTTTCCATTGGACCTGTGTGTCGGCGTAGGGCAAATCCAACATGTTACCAAGAACACCACATGTAGAGTGGGGCGTGGGTATGACCCACCCAAGTTCTTCTTTGAAAAGACATAATTCATTTGTTTTACATTACTGGTACAGATATCACATACCGCCGAAGTGAATAAAAACACTTTATGGAAGGAATTATGTATCACAATTCACAAACACATATAATACAATAAATACTTGTGGTGTAACCGAATGTAGTTGATTTGTGATCTGTACGGATCGCCCCCCACGGTTCGGTACGCATGTGAGCCACAGATCCATCGAAAAATTTAACCATCATAGTGAAATACAATTTTACTGCCGCTGTTACTTTTTACAGTAATAATTCCATAAATCTCGATGCAGAGTTGCAGTGAAAAGGAAATAGACAAGACAGATGTGTGCTGTGTTTTACTCTGAAGCACAATGATTGGTTTACGGAACGTCGCGCTATGTTGCTGCTACTTTCAACGTGTCTTGAATGAGCTGCTGTATGGCGCTGCTATGCGTCTGCTCGTCCGCCATATTGGATCGGCTAAGATCCGCTAGTAAACAAATACCATCTGTATTGAGAGATGCAGACTTAACTCACTTAATTCTGAACCCATTTTCATGAAACTTGGTTTGCTATAGATGTGAGAAATTAAACATGATACTTATTGGAATTAAATTGAGTTACTTGGGGCGGATCTAATCACATTTTTTTTTTTATTCACTACCATTTTTAAAGGAAGAAGGTATCATGCCTCATATTGCATTTGAATTTAACAATTTATATATGTTGAGATTTTATTTAAACACTGGCCATCCTCAAATTGTTTTCATGTAAGACCCATGGCCAAATGTTTCTTGCTTTAAGTGTATTACAGAATAAATGCAAAGCCAAGTTATAGTTGTTCTTTTTTTTTTTTTTTTTAACTCATCCAAAAAACGATGATACGATCTGAACCATGAGTTTTGTGATCTGTTGCACCGCTATTAGTGATGTACAGACCGGTAATAAATGACCCGTTACTCTCTTTGGCCATTGCAATGTCGCTTAAGACTCAATGTCACCATTTGACCTCAAGATGAGCCTGTGTTATCATCTTAAAACCATGGGAAGAGATGTTGTGTCCTGCTTATCAACAGTAATTCGCTGCCCGGTCCGTTTCACCACGATAACTCCTGGTGTCTGTTCAAACCCTGCTCTGAACAAAACCCATTCTCCCCGGCACCATTTTGCAAACAAGAGCGTTGTGCGAAAGCGAGCGAGTGCGTACTTCCTGCGGCGGGCGTCCCTCATGACTTGCAGCTCCTTGGTCTCGCAGTAGATCTGCTTGGGCAGGTGACGGTGGCGGGCGATGCGTTTGATCTTAGGGTGGTGCTTGAACTTCTCCTTCAGCTTCTGGTTGTAATTCACCGCTTGTCTCTCTCTGTGTGATAACTGCACGGAGAGGGAGAGGGGAGAGTGAGCGAAACAGCCGCTGTACCTCAGAAACCCCAACACAGCAGCTGCTGCCGTCACTGCTACGCCAAGCAGATATCCATGTTGGATTTTACCATTATTGCCAACAGCATTTATGGTTCATGGATTTTATGGCTGTTAGTTCCTTCACAAAATGTTGGCCGGTGGGACGGACCGTAACTTCCATTTGACAAGCTGCACATTCAAATCTAAATTAACGTTGGTTTGAAAAGCAAAGACAACAGCTCAACAACGTCCCTCCCTGTCCATAAAAAAAAAAACTTCAGCGCGGCGCCCCCGCCCCCCTGGCTCAGGCTCTTCAGATCCCTCCTTCGGGGCTTTTATTCTAATTAAAAGCAATGATTGTTTTTTGTTTTTTTTTGCCCTCGGATTCAATTTGTTTGAGGAAAGCCGTTGGGCGCCGACCCTGGCGCTGGACCCTGCGCCGCCCCGCAATGTGCTCTCCGGAGTTGACCGAGGAACATTCAGAAATTCCACAACATGACAGAAAGACAGGGAAAGAATGGAGCAGAGGTGACACGTCCTCAACAGTGCGGGGAGCTTGGCTGAAGACGCAGGCAAAGGCACAACAAGGATTTGAAAACAATATATAATTGAAAATGAACAGATGTCTGTGCTGCAGCAAAAATGAAATAATCAAAAAATAATGTGGGGGAGACATCGGGGAGATCAGTCGAGAGAGTAGAGATCCTATTTTCTTTTATTTGGAGTTTGTTCCATTCATTAATTAACGCAACACTAATATGAATTCATTTTGATGTGGATTATCTGACATCTTTAGATCATGACTTATAATATGATAAGTATTTTCCATATAGCATGTAGGGTGGTCAGTTCAGCATGCACGCCACTGGATTTAAAGGGCTCTGCTACATCCATGCTAAAAGATGTCAGATTTTTTGTTACTATTATCATTGTTGATAATTATTATTATTATTATTATTATTATTATTAGTGGTCGAGCCCGCAGGGCTATTGTTATTGTTCCGATTTTTATTATTAATATTTTCCTTGGCATTTTTCAGGCTTATAGTGTCTGGAACACGACAACCGCTGGACCCACGGGCACGGTTGAGGTCTCGTTAAAACCGGGATGTCACAAGTTTCATCCATATTAATCCACATTCAGAGAGGGAATTAGTGAAAAAACAATGAAATTACAGATTTGAGTTGACCGAATGTTTGTGCATCGCCGACACGGTGAACGTTCTAAAACTACCGGTTGGGTGGAGGAGTGAGATGAGTTTATAGAGATGCTTTGTGATATCACCATCCCATTTGTTATATATGTGGAGGTTGTGGCTCTGAACGACATGGGCACTATGTAAGGTGCGTGGTGTGGACTCCATCGCTCTGTCTGCGGGGCTTTTCGATTGATATTTAATCCCTTTCCGAAATAAAAGGCATTCTGTTCATTGTGTCCCTCCTTACTTCACGAGATTCCAGGAAGTCGTAAGATACAAACTGTAGGGGTCCATGACGCATTTCATGGACTCGAAACACATTGGGAAATGAGGACCCGGAAAACTATAAATAATCACAGAAAGTCGTCACCGCGTCTTTCCACAGACAATACGGTGAGTTATAACACTGAAAAGTTCTGGTTTACAGGCAAACATGGACGGTTGTTTTAAAGACAGGAGGGTTGCCCTGTGAAGACCACATAGCGGTTGCTCCAACGAGCAACCAGGAGACGACAGACCGGGGAAAGGCGATGGGGCGTTCAACGTGAACTCGGAAAATCGTGCTGGGTTTCAGAGAACCCGGGAAACTGTCATACGTACCAAACATGACTAAACTGGACCCCGCGTATTGTTGCCTGCAGCTATATTTATTACTATTGTTATTATTATTGCTATGTGTTGCACAATAAGATATCTAATTTAAGAATATGATGTTTGAAAATGGGCATATTGTTTTGCGTAATAATTTTTGAACTCCAGTGCAAAAAATGGAGGAAATTTCAAACCATTTCATAAGTAGTGAAATACTTGCTTTTATTCATTTTACTTTATTAAGTTTACCAAGACAAATCAGGTCAAATATCCCTCACAAAAAAATAGTGGCACAACATTTGTAAGACCAAATTCAAATATATGAAAATGTCATGGTGCAAAGGTGCAATAATTAAAACTTTTTAATATGCCAGAAGCAACCCATTTAAACACATATCTTAAAATATTCAAATATACACAGTGTAGGAAAATATTCTATTCAAAGTCACAGGAAATCAGAGTTGCCTTGATTCAGCATTTTTCTAGAATTAAAGACCCTTCCTGTTCAACTTGATTCTTAATGCTCAGAGAGACCCGCTTTAAGTGATTGGCCGATTTAAACTGCTGATAGGAGCACGGCTTGTCTGATTTATTTAAGTGCAACGCGTGCAAATAAATCTCCTCTTACGTGGTGACAGTAAAACAAGTGCCAAAAAGTTGGCCAATTTTCCACTCTGATGCTGCATTAAGAGGATAAGGAAAGGGGGTCTGACTGTGAATGAAAGACTGCTATTGGAGATGACACTGATCTTCATTATTCATCCTGAATTGCCCAGTTGCTTACTGGAATACTTCCCAGTAGTTTCAAGAAGCCTCATTACACAACAGAAAGGCATGGAATTCAAGTCTGCATCTTTGCGGGCATAGCTTTTTTTTTTAAATTTTTTTTTTAAATTTTTTTAAGAAACAGACAGGAATGGAGCCTTTGACCAAATACACAGACATCCCAAGCTCTGATCCAAACAGTTGAGTCTATTGTAAATAATTTAACGACGATGCAAACTTTTGAGCATTTTGGACTTCCATCTGCCACTAGTGTTGCTGTGCCAATTGGTACATTGTACTTATTGAGAGTGATTCCGCCCTAAGTCAGCATCCATCAGAACACTTGGCAGCAGCGCTGTCGTTGCTGCTGGCTTATTTGCAAATTTCTATCCTGCTGAGTTGGGCCCGGGGCCACGGCTGTGTAGAATACAGTAAACCTGCAGTACAAGGTCCAGCTCAGGCATCTTTATGAAGGGGCAATGCTAATTGCTCAGGGAAATACAGTTTGCTTGCTAATGAACAACAATAATTGGCAGAGAACCAATCATAAGGAAGACATAAGGGAACAAACTGTGCAAAAGCCATATTTTTTGGCAACTTACTGACTTGGAATTAAATTCAAACTTGTATGTGTTCAATGCTGGCAAATTATGGTTTTGTGGTCCCCTTTAGCGTCCAAGCCACTGTATTTAAATATTGTAAAATCTCCCCCTGTATTTTGAGAAAAAAAGACAGGACTCACCACTCCCAGTTTCTCAGCTGCATTAGCTTTCCACAGTCGGATGTTCATTTCATCGGAACCGCTCAGCACGTACTTGTTGTCGGCCGACCACTTGACACAGACCACGTGCTGCATGCGCTTGGTATGGTACACCTCCCTGATACGCAGAAAACTCAATAAAAACCAGGTCCATTTTATTTGACAAATACAACTAAGGATCAAAAAGCTCCTTTGACCAACAATAAGTCATACATGAAAATACACACAAGACTAAATATCCAAGTCTCACCCTAAAATCGATATTTGTAAATTGGTTGAATAACAATTACAGCTGCATTGTCAAAACAGCCAAACGGAAAAGCACTCTGAATGAGGAGTATAATTCAAGAAATAATTAATCTTAGAGAAGTTAGATCAAATAATCCATCAAGTAAAACCTGAAAACAAAAAGAATCAGCTATAATAGATGGGAAGCTAGTCAATACATATATAGTCATGTTATTAGAAGACAGAGGAACGATTGAGAAAACGCTGGAATGTGCCACGCTGACCTGCTGTGCGTTGCCTCCTTTGGGAAGATGCGGATGCTTTTGTCAAAACTGGCAGAAACAAACTCCCTGCCGGTGGGAGCGTAGTCCACGTCCAGCACGGCAGAGACATGGTCTAAGTGCACGGTGACCGGCCTGTCCAGGTACCTCATGTCGTATGTGTACAGACTATGGACAGAGAGGAAAGGCAGGAAAAATGAACCACATTGGCTTTAGGGATCAAGGCGAGCAGAAAGCTAGAAGTCGTCATGATATCCGGAGGGGTCATTGCAGCTATGGTTCAATGAGGCTTAGCTGGGTTTTTCCCCACAGGTGGAAAAACAAAAACTAAAAAAAAACTAAAAATAAACAACAACAACAACATGATATCAGCATTATATATCAGCCATTGGCCACCCCGAAAACCCCCATATCGGTCGACCACTAACAAAAAGAGCAAAAAATATACAAAAATACATTAAATTTAAATGTACCCCAAAGCAATTTATTTGAACTGTATTAAGTAGACTTTACATACTTCACATTTTAACTTCACATACAAACAGGTGTAGGTTTTCAAAGTGAATATTTGAGGAACCTTTGCCGCCATATTGGAACAGTCGTTTTTTTTGTTTAACTCCACCTGGATCATAAACCCTTGAATATAAAAACGACTCACTGAAATCGGTTGAGAAATGTAAACTATTTTTTATCCAGAAAAAACGCCCGTTCCAATATGAAGACATTGATGTAGGATTATAACCCATAACGCTAAAATAGAACTACAACTCCCAGTAGCTCTATGGCGGTGCATATTATATACGTCAGAATCATGACATCTTATTTTGAGGACAAACAGATGAATGGCTGCCTCAAGTGCGCATAGCACTTGACAGGTTAATAATTTGCTGAGTTCTCGAGGAGGCAGACCATTAAATTAGCAATATAAAACGGCAGGTTCATGGTCCGGCGCAAGGTGTGAAATGGAATTTGGATCGGCGACGTCAGTCAGATATCCAATGAGTGAATGACCTCAGTATCAGTACCGATACTGGATCGGACCCATCTCTCGTGATTTATATTCATAATTAATCACCATTTTGGAGATATTAAGAAGTATATTGTCACCATATCCTCACTGAAACAACACCAAATATTGACTCACTTATAGTCTTCATTTGCACATGTGAAATAAAATGCTTCCATAGGGTTCCAGCATAATGTGTTGCTTCTCATGGTCATAATAACCTGAAGAAAGAAATGGAACATTAGAACATTACACATACACACTAAGTGGGTTACATTTCTAACTTTATCGCCCCATTGACACAACAATTTTTGATGATTGGTTTTGTAGATCAGGCAAAGAATATCCAACTCAAGCAACAATTGTCCACCAGATTCAACCTTTGTCCAAGTCCAACATACTCCTCACTAAAGTCTCAACACAATGATGACAGAGTGGGGGAATTACGCTAAAGGTTTTATCTTATTTTTTCCCCCACCACCCGCCCCCCACACATGCCTGCCGCTCGGGACAGTGGAGACGCAGGTCTCCCTGTTGCTTTCGATCGATTTGGGACTTAATTTAGTAAAAACTATGTTTTTGTGTAAATACTTGTAAATAATAAATACTGCACTTCTGTAACGGAGAGACTGTATTTGTCACATTTCATTACGCTCTATGTGTCGATGTGTCTTTAGTGTAAATATTCAATAACCTTTATTTTTCACGGTAACAATCACATTGCACTAACATACAAACAAAATAAAAAATAAATGACATATTATTCTGATTCCTTACAGCATCTTGCACTTGCATCTGGTTGAATTGAAAAACAGAAGCTCATGCACTTAAGTTTGAGTCAATCCAATGTTCAATGTATGCTTTGTTTGTTTCCAGCCAATCATGTCAATTGCTTTAGACAAAAGCATCTGCTAATTTAATAAATGTAAATCTTAACAGAAAGAGTTTCCTAACGTGTTTTGATCTGATCTGCAGTAGTTTTGGAAAGGTACAGACGTCCTCATCAGGGTTACATTAGATCAGTGTAAGGTTGGACCAGCGTTGATCATTTATTTAGGTGGAATGACATGTGTCCTGCAATTCACATTAGTTCTCGCAGCTAGCTGCGTTCTTCATCGACGCACGAGCCGAGTGATCCACCGCTAAGAGTTGTCACAAGAGGTTTTGTGTCATTTCATCGTGGCCACAGTTCATGACAAGGCTGGCTCTGGCTTCAAGCACTTGGGGCGCCCCGCCGCGACCGCCTCATGAAGGCGGCCGCGTGGGGTCATTGAACCCCCCTCCCCGTTACGGAGGAACGGCACGAGAGTGTGGGCACCCCGAGTCGGTTCACGGTTCCGATTCGGCTGGGGAGAGCCTAGACCCGGTCTACCAGAAGACGACGGCGAAGGTGGGTTTAATGCGGCAGAGGAGAAGGGGTGGTAGGGGGGGGTATGTGCTGGTGCGGGTTGGAAACTCGCGGAGGTGACTTGGCCTTGTCCATCTCCGTTTCTTTCCCCACCACCACAACTGTCCTCCTCTACACCCCGTCCTCCTCCGGCGACCGCCTCCGCAACCGTCCCCTCCGGTCGGGTCAGACCTCATCCCCTGCCAGGGCTCTGGCGGGTGGGCTTTCGACACGCCAGCAGGAGCCTCCTCATTATTGCAGTGAAACTTTGAAAGGCTATCATATTTTTGTACTGTAAAGAATATTGTACAACATACAGAAAATCTGCAGTCATGATTAGAGCAATATGATATAAGCACACTGATTATTTTATGCTGCACGGGCATAATTATACCAACGTTAAAAAAGTGCAATACTGCAAGAACACTTAAAGTTTCATTCGTTGCATTTTTTTTAATATTCAGAATTTATAGGACATGTTACTTTTTATAGTTATCTGCCATGATTCCCAGCAACGTTTTGGCCCGAATTACAGCTGTGTACACTTGAAAGAATAAGAATAAGAATAAAGCTTGTAGGGATGGGATGTTTGTTATCGATGCAAAATAAAAACACAATGTTCTCAATGTGTTAATTGAGGGAGGGAGACAAGGGAAGAGCAGCAGACAGAGAATGCGACCGCAAATTACGCATGGAGAGGGAGACAGGTTCTGATCTAGACCTGATCTAAGGTCTTTGGGAGCCTTCTTTCTCTCCTCTCCTCGTGATAAGTGAAATCTGACTACACAGACTGTGCTGTGACTCTGCTGTGCGCACACAAAGAAGCCACTTTCAGTTTAGTAGTGTCAGACTAAGTATTGATAACACGCTTAGTATTTTACAAATTCAGTTTTTTTATTTGATGAACGTGGGCACCGATACGCGAAAATGAACTCAAAAGGTTTAATTTCAATATAAAAAATAAAATAAAAATAGATAAATACAGGTTGGTAGGGGCAAGTAATAAAATCTGTGTATGCCTAAACACTGGGTAACATCGGTAACCGCAGAAACCCTAGTTTTGGCGCTATCCCATACCGATAAAATCTTATACACATGTATAACAGAACTTTAGTGAGTGAACATAAAGCACATATGAAATTGTAACTGAAACTAACGGGTCGTTGTATTTGTCTGCAATATCCAGATTACGTGGCTGCTGTGACTGCAAACCACCAGGTGTCACTGTGCTCTAGGTTTCCAATGCCATGAAACTTCGGCTATTTTTTTTTTTAAACACAAACTGGAAGAAAGCCCCAGAGCTTCACAAGTCTTCACCCACCCATCACTAAAAGCTTGTTTGTCGTTGGATAGGACAAACCTTTTTAAGCGGCGTTGACTCCCTCATGTCATACAGGACTATACTTCTATCAGAAGCACAGCTTCCAAGAAGCTCCATCTAGAAGGAAACAATAAAATCTGTAAATGTCGTACGTGAGCGCAGATACCTTCAATTCAATGAATCCCACTACATTGGAATACACTCCGTTCCATAAAAATAAACATAAATGCACAAGTTCTCTTGGAGGAAGGCTAGGCTCCGTATAAATTTCTCGGTGGGGTCTCACCTCTACAGGGTTGAAACGGACAGAGCTGAAGCTCTCTACACCCCAATTGAAGGAACGGATCGGGCTGCTCCTCTGCTCATCCCAAATTTCCACCTGCTGCCCACAGGTCACGAACATACCCTCTTTCTGATGATGGTCCACACCTGTGAACACGGACTGTAGTAGAGACAACATTTACTCACCAAATTCCAAGCCGGTTTTCAATACCAGAAGCCATATCCAGACCTTGATTTAGATGTATTTAATGTATAAAAGTATTGCATTTTGATACCTGGGTATAACAGAGCGTAGACTTCTATTTCTTAGAAAAAACCAAAGGGATGAGGCTCTCCTTATCCACATTGGGGCATAACTTACATTTCCTAATGTAAGTTGATATTGTCGTAGTACAACTGCATCTATCATCATGTTTGTGTGTCAGATGGATAGGATGTTCTGAGGAAATGCAAAGTAAACAGACTCCAACCATACCTTTCCTAGAATGGTGTTGATGGGCTCCTCTTGCTCTCCATAGCCCGGTGCCTCCATTTTCCACTGCTTGATTGTTTTGTCATCACCAACCTGTTCCAACAAATACAATATAAGATAGTAGCGCAGCTCATTGAGAAACACGTACAGCAGAAATGTTGTCTACAGTAAAAGGCTGTTCACTAAATAGTGGTCGACCAATTGATCAGTTGGCCGATAAATTGGACCGATATTTGCACATTTCGAGATAATCTGAATGGCCGATGCCTGCGCTCACAAGGCTGATAAACAAAAAATGTCTGAAATGTCAAAAAGAAACCTTTTTCACTGGTCTGCAGTGAAAAGCAAGAAATTAAATATTCTTTTCATACGCTTTCAATACTCATTTTCCGCACTTTTGATATACCGGTAGCACCTTCTTCCTTGCTCTCTCCTCTCTCTGACAGCGAGTCACACACACTGCTGCAGCGCCCATATAGCCCTCCACCTCCTCATTCACTGAGTTTGTTATCGTGTTAGGTCATTAAAAATGGCAAGTGCAGAGCCCCCGCAACCAAGAAAACAGCAGGAGTGCTGTTTCAAATTACTTTTGAGACAAAACATAAACCTAACTCAGAGAATTCCAGTGGACTTTCTTTTCTCCTCCAGACAGCGCTGCGCCGTGTGTGCGTTCCCGTTCTGTGTTTTCAGTTTAGATCTATTCATTTTTTGTGTTTTTCCTACTTATATGAAACAAACATTTTAAAGTTGAGGGAACTGAGTTTAAGGACTGACTGCTGACTGGTTCCTTCCCGTTACAAACAAAAACCCTGGGCGTTCCCACTGTCCCATGGCGCGTCACTCCTCTCCCTGTTGGTTTCTGTTAGTATGGGATGTCATTTAGTAAAATCTGGATGTTCTGTGTAGATATTTTACTTGTAAATAATAAATCCTGCACTTCTGTAATTGGGCGACGCTCCAGTTGCCGACCAGACTTTAATATGACTTATCATTTTTTTTTATTATTATGTTTTTTAATCGTTTATAATTATTTATTTTTCATTCAAAAATAACAGCAGAAATGTTGCAAAAAACAACAATACCAGCATACCGACACGCTCTCTAAATATAGCCACCAGCCATTGAAAACCCATATCGGTCGACCACTACACTAAATGTATAAATCAAAATAAAAATAAGTAATAGACAGATAGATAAATAAACACTATTGATTAAGAATTAAATAAATACAGAACAAATGGCAAACCTCAACTGAAATACTGGGTTTGAACAAAATCACAAAAATATTAACAAATTTAAAAATGTGATGTCATGGTTAACAGATACCGTAAAGAAGGAAGTGCCGCAGAAGCGGACGACTATTCCCCGGACAAAACCTTCGTGTGCTGGGAGTGTGCGAACACATTTGCGCTTGGTTAGATTCCACACTTTCACCTGAGGATCAGATTAAACACCAATTATTGGACATCAAGACTGTGTTTTTCCAACAAAGGATTCTAAATCGGACAGAAGGCAAAAGCAATATTTTAGACGTCCGACAGTTATATTCAAAGCTGTTAAAATGTAAAGAAATATTTGCCTCTCCGTCACAGGAGCCAGAGAGCAGCGTGGACAGGCTTCTGGCGTGCTTGGCAATGCAGTTGACAGCATCTCTGTGGCCGTCCAGGGAGGCCAGAAAAGGCTTGGCAAACACTCTCTCCAGCTTTGTGGCGTTCATGGCCCGGGTGTACTCTCTCGGTACCTCAAACGGATTGAGGGTTGGGTCATAATTTCTAGGAACTACGAGGGAAAACAACAGAAGTGGATTCATGTGTAGAAATATTTGGCTTGACAGGGAAAAATGGCATTCGACTTATAGACTAACAGACACTTGAAAATCGATAACAACGCTTAAGATTGTTTAAGAGTTATCTGTTGTCTTATCCTAAAACCAGTGTTCATTCTGGCATTACAACATTTAATTCAAGGACTTTCAAGTACATTTTTAAGCACAATTTTTCATTTTCAAAACATAACATCATCAGAATAAGCGTATATTGGATACAATTTACATTTCAATGGCAGCTTCTATGTCGTAAAGGCGTTTTTGTAAATTTTCTCAAGCTCTTCAGCACAAAAGGGGCTATTTTCAAGGTTTTCTGGTGCTTCAATTTATGAGGACGAAATTCAAGCGCTTCAAGCACCTAGTGAGAACCCTGTAAAACTGACCAATGCTGCATTTTACGGCTGGAATGTTAAAAAAAAAAAAATCTTACTGAATTAGTGCAATTGGATATTGACATTAATGTACATTACTACACCTGGAGTAGGCTAACTAGCTAACGTAGCATGCTGTAGCGTACCGTAGGCTAGCATTAGCATAACATCAACGCTTCCCCCACTCACCCCGCTGGATGTCATATTTTGTCTCACGGACGTAATCATCCGGATTTCTTGACAAAACTTTCACTTTCATTGCGATTTCGATACAACGAATACAGGTAATAACAGTAATAAAGCAGCGTTTAGTTACTGTGCGCCCATGTGTCGACGCGGGTCGCTCCGAGTCACGTGGGCAAAGCGACGCTTGCCCAGTGGCATTGTGGGGCAGTTGGTCCTCCGCGTGACGTCACACTCGCTCCACACCCCCCCCCCCCCCCCCCCCCCCCCCCCCGTCCCCTCTGTACAGAGTGGCGTCGTGAGGTCACGCTGTCACTTCGTGGGAAGCGTCCTCGGGCCCCACATGCACCCACGCGGGTCGTTACGCAGCGGCGATGCGGGGACCACACGCGTCCGGTGAACGCGTCAGGGCGCGTTTTCTGACCAATAAGGTCCTTGTTTTCCCCCGAGACGCGCACGCTGTCGGCGGAGCTAACGCGCGCTAGCTAGCGCAACATGAGCCCGGCCTCGGGCTCGGAGGGACCTCCGGTCTCCAGCCTCTCTGCGGCGGAGCACGTCTGGCGGGTCTTCGGCCATGTGAGGCTGGAGAACCTGGCCGCGGGGCTGGCCGGAGGGGTGGTCTCCACCCTGGTGCTGCACCCTCTGGATCTGGTCAAGATCAGGTTTGCAGGTGGGTGTGCGCCGTGAACACGTGCTCCACACACGCACACGGCCCCGGCAGCAGCGCGACGCGTCAGACTGTTCCACGGATTGATGACGATCTCTTTGGTTTCCACGCAGTCAGTGACGGGCTGCAGCTGAGACCCAAATACAATGGCATGATGCACTGTATAAGGAGTGTGTGGCGGCAGGAAGGTGTGAGAGGACTCTACCAGGGAGTGACCCCCAACGTATGGGGTGCTGGGGCGTCATGGGGCCTCTACTTCCTCTTGTGAGTGACAGGTTTTCTACATTCCAACACTTGTGTTGACTGTGCATATATTTAGAATGAACTTCCCTGCAGGGATGGGTAAAGTGTTATCTTAATCACAAACAGTGGGAGAGAAGCATTAACAACAGCAATATTATCCAAGTTAGCTTGGATATTCACAGCCTGACCGTATTAAGAATAAATACAGACAATAATATGTTTATTCTGACCACAGATAGGTCAAAGTGGATTATTTGCCAAAGCCTGCATGTCCACCTACGTGCTTGGCCCATGTCTGCTTGTATCTGTGACTGCACTGTCGCTTATATCTCTCCTGCAGTTACAACGCGATCAAAGCATACACAAAGGAAGGTCGGCAAACTGAACTGAGCGCCACGGAGCACCTGGTGTCGGCGGCCGAAGCAGGTTGGAACAGCTCCGCCCCACTGACACGCTGATAATCAATACTGGGTTTGATCTGTCCCACTGACACGCTGATAATTAATACTGGGTTTGTACTTTCCCACTGACACGCTGATAATCAATACTGGGTTTGATCTGTCCCCCTGGCACGCTGATAATCAATACCGGGTTTGATCTGTCCCCCTGGCATGCTGATAATCAATACCGGGTTTGATCTGTCCCACTGAAACGCTGATAATCAATACTAGGTTTGATAACAACAGCCAGATAGTAATACTGTCCGAGGCATGTGCACTGACAGAAAGCAATTACATATGAGCTCAATCCTTCTCTATTCATCCATCCCTCCAGAGTCACGTGGATCAGCTTCCTTGAAACACTAATAAGGTTAGGGTGGCCTATATAAGCGCTCACAAGCTAAATTCAGGGTTCTTACCAGGTCCATTTATGACATAATCATAAATTTATTCCAGACACTTTATTATAGGAGATAACAATGAGAAAGATAGAGATATATATATATATATATAGATATAATAGACAATGAGATTAAGATTAATAAAGATCACATTGAAAATTGATTATTTGTTTTGCCTTGAAAGAAAAAATAGCGCTTACAAAGTACTTGAAAGTCCCTGAATTTGACTTTGTAATGCCAGAATGAGCCGCCAAGGGCATGAGAGGGAACGACTTCCCTGAACCACGAGACACAATTTTCATGTGACATTAATAAACTTAAACAAGTTCGGTATGATTTAATAATGGGAGTTTATGAAAGCCTCCCCAATGATCTCAGTTAAACTTTCAGTTATTTAGTGTCTTTTGAGGCCTCGATTTACAGGAAGGTTTTCAAGATCACTGATCACTCGCTGTTTGGCTTTTCAATGTTCAGGTATACTGACTCTCACCATAACTAACCCCATCTGGGTGACCAAGACCAGGCTGGTGCTGCAATACAGCAGTGACCCCACCAGCAAACAGTACAAGGGGATGTTTGATGCACTGATCAAGATCTACCGCCATGAGGGAGTTGCTGGGCTCTACAGGGTGAGACTTACCACGGCAATTACACAAGGAAATTACCTTAGTACATATTTACTTATACCACAGGGTGAATTATTAAGACAAGTTTCAGGTTGTATTATAGACCAGTCTTGCAACAGATCGTTTTGACTGCTTAGCTGTAATAATTAAAAAATACCACTAGAGGGTACTCCGGCTCCTTCATTTTGTATTACCACAATGTTCAAGGGACCCAATGAAATTACTTCTTTAAGCATTTTGTATCTGATTTATAAACTTGATGTTATTTTATTTTAGTAAGGTTGAGATTTTTTTTATGCATAATATTTACATACGGCGTTGTACTTGCAAAATTATGTGTCTTTCAGTGACAAATGATCAACTGAATATGTGCTTGTTGAAGGGCTATGTGCCAGGGTTGTTTGGTACGTCTCATGGAGCGCTGCAGTTCATGGCGTACGAGGAGCTTAAGAGGGACTACAACAAATACAAGAAAATGGCTCCAGATGAGAAGCTGGTGAGTCATTAGCCCCGCAAACCCCAAGTGCCACGGAATTACGTCCCAAGGTTAAATACGACACATGCATATGGCTTGTAAATACACAATCATTCCACAATTGATAACAACTAGTTGGCTTATAAAGAATGACTCATCTGTTTTCCTATACTGCGTGCGTGTGTGTCTGTGTGTTTATAATGTTCTGTATGTATCTTCACAGAATCCGTTAGAATACATCACACTGGCAGCGCTATCCAAAATATTTGCGGTGGCCACAACATACCCATACCAGGTGGTGCGTGCTCGCTTACAGGACCAGCACAACAAATATAGGGGCGTCATGGACGTCATTGCGAGGACTTGGAGGTATGATGCTGATCTGCTGTCATTTAAGGGACATATGTGTGTGTAAATGTAGTAATGTAGAGATGCCCCCTTGTCTCTTGTGTCGTCTGTGGTCCAACTGCAGACCGGGAAAACCCAGAGTAGAATAAGTTGTTACTTTATTACCTCACCGCAAAAAAAATATAGTTTTATTTACATTAACATCTTAGAGGTAGCCAAGCCAAATCTTCCCTGGATACGGCTCCAGCCATGAAAATATATGTATGTGTCCAACCTCCTCATTCAAAGCCTGTTAAAATAGGAGCGTCAATAAAGTTCCTCTTGGAAATATAACAATAATATTTGCATTATACATTTATTATAATATTATATAATATAAAGTATGTTGTTTATGTGATTTAAATTATTTTTATTGTAATTACTTTATTACTATTGCCTGTTGTTTTGAGGTGAGCTTCTGTAAAACTGCAATTTTCCTCTGGAGATGAATGGAGTATTCAGCCATTTGTCTATCTAAAGAAGGTTAAATAGATCAGTTCTTATAAAAGTAGCCGTCATACAGTTATCTAGGTCTAGATCTTAAGTTCTCTGCACAGTCCAATCTAATCCTTGACCCAACGTCCTCCCAGGAATGAAGGTGCACCGGGCTTCTACAAAGGGATCATCCCCAACGTGATTCGCGTCACTCCAGCCTGCTGCATCACCTTTGTGGTGTACGAGAACATGTCCCGCTTCCTGCTGGGCCCTTCCAAGTGAGAGCCAGTGGTCGACCACAGACACGGAGGTCGGGTGGCCGACCACAGACAGGAGGCCGGGTGGCCGTCCAGACGGCGGCTGGGGCGCCGGACACGCCCACCACTGTGGGTGCCACCGCGATGGAGATGCAGAGGGAAGCCAAAATCCACATTGACCGAGACCTTTGTTGACATTAGCATTTAAGAACTTATGGAACCTCCAGGTACCAGGGCGGTAGCCTCTCCGAATGTCTTCTGGACGCTCGGCCAGTTGGAGGTCAGGACTGTTGAACAGAGAAGTGTGAAAGACGGACACTTTTTTTTTGTTCTTTGCGTTTCAGTTTCATGAGCAAGTAATATTTGTTTATTTTTAAATGATTGCTCTATTGAGTAAACGACACAGATAAGTTTAAAAGTCAATGTTTGCGTCTTATAAATGTAAAGAATATTGATCTTTCAGCCTCTTTCTGAGGAAATATTTTCATTGGGGTTATTAATTTAAGACATAAAAAAATATTCTGTTGCCACTCTTCGTTGCATATCGTGTATTTTGTCAAAACATTTTGTTATAAATGGAATAAGTACAAATAGATCTCTAAATTTTCTCATCTTAAAATTCAACATATGTCACAAAATAATTTGTCAAATGTAATTATAAAAAAAAAACACTGTGGGAATACAAATAGTTTGAAGTCAAGTTCTTATAAAAGATGACTTTAATAACAGTAATAAAAAGCATCAACGTGTTTCAATGCATTCACTACTACCAGTCAGTGTCTCGGAACTACCATGCAGATGGAGCACACGGAAGTGGAGAGATTACAGTACGAAACCTATTTCTGGAACAGAATGATACAGTACTCTTGTTTATAGGCCTGTCAACGACTGTGATAAACAAAAACAATTCAAGTTGCAAAAAATGTGATTTCACGCTTTCAACTAACCACCCCTGATCATTTCGGACGAGCAGATGGCGTTCCGCACTCCGCGACAAGCTCCCAGGGCCTTTATTTTTTATTTTTTTCCCATGTTTATTTGGGGAGCTCCTCGATGACGATCCTGGACACGGAATTCCACCCCGTGGATGCGTCGCCTCTGGGGTAGTCGGCGCACGTCCCCACCCAGATGGCCACGTCCACCAGCCCTGCCTTGACGCCCTCACACAGCCCTTCCACTGGAAAAACACAGATGCAACACAACAGTCGTCACAACGTTCCCCACAGAGCACGGTTAAGCTGAGTTGACGCCTAACTGCCCAGGCCGGAGCTGTTAAATGTTCTTTTTTTAGTTTTCCCACACGACAGTTAACTTTCAACTCCTGGCACTGAAAAGTCGAGCCTAATTGGAAGCCTTTTGCTTTGAAAGTTTAATCTCATTAAAAGTCTGCTTGTGTTGCTTTTGAAACCACTTTAAAATGGCGCATATCTCTTTGGACTCAAGAGTCTTGAGACCAATTCAACAGATGTTTTTCTTGCGGTATAAAGGGCTTTTTAAAAGTGTGTGTCGAAATGTTGATCGCAACCTGTTCTTTCTGGTTAGTAGAGAAATAGGTCTGTTTACAGTAGAGAAAATAGAAATCTGAAATGTTACTTTCTGTGCCCTCAATGCATTTCCAGCCCCACGTACCCGAGGAGGTTCTGTGGATGTTGATGGTTGAGTTGAGCTCGGGGCTGCCCTGGTCTAAGTAGATGATGGACTCCACTGGGAGAGGCCCCGTGCACTCTGCTCCGTTAAAGGTGAAGTACCACCTCTGGCAGCACGCAGCCTTACATTTCAGTCTGAGGGAGCCGATGAAGAGCACTCTGAGGGCGCTGTCTGATCGCAGCTTGGTAAAAGTGCAGTCCTGAAACGGGGGAAAGTACGAGACTGAAACGAAAGATCAGGACGCCAGCCTGGAGGGTGTCATGTCATCTGTGTTTCTATATGAGCTCTTTTCCATGAGAAAACCTGATTAAACCAAGCCATGTACCTGGTCAGTGTGCAACTTACAGCTATTTTTCCAAGGTCGATTCCATAGTTGAGTGAGTTCCAGGCGCACTGCTTGTAGTTGGGTCTCCAAGGTTCCTCGAAGATCTCGCTGATACATTCACCCTTCTCTCCCCTCAGACCATCTCGGCCCGGGATGCCCGGTGTCCCTGGGATGCCGTTGGTTCCAGGATTGCCCTCTCTGCCAGGGGTACCCGCTGGCCCTTGCAGGCAGCTGCCATACTTTTTTTGGGGGGGGGGGGGGTGAGGATGAAACATGGAATAAAAAGTGTTTGACAAATGACAGTCTACAGATAGTAAAAGGGAAGACGCAAAAAGAGGAAGGGAAACGAGTGCCAGAACAGCACCCGGTGATGGCCAGGCTTCCTAGTTCAGGTTTTTAATCTGTACTTTACACATTAAGCCCCGAATGTGCTGAATGCTCCCAAAACAGTGATTAGGATCTAAACCCTGCCGACCAGTCAACCATCCCGCACATGGGCGTTAGATTATAAAACACTAATAATTAAAATAAACAAAACTGCAGATGTGATAAGTGCAGAAAAATCTGATGTTATCCAACCCCAAGCCAAAGCGTAAGCTACAGCATTGAAGAATGTGATCAAATGCCACAAAGTGCGTGTAAGCCAGGTCTTCAACTCAGCCGCGTTCTGGTCACTGCCCAGACAAGATCTGTTGGAGTGATTCACTGTCCCGCAGACAAAGTCTAGCTATGTTTAAACAGATGCTGCCTCTTCATCAAGCTGACTCAGGCAGACACACGGACTGGTCTGCCTGAGTGACCAAACCACACAGGGAGAGAGAAAGAGAGAGATAATGCAGAACATGCAACAGGACATTTTGTTTAAATGATGCGGTCCAATGTTAGAAAAAGACGAAAAGGCTGCAGATAGAAAGCATCATGAGCGACAGTTGATAGTCAAAGGGAGTGGTTTTCATTACGAGCGGTTCGATTTCATGTAGGTTGTAGGACTTATAAACAAGTGACTACTATTGATATGTAAAAGTGTACTCTTGGAGTTTAGTGAACACTGATGCCAAATAGGTTGAGGTGTGGGCGCAGGGAATGTGGTTACCTTTTTTTTATTTAAGCACATAGCTGTGTGGGAGTTCGGGCAATAAGCCAAAGCAAACAAGTCCTCAGAGAACTGAAAAAGAGAATCGCTCATAATTGAGTCCTTATTTGGGGGGGCATTTTTGTTTATATCAGCCCATGGCGAATATAAAGAATGCGCAAAGTAATGTATAACGAGGGTGCCAAATTACAACATCTGCTGTCTCATCTGCTGAGAGACAAATGGCCCATATACGAACCTCCGTGGCGTGTTTTAGCCATTAAGTGGCCAAGCCGGAGCCACCGGAGGATCTGCTCCGATGGAATGATAATGTCTGACTTCACCCCCTTTGCAGAGGACTGGAATAAGTGAAGCCAGCGGCCACATCAGTAGACTGTGAGGTTTTCCATGTATCGTGGTGTGAGGTATGAGACATACGTCTATGATCTAGCAGACCAGGAATTGTAATAATGCATTAAAGACAATTCCAGGTACATATATACAGTATATAGAGCATGCATATACACATACTGTATATGTACTCTTTTGCAATGAATGGCATACTGTGCAAGTGATTACACAAGCACGGCACCTCGTCTGGGTCCCGGAAGAAGGTGGATGATTTTGCCAGTATGGCTCGGAATTCAAAAAAAGCTGGGAGAGGTGAGGGTTGGGGGGGGGGGGGGATGGTCCCCACGTTTTATTAGGGTTTAATTTGTATTTGGACACCATTCAAAGTATACTGGTGAATGGAGCCTCTGTCCACTTTTCTACACAGCTGACTTTTATATTAACTTCGAGTCTGGCGGCTGCCTGAGCAAATTACACTCCGGCCCTGCTGAAATGGTAGAAAATGACAGAGCGCTGCTGCAATTCAACCACAGAGCACTGGATCGATCGATGAAAGGGTGAAAAAGGGCGTGCGGTGGAGTGAGAGTCGTGCATTAGTTTGCAGAAGAAGCAACGTATAAGAGGATTTACCATGGTGTTTGAATCAGTAGGTCGTGCTTCCTCTGAGTGTCTAGTGCAGTTAGGATTGTCTGCATCATTTCCAGTGCACTAGATACAGATGGTGACATGACATACTATTCATTATACCCTCTCTTAGGCCAATTTGACTTTATTCAACGTTCCAGCACTGGTGTTAGGTGAAAGTCATGGCAGAGCACTGTATGCTGAAGCTGTGTCAAAAGCACTAAAGGCAATAAAACAAATAAATAACCCCCTATAATAAGAATGGGTGATAATGACAAAAAAAAAAAAAATCAAATATCACATTTATTATTATAATACCTCGATATTGATATTTTGGGGATGTCTAATGGTGCTTTTATCACATATTTACACGAGAGCAGTCTATGAAGTTCAGAAAATTGGATTGGGTGACTGGAATGCAGCCTGTAAACGACAGTATATTGCGACATTACGATATATAGTAAAAATCTATAGTAAATCGTATCTTGATATCGCGTCAAAGAATTTCCTGTTTCTGTTTTTCTTCTTGCTGAAATGTGGCTTCGTTTAATGCACAATGAACACTATCAAAGTTATTTCATCCTTATGACAATGGCTTCTGATTTATCATCGACAGTAGCGCCGGGCGATATATCTGATATCGGGACACGACCAGACTAGATATCGTCAGGGATTTCTTTTCTCATGTAGATATTTTCCGAACTTCACAGCTGCTCGATCATTAATTGCGCGTTAAACACCTTGTGAAAGTACCATATGCCATTCCAAATGATCGATATCGGGATATTCGTCATGAAATACCGCGATGTTTGATTTTGTCAATATTTTGTCAAATGTATGAGCCTGGCCGATAGCGGTGAGCGTTTTGTTTTTTCTCTCCTCTATACAGGGGAACACTACGATCCACATTGGAATGAGAGATCTAAATTCCCTTTAGAATAAAGTCAGGAGCGTCTTACCTTGTCAAACTCGGCGTCCTTGCGATAACCTCGGTTTCTCACCTTTTCCACCGCATAAAGAGGTAAAACCAGGCACAGGGCGAGGAGCAGGCGGCCCAGAGGAGACATCATACCGCGGGGAGTCTTTTCCAGGAGGAGGAGGAGGAGGAGAGCTTTGGGGCTCCAGAGAAGAAGTGAAGCCAAGAAGGAAGGACAAAGAGGAGTGATCCAGACTCAGGACTAACAGTAAAACTTTTCAACCCCCCCCCTTTTTTTTTATTATTCAATGACACACTATAAAAAGGAAAACTGGAAAAACACCAAATAATATAAGAAAATGTATGAAAAAGTAGGCTACAAAAAAAAAAAGTTTCTCCAGTACAGTATAAAGTCATTTTAAAGATACATCTACACTTGCTTTACCTCATGCCACAATAAGTACAAAAAACCCTTTCAGGAAATGGACTGGAAAGTATTCCCTTTTATTGTATGTGGGACTTAAAAAGACAAGGAATAGAAAAATAAGACATATCAAAAAAGGTAAATTTAGAGGACAGGTAGGATAGGGATATTCAGTCCTCTTTACAGCACAACAAAGAGACCTATACCACCACCAAGACTCCATGAAAAGGACATGATCTCAGAAAACATGTTTTTTCTTCTTAAAAAGAAATCACTCTAAGGGAAGTACATGGTCCACAGTTCATATGTCATAAATCAGCCACACATAGCCTGTTGAGTCCCATTTCTTATTTGGTTGACCTGTAGGAAGAACTAATATCACACGCTGCAAAGGTTTGTGCTTCAAATAACACGCACACAGAGCAAAAGCACTTTGAACTCGTATCTGTAATTGTTTCCAAATACGTGACAATTTCTTCTGACAAGTTCTTTTAAAGACCATAAGTTTGTATAGTAACGCACAATCATTGAGGATAAGACACATAACATCCCGGGTGCTTGAAAATGTACAAATTCTTGACATAGTTGCAGTCTGTGTTGAAATTGAACAGGAAGTCTCACAAATGTAGAAGCGAACAAAGAAAATGAAACAGAAGCTTTAAAAAAAAACAAAAAACATGCATTTTTCTATAAACCGTAAAAACGTGGCCCACTATATTTACTTAGCAGTGTTTCAAGACGGCCCCCCACCCCAGTTTACCACAGGAAGACTTTTCTTGAGTTGATTGCTTGGCAACGAAACATTCTCATCAAAAAAGCTCAGTGTCAAGACTATTCCAGTGACAGAGACTTAGAGTGTATATTATTTACATATTATCATGCATTCTTTTACTGGTTTGCTGTCCACAGGGTTAAAGTGTCAATTAACAAAAATCCCAAAATATTTTTTCACGATTCTACAAAATGGCATAACAGTGTAAATAGAAAACAAAGAAGACCCACGCTGCTGAAGGACTTGTCTTTAGCCTTTATAGTGGGTGACTATGAGCTCAATGTGGCTAGTTGCGATGCAAAATTTGGCAAAATGGCAAGTCTGACGTGAACTTTGAACCCCGAATATTCCAAGTTTTAAACCCTCGAGGTAAACTTGCCTATCAAGTTTAGAACTTACGCAATCAATGCAGACATACTGATTCATAACTATTGTACATATACCAGAGTATATGTAACGTACATTTACCATACACCAGCCACATTGTCTAGTGACGTTCTCTTTGCAAATTTAGTTTTCTCTGGTTGAATGGCTGGACATTGATGTGAGACAATATGTTTATTGAGAGCTGGATGTTTCAGCAGCTGCCGTCCTTGTTCTCCTTGCTCTCTTCCTGTAAGTGGCGCACCATATGGGAGGAGGAGCCTTTGACGCTGCCGCTGTTGGATAGGCCTAGAGCCGGATGATGGGGCCCGCTGGGAAGCTGCCTGCTCTCCAACACGTCGCTCCTGGGGGTCGCCCTAGACCAACAGCGACACACTGAGAGGTTACGACGTGTGGACACGGTTTCACAGGTTCACTGCCAAGCGGTTTGAGAAATTCAACTCACCTCCCGTCCGGCACCCGCTGAAAACTCTCCGAGCGGCTGCTGATCTTGCTGGAGCTTCCCGTCTTGCTGCGCCTCTCTCCGCCCTCCCTCTGGCAGCCGCCCTCTCTGTCCTTCTCGCCCCGCCGGGAGCCTCGGCTGGAGTGCGCTCGCTCCAGGGGCTCCCTGACGGAGGTCTCGGAGGAGCCCCTGGGGTCGGAGAAGGATCCCGGGTTGCCTCCCGCCGACGAGGAGCCGTGGCCGGCGGCGGAGGCGTCGGTGGTTGGCGCGGTGCCAGTGCTGGTGCCCATGGACTTTGAGATGACCTTGAGCTTGTGCGAGCTGGGCTTGTAGTGCTTCTTCTTGTGCTGAACGCGGCTGTTGTGCTTGAGGAAGAAGTCGCAGGACTCCTGGAGCACCCTGCGGCTCTCGCTGATAGGGCTGTGGACACAGAAACCATGACGACCACAACTATGGCGATCTTTAGTGCGTGCCCTAGATCAGTGCTTTTCAAAGTCTGGGTTGCTACCCACCATCTTCAGTCTTTTGCAGTTATATTTTCATCCACAGTAAACCTTTTTTTCCACAGTTAATCGAACAGTTGGTATACTTTTTCAAGCAACAATATCAGTGTTCAATACAGAAATCAGTGGGAAAAATAGTCATTTACGTAAAAAATTACGTTATATTAAGTTATATTAGATAATATATTGTCAAATTGGTCACGACGGTTTGTCATTTTAAAAAAGCAGCAAAAAGTTTGAAAAACACCGACCTGTAGAATTAATGTTTGACGAAATAGCTATATATGTACATAGATGCATGTGCATAGGATACATATTGCTTATCCTACCGTCCATAAACCAAGGACTTATTACCCTCTCGTGCTTGATCATCAGCTAAAAAAAGGCACTGAGCGGTGTTGGAAAAGTTGGGTCTTACTCTCTCTTGCGTGTGCGGTTGAAGAAGTAGGCCCACTCGGAGCAGGTCTTTTTGCTGCTGACCCAGAACACGGCGGATATTCCCACGACCAGGGTCATCAGGTACTTGACCAGGAAAAGGGAAAGGTCGGGACGGGCGTTCTCTGTTGTCTGGAACAAAGGGACCAAACACACACCAAATGGAATCCTTGTGACCTGGGAGTGTGTGTGTGCGTGTGTGCGTGTGCGTGCGTGTGTAAAAATAACAAATTCAATTTAACCGGAACAAGATGCCTTGGCCCTTTGAAGCTCCAATAAAAGAGTAAACATATCTGTCCGCCTGGCTTAGGGGTGGAGCCCTTTATCTCTCTCATTTCCCCCACCACGTCCACCTGCGGCGCCTCAACCATCACTACTCTCCGCTCGTCCTACTCGGCGTCTACCTTGTGGGAGCAGGGGATGCTGTACTCCTGGCAGCGGTCGTTGATCCAGGTGTTCTCCCAGGCGCGGCGCTGGCTCTGCTCGTAGGTGTAGCAGGCCAGCAGCGTGACCAGCGGCACCAGGTAGAGGCCGCTGAACACGCCGATGCGGATCATGAACTTCTTCAGCTTGCCCTGGTTGCGCTCGTCGTGCTGGATGACCTGCCGCACGTGGTTGAGGGAGACGATGCCGGCCAGCAGGAGCGAGAGGCCCACCAGCACGCCCACGCACAGCGGGGCCAGCACGAAGTAGCGCAGCGCGTCCAGGTCGTACAGGCCCACGAAGCACACGCCGCTGATGCTGTCGCCCTCCACCTTGTTCAGGGCCAGCAGCATGACGGTCAGCGCCCCGGGGATGCCCCAGGCCGCCGAGTGGAACCACACCTATACGCACGCACAAACGCAGCTTGTTATTTTTTTTGTTTCACTTTTTTGAAACTCAAGTTATTAAGCTTGTATCTTAATAATCAATTTTAATTTTTAATCATCTTAATTTTCAAAAAGAAATTCAATTCTTAATCTTAACAATTAATAATAAAAATAAAAATATCTTTATCAGTGTGTTATCTTTAAGGCTTTCTATCTTCCCAGCAAGAGGTGTACTGAGCAAATCCCTTCTATGCCAACCTATGAATATTATTTCCTGTTAACATGTTTTTCATCCTGTTGCCATGCTAACTTGTTTTCTTGTCTTCCACTGGTATTGATTCAAAGGTTTTGAAGGTGTCCAGTCCGGTTTATTTCTACAGCCCTTAATCACAGTGTAAAATCCCCTGTAAAATAAAATCCCCTCCTCCTGACCCCCACGGTGATGAAAAACTCACAAAAAAACGTGTCTTTCCTGACACCGCCCTCTGCTCACACACTTTATAAAGCAGAATGATATGAAAAAAAGTCTGAAAGCCTTAGGAGCTCCTACCGCCTTCTTTTCTATGGCCTCGCAGCTCCACTTGGGCCCCGCCGCCAGGAACCAGGTGATGGTGAGGATGACCCACCAGACGATGCCGGCGGTGGAGAAGAAGTAGAGCAGCATGAAGAGCAGGGTGCAGCCTTTGCTCTGGGACCCCAGGACCACCGTGTCCACGGCGGTCGGGAGGGCGGCCTTGACACAGGCGGCGCTGTTCCCCAGCAGGAAGCCCACGAAGTAGATGAGCGACACGAAGCTGTAGCAGACGGCGTAGAAGATGATGGGCCGCTCGGGGTAGCGGAAGCGCTTGACGTCGATGAGGAAGGTGAGGAAGGTGAAGAGCGTGGCGCCCAGGCAGACGATGGAGCACACGCCGATGAAGCTTTTGGCGAACTCCACCTCGTGGGGTTTGAAGTACATGTTGGGACAGGGCGGGGCGCAGTCCGGCACGCCCAGGAACGACGAGCCCTGGCCCGGCTTGGTCTTCAGCTGCAGCGGGCACCAGAAGCCCAGGTCCCTCTTGGCCGACGGGGAGCTGTTGGGGGTGGTCGCCGGAACGGCCGAGCCATCTGGGGACCTACAGCTTTCCAGTCTGTGGAAGGACATGACGGTTTTAAATGACCCCTCCATGTTGGAAGAAAATAGTCGAGTGCGTTTCCTCCCACCTGTCGCACTGCAGCTCGGGAGGCCACGTGACGCCAAAGGTAGCGATGTCCTTGCCACAGTCGGCGAGCACGGCCTCGCAGCGCTCCCTGCACGGGCGGTACACATTGGTGTCCTCGGTGCACTCTGGGATGAAGGCCTGGCACAGGAAGTGGTGCACGTCTGGAGAGCAGCGCAGGTTGGCCAGGGGCATGAAGGGCTGCGGACAGAGCGGCGAGGGACGGCATTAGCGAGGATCTTCCCCCCCTTTTCACCCCCTGTGGTCCGCCGGTGAGCTTAACTCCGTGATGCTGATGCCGATGATACCAGCTGGTATCCTAACTCGTGGACATGATACTCACGCTTATGACACCAGCGGGAATAATAGAATGAGACCAAGGGCTTGGAAATATGGAAGAATAATGAATTGTTGGGTCCCTCTGCAACATGATTTAGCAGAAGATTTGGTTGTGGTTTGAGGTTTGACAAGGAATTACTGAACAGATAACCGCTGCTACCACAAAGACGATGAGTGAAAAGTAAAACCTCGATAAAATCTCTCTCGAGAGGACATATCCCAGTGGTCCAAATGTGTATCTTATTATCATCAATGTATGTTATTATCATGCCACGCACTCAAGAATTTTGTGTCACGGTAAGACGATAACACCATTTAATGATGATGCAAAGTGCCTGGAAGAAGAAAAGTCCATAATGTTGATTTATTGCGCGGCCCTGGTGAGATGCATAGCTCCTCGACGAGAAAAACCGCCAGGCCACAAGCCTCAACGTTTCCCCAAGTCTCTTAAGATAACATGCAATGTACAGGTCTCGGTCTAATGATACCTGCCTCGAGTGGGGTTTAGAATCACTTCTTTAAAGCAACAACCACGTAAGTCCAAGAGTACTAAAGAGCTTTTCATACCATATAGACAGGAACACAGCCCTTGAGCCTCCAGTAATGCCTCAGCTTAGTGTTTCCAATGTTCCAAACAAAAAACAGACAGGACAGGACTGGAACACTAAATTCTTTCATTTCACTCATTCTTGATCAACTTGCTTTTTACATTTGTGTACATAATTGAATTTAGCTTTTAAGCATTTTGTTTTTTAATGGATTCATAAAATGGATTTCATGTATTTTCAAAACTTTAATCTCTGGAATATTTTTATAGTAACTTTTCATTAACGTGATTTTTCAGGCATTTATTTTGTTTAACCAGCTTTCTTTCTTTAAATATTATTGAAAATGTATTATAATATTTAACCATTTTTATAAACTCCAACACCACCATGGAGTCCAGGCCGAGCTGCCGTCCATCTCACCCATGATGGCGAGTGAGTGCACCGAGGTGCCCGTACGGAGGTCCCTGGCCGCGGGCAACGCTGCAAATAGCGCACGGTTTCAGAAATCTGGCACACATGAGTAGGTTGAAAAAGGCCGATCTCCGCGCCGAAAGTAAGAGCCGAGAGCCTCCAAGCTGTGATCTCCCACGGTGCAGCACAAAGGCCGCCCATTCACGCGGGCAGCGGAGGAAGGAGGAAATGGCCGCACGGCCGATGGGAAAGCGGGAACTGCAGCGAGCGGGCAGGGGAGGCCCAAGGTTTGAGGTTCAGATCAGCAGCCATGATACTACATAAGAGCGTCTATCCGACCTGTGCGTCCCATTGGTCAAAGGAGTCACATGGGTTTGATCCTTTTATCCTGGTTTATAATCTACGTATTATCCATACATCCATGCTGGAGATCCTGCCAAGTTGACATACTAACAAAGCAGGAAGTCATTTTTTAAGAGTCATTTCTGGTGTGATTAGAGAACGTTCATGTTCAGACTACAAATGCACGGCTACAGGACAAGAGCTGGATTTTGCTCCATTCTCATGACTAATATTTTCATAGTAAACACACAGTTTTGCCTGGACACACGGGCTCCAGTGACCTGCAAAAATCAAACAAGCCCGCCATTCACACAGCGAGTTCCCTGTTTTCTAAACTCCGGGCTCTCCGTCTCTCAGGGGATATGACAGCGGGGCCCTCAGACAGAAGGAGCCCTTGTCTCTCGCTCTCTCTCTCTCTCTCTCGCGCGCGCTCTCTCCGATGGAGGTCCCTGACTTCTACTGAATGAGCTCCACTTTCTCCACAATCCGACTATTTATTTGCTTTATGGCGGAGCTAGGGCAAAAAAAAAAAAATGAAAAGAAAATGCATTTGGAGGATCAGGGGCAGAAGTCAAGTCGACTCGGTCCGAGATGCTAAATCCCCCGCAGTGGGGTTTCCGTACCAAAGTCCTTCCAAGGATTAAAAGATTAAAAAAAAGAAATGCTGCTGGCCACTCACTTTGGAAGACTTTCTCAAACATTAAAAGTTCTAAAAATACTCTGAGTATTCTCTCTCCCTCTCCCTCCCTCCCTCTCTCTCTCTCCCTCTCTCTCTCTCTCTCTCTCCCTCCCTCTGTGTGTCTTTGTCACAAAATGTAGGTTTTTCCACTCTTTCCATTCAGTTTTTTTTTTGTGTTTTTTTTTTCACAGTCACAGGGCATATCGGAAGCTGGAAAACACTGGTGGAATCTAGGAACGGAAAAAGGTCTGCCCTCATCTGGAACGCCCTACTGACTCCCTAACATCATATCGATGCCACATTATACCGGGTTTTGGGCTTAGTCTTCAGTGTAGGCCAGCGTGCGTGTGTATAAGGCTGTCAGCAGGCAGACAATACTGGGAAGGTAAGGGGGAAATGGGCGAGTGATTATGTCAGAGGAGAGAGAGAGAGAGAGAGAGAGAGAGAGGGAGAGAGAGAAGGAGCGAGAGAATACTCAGCGTGGTATGCAGGGCTGGCTTTGTGTGGGACTGGGTGTGTCGTTCCCCCCCTTCCTTCCAAAAAGAAAAAAAAGAAATCAAAAGGCACACAACAAAGCTGACAGAGGCTCCCTGTGGCTGAAGGTTGCCGTGAAATAAGAAGCCGCGCAACCTCGCCAGACGCCGCACAAAGCCTCCTATAGCAGATCGCTCTCCCTGTCGCACCGAAAGAAAAGCAAAAAAAACCAAAACAAAACATGTGTAACTGAAGCCGTGGCCCCGAGGAACGCCAGGACGCGAGAGGCAACTATTACCCAGTCCGCTGTCGGACGACAAAAGGCCGTGCAAGCAGCGCGTAATGAGGTGATTATTACTCACTCGGCCGTGGAGGTTTTTCTGGAAATATGGTTCCAGGGACAAGCAGAGTGAGAGGATCCTTCAAGAGCCGAGTTACACTGATGTGATTACGAAGGGACCACACTACAGGATGCCAAGCACACTCCCCCCCCCCCCCCCCCCCCCAGAGGGATTTATAAAGTATACAAAAAAAATAAATTTGAACACATTTCAAAAAAGACCCAGAATTATGGTCAAGGGCTATGGCCTCAAATTCTTATAATGAATTTGGATAGAATTTATCAGTAGGTATTAGTATGTTTTTCATAATTTAAATAAAACATGTTTTAAAGGGAGTACAAGACTCTAGCGGCTATAGCCTTAAGTTAACTATAAGGTACTTATTAATGAACTATTAGTTAGATACACTGTTTTCAGATAGACAGACGGACAGACAGATGGACAGACAGAGACAGATTGACAGAGAGACAAACACAGACAGATGGACAGACAGACAGACAGATAGACAGAGACAGATTCCAATTCATATACAAGCTTATTGTCAAACGAATACCTTGCACCTCAATGTCACTGTTTATCAATTTTTTTTCGATCAATGTTTTCGTGGGTTTTTTTGGGGGGGGGGGTCAAAGCGAAGTGTACGTCCACCTGTTTTTATCAGCCAGTCAACGACGTTTTCTCGTTCGGTACAAATGATGCGGCCGAAATACAAAATGTGGCACTCTTTCTGTCGTTTCCACCGCCCCTGCTGGTCCTGGAATGGAATTAAATGGAATGTGTGTCTTCGTCTGCCAACTGGAAATGAAAGATGTTTTTTTTTTTGTGTGGGGCGGGGGCACACGGGAGTAAAAGTCCATCACAAAGACGGGAAAAGATGGAATCTGTGTTAAATATTAATTTGACGCGTACTAACCAGCTCCCGAGAGTGAGAGGGTCCGACCCCTCCTTAATTCTGCAACAAAGGCTCGGGTGATAATTTCGTGTTATCGTTTACCACCCCACCGCTCCTCCTCCTCCTCCTCATGAAATAACAATGGCTTTTCCTCCCAGACAAGTCGTTTGGGCGTCTTCATTTCCTGTGGGCTTGAATAACACGCAGCGGACTGAAGACTCACCTCCATCTTGCCGGCAGCGATGTCCTGGTCGTAGTGCTCCATCATGTTGGGGAAGAAGGTCATGTTGTAGGGCATGCCCAGGCAGCGGTGCACTTTGATGGGCTCGCAGGTGAACTGGCTGTGGCCGTGGCCGCCCCTCACCCACATCACGGCCAGGCACACCCACACGGGCCATGGCGTCGGCATGGCGTTGGCGCTACAGCGGGTGGTGCGAAACGTACGCGAGCGGTGTTTCGGGTTGGTTTCGTTTTTTTTTTTGATTGTTAAGTGCTGCCGTGGCTCAATCGATGGATTCCTCGGCCTCAACATTGATTTGCGCCGGCTCGCGCTCTCGTCCACGTCCGCATTCCATGGTCACCCGGGGTCATCCCTGTGGAGACGTCGGCGCGGTCGGCAGGTGAAGCATTCCCGTCGGCCTCCCCCACCTCCCGCCAGTCCCCGGCAGGTGCCTCTGGGTCACGGTGCAGAATCCCTGAGAACGGAGTAATTCGGCAGAGTGGGTTCCATGGTGGTGACTGGGAGGATCCAATACACATACTGCAGCTAGTGTAGATTAGCCTGGCTTTTTGGTGGTGATGTTATTCAGAGAAACGTATGATCTAGTCTTCTAAAGAACATTTGTATTTATTTAGCCTGTGAGATAGATAGATAGACAGACAGACAGATAGATAGACAGACAGACAGACATAGATTTCAAAAGACACTTATTGCAGATGATAAAGTGCATGCAGTATTACAGGGTGGGGAACCTTCAGGGGCAGGGTGAGTTAGTAGCATGAGTCCAGGCGTGTTGACGCCTTGTTCAGGTATCAGATTATCAAGCATTCAAGCCTCTGGGCAATTAACCCTAACACTACACAAACCACATAGCGTTGCAGCCATGCGTCTATTCAGAGTGTGATAGCGATGGACTTTAGTGTACTTCAAAACGGTTGCCAATAGAACAGAAACACACGTCCTGTTATTTAGCAATAACAGTGCCATATGTCAGTAATAACTATGTAATAACCTGCAATGCAGCAGTTTGAAAACAACCACCAAGTTCTCACAGGTTCAATCGCCAATAGACAAAGTTATACGTAGTAGTAGTAGTAGTAGGAATAGTTATATAGTAGTAGTATGAATACTAGTAGTATAGTAGTAGTAGGAATAGTAGAAGTAGTTTAGTAGTAATAGGAATAGTAGTAGTATAGTGGTAGGAATAGTGGTAGTAGTAGTAGTAGTAGTAGTAGTATAGCAGTAGTAGAAGTACAGTAGTAGTATAGTAGTAAGAGGAGCAGTAGTATAGGAGTAGGAATAGTAGCAGTATAGTAGTAATAGTAATAGTAGTCATAGTATAGTAGTAGTAGTAGTAGTGTAGGACAAGTAGTAGTATAGTAGTAGTGGAGTAGTAGGAATATTAGTAGTATACTAATAGCAGTAGTAAAGTAGTAGGAGTAGTAGTAGTAGTAGTAGTAGTAGTATAGTAGTAGGAGTAGAAGAAGTAGTAGTAGGAATAGTAGTAGTAGAAGTAGGAGTAGTAGTAGGACGGGTAGTAGAAGTAGTAGTAGCAGCAGTAGTAACAGTAATAGCAGTAGTAGTAGCAGCAGTAGTAGGAGTAGTAGCAGTAGTAGGGGTGGTAGTAGTAGTAGTAGTAGTAGCAGTAGTAGTAGGGGAATGAGTAGTAGTAATAGTAGTAATAGAAGTAGCAGCAGTAGTATTAGCAGTAGTAGTAGTAGGAGCAGTATAAGTAGTAACAGTAGTAGTAGTAGTAATAATAGGAGTAGTAGTAGGAGGAGGAGCAGTAGTAGTAATAGGAGTAGTAGTAGTAGGAGTAGTAGTATGAGTAATAGCAGCAGCAGTAGTAGTAATAGTAATAGTAGTAGCAGCAGTAGTAGTAGTAATAGTACTAGTAGTAATAATAGGGATTGTAGTAGTAGTAGGGGTAGTAGTAGTAGTAGCAGCAACAGTAGTAATATGAGTAGTGGTAGTAGGAGTAGTAGGAGCAGCAGTAGTAATATGAGTAGTAGTAGTAGCAGTAGGAGTAGTAGTTGCAGCAGTAGTAGTAGTAAAAGGAGTAGTAGAAGTAGATGTAATAGTAGTAGTAGCAGCAGTAGTAGTAATAGGAGTACGGTAGTAGGAGTAGGAGAAGTAATAGTGGTTGTTGTAGTAGTAGTAGTAGCAGCAGTAGTAGTAGTAATATGAGTAGTAGTAGTAGTAGTAGAAGCAACGGTAGCAGTAGTATTAGCAGCAGAAGTAGTTTTATGAGTAGTAGTAGTAGTAGAAGTTATAGTAGTAGTAGTAGTAGTAGTAGTAGTAGTAGAAGAAGTAGTAGAAGTAATAGTAGTAGTAGTAGTAGTAGTAGTAGTAGTAGTAGTAGTAAGACTAAGACGAGGTGTTGACTGGAGGCCTGGCGACACTTCAGGACCCCAAGTTCGGGCTGAGAGACAGTCAACACGTCTGACCTGATCCGGGGGAAAGTCCCGGATCAGAAAGTTTCTCTGCGGGGGGACGTGAACACTTACCCGGGAACTCCCTGTTGGATCCTCCGGCAGAAATCGCTCTACCTACATGGGTCCCTGCGGATCTCCTGCGGGACGATCCCGAAGGTCCCTCCGCCTTTCCTTTCCTTCCCTTCCCTTCCCTTTCCTCGCCTGGCTCCCCCCACCCACCCACCCACCCACCCACCCCGGTCCCTGGAGCGCAGGGATCGATTGTCCAAGAAAGCCCCGTCAGCGCCGGGGGCTGCGAGGTCGGGTGAGCGCCTCGACCAACGAAAGCACCGCCCGCGGCTCAAATCACGTGAAGTGATTCGACCGCGAACCGAGTTGGACGTTCCCGAGGCGGCGGCCGGACTCGGGCTGCACTCCGTCAGCCTCGGCGGGTGCAGTGCGCGGCTCGGCCGACAGGCGGCGCTGTCTTTGCGTTTTCCACATGTTCAAGACCACAGAAGAATAATGTGTGCGGGGTTTTTTTTTTTTTTCCTTTTGTTTTGTTTTGTTTTGTTTAGTTTTGTTTGGACAGCGTCTTCATTGACCTTACAGGGTATATAGAGTAGATAAGTAGAGTATATAAAACGAGGCGCATTTACAACACAGCACATTTATATATTTGAAATATAAAAGTGATAAAATATAAGCCCGGCCCCACAACGCTCCTCTAGGTGGCAGAGATTGACCAGACGCACGGAGCGTCATGCTGCGTTCCAGAGACTTGGGAGCTCGGGAAAAATCCGGCCCGCCCCCGGTCAGTTTCGAATCGACGGACATTTAAGATCGCTCGGTTCTGGGTTCTCGATTGCCGACCCAGTTGAAGTTGTCTCTGCGCGATTTTATTGTATTTTATTAGAAAACAAGTCTCACTTCGAAGCACACCACTCTGCAGTTTTGGTTTTGTTTTTTTATGTGACGTTAACATACGTCGTGCTGCCCGTGGAGTGGCAAAGCTTGCCGAACAAACACAGGAGTCCTACACGTGTCCATGTTTTCCCCCGAACGGAGCCAGGGAAACACGCTCACCTCGGAAGGGGAGACTACCGACACGGAAGTTCCGATTTCCGAGTTCCAATTCAACGCAGCATAAGTACAGTTTGAAGCCCACATGTTATGTGTGTGTGTGTGTGTATGTGTGTGTGTGTGTTTTTTTTTATTGTCATCAGAACAATAAAGCAATGGAAGCAGATATCACTGGATATGAACTTCTTCTAGAGCCAGACACAACATAAAAAAAAAAAAAAGACAGAATCGTAGATGGATAGATAGATCCGCAGGTCTCCATCAATTCCGTATCCCCGTGTACGAGGGGCTATATATCGATCTACGATTTTGTCTTTTCAGGATGCTGTGGCTGGCTCTATGTGCAAGAAGTCAATATCCAGCAACACCGGCTCCCATCTATCTGAGCTTAATAATCAACCCTTAAACACAACAACAACACCGCTCACAACGACCCCATTTTATCGCTGCATCCCCCCACACCGTCCGCCACGGGGCGCTCTTCCACCCCTGTCGCTCTAAATCCATTTGATCGCCGTGGGGAGGCGGGGTTAAAATGGAACAATTTAGGAGCTTCGGTGTCTCCAATAAAGTGCCCGAGACAACTGAGCGGATCTGGTAAAACAGCGCTTCGCACGCCGGCGTTCGCCTCGGAGGCTGTAGCGGATCACGGACATCCGACCGGATGACGGTGCGGTTAACGGAGCCGCCGCCAACGCCGGGATTTGGCCGCAACACAATTGTATGAGGTGCGTAGCGTGTACTACCACATCAGGGGGACAAACAAATTCCTCTGGGCCTAAGGTGCTTTAAATGCAGGGAGAGTTCCGTGCTCACGGCGTTGTCTGGTTGATCGTACCAGGAGGTCATAATTTAGGGTAGTCACGGTTTATTATGGGCTGGCCTGTTGCGGGACCTTGTGACAACCCAGAGATGGACAAAGTGACAGCGGATGAATGGACACATGGAGGAAAAGTACACATTATTATTATTATTATTATTATTATTATTACTGTTGTTGTCATATTATTATTGTTATTATTATTATTATTATTATTATTATTATTATTATTATTATTATTGTTATTGTTATTATAATTATAATTATAATGCTACAATTTTATCGCCACTGTTATTATTATTATTAATATTATTATTATTATTATTATTATTATTATTGCGATAATTTCATCGCCACTATTACTATTATTATTTTTATAGTTGTAACCATGTAATTAAATGCTACATTTTGTGTACTTATCTCTGGCCAAACCCTCACCCTGCTTCACTTCTCTGCTTGCCGGAATTAGTGTTTAGATCAGACCTAGAGTGATATATTTTGCAAATGATGGGGTTGTTTCCTTTTCAGCTGTTTCAACCATGTGCTGGGTAGTGAATGATTTTTTTGGAGCCAAAAGTGTTTTAACCCATGGCATCTGAGTGGAGAGGTTTTCTTGATTGGCTGGTGCATGGTGTGGTCTCTCTCTATCTCTCTCTCTCACACTCTCTCTCTCTCTCTCTCGCTCTCTCTCTCCCTCTCTCTCTCTCTCTCTCTCCCTCCCTCTCGCTCTCTCCCTCTCTCTCTCTCCCTCATCAGTCTGTGTCAGCCAAGCAGCAGAAGGTCACTGGAGAGGATCGATGGCTGGATCTCCCTGGGGGGGTTGCACAACTGGGGTGGACAGGGACCTGACACTCTGCCCTGCCTGCGTCTCAGCAGGACACTATACACACTAGGAATTCACCTTTGAACATAGCTGTTGGAGTAGATAGACCCGGAGTGACTCGTGCGACTCGTGCATCTCAACCCCTTGTGCATATCAAGGACCATCAACCTAGGCCACCATTTTTGTCTCTGGGAACCCACCATCTGAGAAGACATGTAATTGATTAACAGTCATTATTGTCCAACTAACAATGAAGATGAGCTATTAAGCATGGTGCCGGGAACCCCCTGTAACCTCCATCGGAACCTACATTGAGAAACACTGATGTTGCGTATGTGACGGCTTCAGTTTCAAAGGGTGTGGCGACTGACCTCTGTTCCGCCCTTGTAGCCGTAGATTGTGCGGACTATCAAATTCTAGTGTGTACTGTATCACATAATGTGATACACACTAGTGTAATATAGATTACTAGCTTGTTTGCAGAAGTGCTGAGTGTAGGCTCTGCCTCTGGGCTTTTACAGTGCGTGTCCAGTGCTTCAGAACAACGGATGTCGACTAAAGTGCTGTGAAGGACGCGGATGGGGGATAACAACAAAAGCGAAAACACAGATCCAGGGACTGAAGAAGCTCCTCGGACTGACGCCGGGTGGGACTGGACAGACTGACGTGCCCTTCTCTCTTTCTCAGGCTGATGTGTGTGTCCTGTGAGGAGGCTACAGCTCCCACTGTCACCCACACACTACCACCACCCCAACCCCATCTCCTCCTCCACCTCCTGTGTCTGGGGGCATGCCTTCTGAACCCAGCTTCAGGTAGGTCAACCCTAATACCACAAGATAAGACTTTATCGCTTTGTTCCATTCAGGAACCACACTATGGTCAGAAATAAGTGTCAATATCAATTTATATTTGAATTTGAATTGCTAAACTTGAATATTCACATTAAAAAACTGAATTTGAGTCACATCATTTGAATTTGTATTGTTTAACTTGAATAATTCCATTGAAAAACTGAATCTGAGTAGCATAATTTGAAATTGAATGTATTCGTTTGGAACTGAATTCCACTAAACTTGAAACTGAATGTAAAATTATGAAATTTAATTTGTTTGCTCTGAAACTGTATTTGATCCTCACTGAAGAGGCATTCAGTTCTCACAATTCAAATTCTTGCAATTCAATTTCCGTTCGGCGTGTCTCACACATCCGGGTCGTTGAGGAAGAGCAATCTAGTGCAGATTCAGAGAACTCCTTTTTGGGCCAGGATGTGCCTGTGTGTGTGTGTGTGTGTGTGTGTGTGTGTGTCCATGGCGGGACAGAGCTGATCGGTCTGCTGAAACGGGTCCACTCTGGAGTTCTCGGCCGCCTCGGTGTAGGATACACAGGGTTTCACGTAGAGACTCACGGTGCCCATTGTCCATGTCCAACTACGGAGGTTACCGACCGGAGTGACCGAACCAGTGTTGGATTGGACCTTTCATAACTTTCATAACGCACGCAGGTTAAAGCCTAGATATAAATGCATTAAAACATTATTTTGGAGCATCCCCCTGTACGTTGCCGGAGGCTTCTCTCAGTAATTCCCTCTTGCAGCCCATGCCGGGGGAGTGCATGATGCGCATAGTCCTTATTGGAGACCTACATCTTAGAGGGCCAGGCACGCAACCTGGCGGAACGCTCGCTCGGTTCTGGTGTTGAAAGCTGAAACGTTGTTGGGAAAAGCGACACCAAAAAGCAAAAAGACAGATTGGATGACTGATCAGCGGCATCCTTGAAGCTCTTATAGACAAGCTTCCGACAGACCCCTCCCCCCAAACACACACACACACACACAGTGAAGGGAAGGGGCCGCACATCCTGGCCGAAAAGTAGTTCTGTGACTCTGTACTCTATTGCTCTTCCTCAACGACCCGGATGTGTGAGACACACCGAACTGAAATTGAATTACGGGAACTGAAATTGAATTACTGGAACAAAATTAATCTTCAGGGAGGATCAAATACAGTTTAAGAGCAAATTCGTTCAATTTCATAATATTACATTCAGTTTCAAGTTTATTTGAATTGAGTTCCAAACGAATACATTCAATTTCAAATGATGCTATCCAAATTCAATTTTTTTTAATGCAATTATTCAAGTTAAAACAATTCTAATTCATCTTCTAGTGACACATATTTCTGTCCATACCCTGCACCTCCACATGGACACGAAAAAATCCAACTTCTCATCCATTTCTTGTGCCACATTGAGTTTTTAACCATTGTTTTGGTTAGATACTCAACTAAAAACCTGGTTGCAATGTCAATTAAACACAACCATTCTGCCATCAAAAACGGTGGAATCGTCCTTTTTCCCGTCGCCCTTTATCTCTCTGTGTGATCCCACTTCGTCCGTCTCTCCAGGTGTCCTTATATCTCAGTTTTTTTTCCACCCCTCCCAGCCCTATCTCACTCGTCCCTCGGCCAGCCCTTCCTCCCTTTCTTCCTTCCTTCCTCCCTCCCTCCCTACGGCGTGTCATTTTCCCTTCAGTCTGACAGGTTCCGTGGCTCTGCCCCATCTCCACTCTCTCCAGATCCCTGGGCTCCGTCCCCTTGGCAGGACCCATCTACCTAACAAACCGTGTGACTCATCACCGCCACTGCCCTTCCCAAATCCCCAACCTCCTCATTCTCCGATGTCTGTCCTCTCAATACACACACACACACACACATACACACACACACACACACACACACACACGCACGCTATTCCCTGTGTGTTACTGGCCATCTCCATAAAGGTGACAGACTGAGCTCTGGGCAGACAACAGCATTTAGAGTGACAGTCAGCCAAGACTGTAAGTGGACAGAGACAGATCTGCACAGACAGGGCGGCATTGTGCTGATGGATGGGGACGTACAGAAAAGCCAAACAGGAAGAGCTGGAACACGCACAATGTTTGCCGGTACAAGGTTGCCAGCAGCGTACGCTCGGTCCATCAGTCAACCGCAGCTTCAATCAGTCCCGGAGTTCTGCCAGACGCGTCCGTCGGCTTGTTTGTCCGAACCGCTTCTATCCCGAAAAGTCATGACTGCGAGGTCTGCATGCGGAGACGCGTCGCCAGCGTGACAGGAGTCTTTTCTCATCGCCGCTGATCGGTCCAGATGTCTACGTCCAGGAGTTGGGACACACTTGACAGGACTGGGGATTGGCCAGTCCCGGTCTCGCCTGAGCCCCGTTCTGTCTGAAAAGTCATTTTTCATTACCAGTTGTAGTGCTAGCCAGACAGCCGGCCGTCTGGTCGTCCGGTTGCAGTCATGGCTGCCAGCCTAACCTAACCATTGTCCACGGTGTGTTCCAGTGGCGGGGAGATGCTGACAGGACAGAGGCTCTGCCACTCCAAGTCTCACCAGGACTCGGTCCTGTCCGCCCTCAACCAGCAGAGGAAGGACGGCCTGCTGTGTGATGTCACCCTGGTCGCCGGGGAGCAGAAGTTCCACGCTCACAAGGCCGTGCTGGCGGCGTGCAGCGACTACTTCCGCGTGAGTGATCAATCATGTCGAGATATACATATATATATATATATATATATATATATATATACACACACACACACACACACACGGTATTCTGGTATTCCTCACTTAATAACCTACCTGTTTAATGACCATTCATACTTATGACCAGCTCTCCGACCAGCCTGTATTGTACACAGCGCGGCGTCTCAGCGTCAAGCATGTCATCGCGCATCCCCCTTTATATACTATATACACTGTATACACTTTACAGCTCATCACCGCTCTCATTCTCTGTCTCGTTCCCGCAGTCGGTCAGTATTTACAACACTAGCGTTCACAATCTCCAAGACTGAAATTCCGGTAAGGGGGCGGCTCCTCGCTTATCGACTAATTCACTTATCGACCTGGTCGTAGGAACGGATCTCGGTCGTTAAGTGAGGAGTACCTGTATATTATACAGTGGTACCTCGACTTACGACTGTAATTCGTTCTATAAGAACGGCCGTATGTTAAAACAGTGGTATGTCGAAGCAATTTTTCCCATATAAATTATGAAATCATGAAGGGTGGAAATAAACAAAATACACAGCACAAACACAGTAAATATGAAGAAAATATCGATAAGCCACGAACTACGTGCACACACGATGTAGGTCGCCCGCTGACTGACTGCTGACTGGCCGCCGACGCGCCAACTGCACATTTCCACGTATCTTGGAGCAGTTGGTCGCAAGTCGATACAAATCTTCGCGACTATGGCTACTCGTATCTTGGATTAGTCTTAAGTAGATGCAGTCGTAAGTCGAGGCTCCACTGTAATGTGTATATATATATATATATATATATATATATATATATATATATATATATATATATATATATATATATATATATATATATATATATATACACACAGTAAATATATAGAGATGCAACAGTACAGGGTATGTTAGCCAAGCTTCGGTATGCCCCTGTGGTTCAATATGCACACGTGAACCGCGGTATCACTATAGAAGTTCACAGGAGGGAGCCGCGTGGAGTCACGCACGGCTATTATTTCACGAAAGGTCTATTGTTTTTTTCAACAGCCTTTTCACTAGAAACAATATAAAACAAAATGTTTTTATAAAGACTGCAATCAATCAAGGTGTCCAGGGGGAGAATTACCCCCCGGGATGGCCTCTCATCACCATGTTGTTCACGAACAATCCGGTTCTTTTGAACGGCTCTTTTGTTTGAATGAATCTTGCTGGGTGATGGGCCGTTCTATTTTTTGGTCAAGTTTTACAGTTTTATGCTGATGTTCTCCTCCCAAACGAAAATGTTCCCCCCTCCATGTAAGAGAAAGCCTATGCCCCTCCATCGCCGGGAGGTTCCCTGGCTCAAAAGGAACGCACCCACTGTCAGGCGAAGGCACACACGCACTGGTCTGACTGTGAGGTTTTATTTTACTATTATTATTTATGTGTGAAAAATACTGTTTATACCTGTTCTACACAAAAATAACTAACTATAGAACTGGTTTTATTACTTTTTTATCGTGAAATGTTTTTAAAATATTATATTTATCTATATAAGTAAGTAAATAAATAGCTAAAAGAAATCGATCTATCCTGGAAACCTCTCCTCCAGTCAGATGAATTTATGCAAATTATAACAACCCACCAATCCACTTGAACCCCCGTCTCCCCACAGTCACACACACAGAGCTTTACAACACTATTTATTTGTGGCAGACATCTATAAGTATATGACGCATACATTTAAGGCCTTTTATGGCCGGGTGGATTTGTTGGGGCCGTTTTCAATCCAAACTGGGCGAGTGGATTTGCCAATACGAGCCACGGAGAGAAAACTGCCGTGATGAGATTTGATCCAGGCACAGTGGACAGATTAGGAACTAGAAATTAATCCCTCTTGAAAATGAGAGGCAGATTATACTCCAAGTTGCCCAGGGATTATTTCTTGTGTGTGTGTGTGGGGGGGGGGTTGTTGTGCATGTGTGTGCGCACGTGCATGCGCGGGAGGAGGAACCCTGATACCTCTCTGTCTCCTGTAAAGATCTGAAGGTGGGGGAGTGAGACACTTCGCCTTTGCGCTCTCCCACTTTTGTGCTCCTGTCCTCGTCTCCCGTGTCTGTTTTAAAAAAGAGATCTTTCGCGTCCCAGGCAGCCGCCGTTTTATTAGATCAGTCGCTTGCAGCCGAGTTCTCCTATTCATCTGTCGGGGCTAACGACGTTATCTCGAGTTTGTCATCTGACTTCACCGCTTTGTTTCATTTAGTTCATTTATGTAGCAGAGGCAGGATGCGGAAGACGCTCTGCAAATAGCAACCACTCTTCTTTCTCTCTCTTGCTCGCTCTACCTCTTAATGACTCACAGAAATGAACGAACGACACAGACAGAGATACGTATAGACACCTTGATGAGAAACGGTCGGTTGTTGTTGCAAAAAGAATCCGGGCGGCAGTCGTTTTCCTGTGGCACCTCACGGGGGCCACTCGGCGTCCGAGGCACCCCAAGGTGGTTTTTGCAAATATATATTGCAGCAACATTGCATTCCACCCTTGGCAAAAGGACACTGACGACAGAAAACACACACACACACCAACGTTTGGGTCCGCTTTCCCAGTGACGCAGTGCGATACTATGGTCCGCTGCCCTGCAGCTGCAGCTCACCCAGAATCAATGGCGGCCATTGTGTCAGGAGATCAAGCTTTTGAAAAATGAGTCACCGATGCTACATGGGACCCGGCTTTTCAGGTTTGTGTTTTGCGTCGATTTTGTTTACAAGTATTCTCCATCGCTCTCCTCGTTTGTCAATAACCGAGCACTATAATCGGGGTGTAACACTCACATGTGACACGCAGCTGATCTGTGTTCGTTTCTATGCAGGATCAGCCTTTGTTAATTGCTCATAATTAAAGGAACCACTTGAAACCAAGAGGTTTTTCTTTACTATTCTCTATCGTGGGTAAGTATCCAAATTAAGAGTGGTTTGATTTGGATACTAACCCACGGTAGAGTCAATTCAGAGCCAAATATGAATTTTGCAGAGAGAAGATGTCGCATCATCCGGAAATAGTCACATTACCCGTGGGGGGTCGCGTGAGGGAGTCACAGGGGTCTATTTCTCTTTTTCTTTTCTTTCTTTTTCTTTTTTTGCACCATCGGCGGCCAAAGATTTGGACACGAGTGTGGCGTGGCGCGTCTCTCTATATCGCGCAAGCTCTATATCGCACTGTGGGGACCTCATCCGTCACCACCACCAGCATCCCGGCGGCTCCTCTGCCAAGGTCAGGAGCTGTCCTGCTCCCGGCCTGCAGCTCAGCTCACTCTCTCGCTCTCGCTCTCTCTCTCTCTCGTGCACATGCGCTTGCACTCTCTCTCTCTCTCTCTCTCCCCCTCTCTCTCTCTCTCTCTCTCTTGCTGGCTCGCTCTCTCGCCCTCTTTCTCTATCCCTCTCTGCCCACTCACACGCCACAAATTCCCGTCACCATCTCTGCATCCCACACAGACATACACAGACTTTCTCCCTCTTTCTGTTTTTTCCACCTTGTTCTCTTCCAAGACACACACGCACACACACACGCACACACACACGCACACACGCACACACGCACACACACACACCACAGTGCTGACCACAGTTGGCAGCGGTTGCTCCCCCGATCTTGCTAATCATTTTCCATTAGGGTGTCGGTGAATCAAGAAGGCTCGTTTCTAAGTTGGGACACCCAGCTTTCGCCCCACCCCTTAAAGTTCATGTGTATCAATCGGAGTGATTCCCATGAACCTTTGGGAGGGAGGAAGAGAGAGCGAGGGAGAGAGAGAGAGAGAGAGAGTCGTTCTCTTTCGCGGCAATTAGGACCTGACAGCCGTCCGACGGCCCCGCACGACCACAACGCCGTTATCGGCTTAAATTCACCAACATCCGCGTCTGAAATGTGTAAAAACAGAACCTGGCCGACGACGAGGCGCGCGCCATTTCATCCCCTCCGTTTTTGAGGTGGACGAGACGGCTGCTGCTGGCGCAGGATGGAGAAGCGCCAATCCATACCACGCCGGTGATCCATTCAACGCCCTGATCCTGGATCTGCTCCAACTCGATCCTGATTCTCGGCTCCATCGATGTCATCTCGATGTGACGCCGCTCAATAGCTTTGATTGGCCAGGAGTCAGCCACACTCACCAACAGCAGTGGGGGAGGAAGGGTGTGTGTGTGTGTGTGTGTGTGTGTGTGTGTGTGTGTGTGTGTGTGTGTGTGTGTGTGTGTGTGTGTGTGTGTGTGTGTGTGTGTGTGTGTGTGTGTGTGTGTGTGTGTGTGTGTGTGTGTGTGTGTGTGTGTTTCTGATGATAGAGACTTGAAAGCACACGGGAAAGAGAGAGGAGGGAGGAGAGCTCTATTACCCTTTACTCTTTACAAAGTAATTGCCGTTGTTACTTCTTTACCGCTAGATTAGTTCCAACAAGCTTAGAAAAGGTCAGAGTGATTTTTCTGAAATTGTATTGAAAACAGCATATATTTGTCATTCCATGAGAGAGAGAGAGAGAGACAGAGAGAGAGAGAGAGAGAGAGAGAGATGCATTATCAATGTTTCATCTTTCATTTGACCACGTCATCAGCCGTCAGACAATACACAATTCAAGTCCGATGTGGTGTTATGTGGTATTATATGGTGTTTGTCCACTAGGGCTGTCCTGATCACAATCTTTTACTTGACGATTGACGGTCAAATAAATAATACACTTTCTCTTTTTTTTCATTTTATTTTTCTCTTTCGTTGTATAATCATGTAATAGTGTAATAATACATGTCGACCTATTGAAGCAGAGACATTCATTGACATTGGACATTTGCCTCAACCCATGATAAAATGCATTTCAGATTCACATTTTATTCATGGCAACGTTTTTCTGAGGTCCCCGAAACATATTTTTGGAGATTTCGCCGAAAATACCACTAACACACCTCTATACCTACCTGTTTCAAACGGGCTGTTTTTTTGCGGGAGGAGCCACCCTCCCGTGGCCCCGAGTTCTATGAGCCAATGGGGGTTCAAGCACAAGTTCCTGGTTTGTGAACCAGTGGCGTTTGATCATGGCTTCCTGGTTCCGTTGTAATAAGTCTGTAAACTTTCCCTGATTTCGCCTCATCAGCCCACCAAAATCTGTTTCTGAACAAATTTGAGGCGAGAAATAAGCAATCCAGTTGCTGAATCTTCACTCATATTAGATCTACATGCCTAGTTTAAAATGTCAGTTCCGACTTTATTTGCTGTGCTCCAAGCTTGTGGGAGACACAGACACCCCACCGCGACGCACCGGGATTCTCCCACGCGGGGATTTTTAATTTCATGTAAACGCCGGAACATAAAATTGTATGAAAAAAAAAATACATCAACAATAAAAACACTCTTTGCACGCCGCAGCCTACATCAACCGCCCACGTTTTTTTGTTCGAAAAACACAGAAGTACAGCAGAATTATTTTTTAAATACTTTACTGACCTTTACTAACCATCATCTGCAATCTCTTCACAGGCAGTTGGTATTCCCCCTTCTCTTAAAGGATTTGTTTGTTGAGCGACTCAGATGGGGGCGGTTCTAATTCTACTGAACCACGTGTTGGTGTTGGATGCAAATGTGGAGGGGTCGTTTCAGGACACGCTTTCTGAAAGAGAACGCTCACAAAAAAACCGACTGGGTTGTCTTACTTCATAGTTTGTGTGATAGAAAGGCCCATCAGAGACCCACACGTAGTAACATCGGTGTAAAATTCGCCCAACATTTGGATGGAAACACGGCTGTGGAACTTGACGACTCGCGAGCCACTCGGCTCAGATCATAGCGATCAGGCGTTTGCCACCGCTCCACGGACGCCGCTGACCTCGCTCCTCTCCGTGTGTCCGCAGGCCATGTTCAGCCTGTGCATGCTGGAGAGCGAGGCAGACGAGGTGACGCTGCAGGGCGTGACCAGTGTGGGGCTGAAGCACGCGCTGGACTTCGCCTACACAGGACAGGTGAGGCCCCTCCCCTCCACCCTAACCCTGTTGAAACCAGGGGTGGACTGGGATATAGCTGGTGTAGCCCGACGACCTCCCCCTACAATCCTCCTTCTCCTCCCTGTCATCGTTGGAAGGGGTGCGTGTGGCGGCGGCACATGACCTTCCCCGACCCCCTCGGCGGCGGTAATCCGGCTGTCCAGTAAGCAGCCTATTGGCTCAGTGGCCTGCGGCTCGCCATACACCGCGTGGTCTCATGGGGGCGGGGGACTTAACTTCATAAATACTCTTAATTCTTTTTTCCACAGTGGAAGTGAGAAAAAGTGGGGCTCGCTTGGCCCCCCGGTTTCAAGTAGGTCAGCGCCTGCACCTGTCGTCGCCTGGAAGAGATGACCGCAGATGAGATGAGGGCAATATGCTTAATAGGGAGTGTAAACAATGACCTAGTGAATACCTCCAGCCATACGTCATAGGCCGTCACAGTTACGAGGTGGCCCGAGTGCGGTGTTACGCACACATACACATGCCAAAAATGGCGTGTGTATGTGTGCAAAGAGTGAGGAAATAAGTGAGGAAATGAGCCACCAGGCAAAACGAGCCACGTAACCCAGACCTTCTCCGTGCTGTGTGACTGAAAACCGTGGCCCTCATCGCCGCAGATTCCACCATTTAAAACCATTTAATTACAACCTCCACACCTGCAGAGCGGCTGCCGTACATTGCCACGGATTAACGGCGGATATCAAATATTTACAAAGCGGCGCGAATTGCCCTCTTTCCCCACCTCCCCCCTCCCCCGACGCTGGCCACGTGCCAGGCGCACAGATCGGATTGGATCAGGAGCACCGGTTGGAAATCCACGGCCTCTTGGCGAGCGGCTCGTTCTATTTGGTCGCCCGTATTTGAGGGGGTTATTGTAGAATTGTACACAATTCGCGCATGCACACACACACACACACACACACACACACACACACACACGTGTGGCGCTGAACGAAACCCACCTGGCGGTATATAAACTGAACCGCGGTGTGGCGCCGGGCGGCTTTCGGAAAACGACGACAGAAAGGGACGGTGTGTCGAGCGCATACGCCGTTTTTGGTCAATTTACATGTTTTCCGTCTTCACAATATGGTTTAGAGTCAACGTTTGACCCGATCAGCGCTCCAGAGATGGAGGAATGCCCAATTTTTTAATTTATGAAGTTCACAGAAACCAAAAAAGAAAGACAAATAGAAAATTGCTCTTCTTTCAGTGTTGCTTTTTCCCCCCCCCCCCCCCCCCCCCCCCCCCCCCGGTCACCCCGCCGGACCAATGTGAGCGGTTCCCTCCCCCTCGGCCTGGAAGCCGTTTCGTGACAAATGAGAATCTGCGACCACAGCTCCATTTGTCCATTAATAACATCCGGAAGAACAACAACAACCGTGGAAAAAAAAACCAAAACATTAGAGTCAGAATCAATTTTGTAATAAAGCCAAACGAGCGTCCTGTACGCGGATGACTACGCGTCTTATTAAAGAGAATTTATGGGACCGTCGTACGTGGAGCTCCTCGTCTCCCTGCTCAGGGACGACCCCACTCCCACAATCCCAGCCCCCCCCCGAAATATAATAAACACAGGAGGTTTTTCAAAATGGGAGATGCTCTTCCCTCACGTCCTCCTCTCCTCCTCAGATCCTGCTGGAGCCCGGCGTGATCCAGGACGTCCTGTCCGCCGGCAGCCACCTGCAGCTGCTGGAGCTGCTCAGCCTCTGCTCCCACTACCTGGTCCAGGTAGGAACCACCAGGGACGCACAGCGTGCCAACACACCGCACCACACGCTACACGCACAAAGGCGGGGGCTCACAAAGGCGAGGTGATCAGGAAGGGGTTTGCCCCCTTCCTCACCTCCCTTAGCACAGGTATTTTTTTCCTGCGGTGGGAAAACATCTATTGAAGTCAAGAGTTCAAGTAAGTGAAAGGGGACCTATTGTGCTCCTTTTTACACAAGTTAATAGGCGTTTCCACACCGCGGGAACTTCTCTGAACTTTTTTGGAGGAAACGTCCCTTTGTTGTGTGTCCACACTGCCGGAACTAGGAACGTTCTTAGTTCTTAGAATGTCGTTTTGAGGGACTTTTTTTTTAGCTCCTACTCCAGCGCAGAGACTAACCCGCACAAGCGGAACCTTCCGTGACGTAAGTGCACGGTGATTGGTCCAGACATAAGTGCACGGTGATTGGTCCAGACATAAGTGCACGGTGCCTCGCCCCCCCCCCCCCCCCCCAGCGCACTGAGGACAGTCTGTCCCAGTCGAGTCACATCGCTCTGGGTGCGGAGCAGCCCACGTACACTCAGCGGTAATAAAAAATAACCAATAGAAATAAAAAACAATAAAAATACAATTTTTATTGTAGATGTATTTATTTCATTTATTTTATTTTCCGACGTTAATTGAATTAAGCAAAACCCTTTGAGCTGTGCTGATTCGTGCCCGTGCCTTACGAAAGTCGGAACTAACCTTTAAATGAGGCCTTGTAGATGTAATATGAGTGAAGATAAGATAAGATATGATAAGATAAACCTTTATTAGTCCCACACCGGGGAAATTTACACAGCAAAATGGGGAAGCATAAATTATAGAGCATATCAAGGTAAGCACTATAAACAATATAAAATATATACAAAAAAAAAACTTAAAAAAAACACCATAAATAGCTACTGGATTCAGCAACTGGATTGTTTATTTCTTGCCTCAAATTTGTTCAGAAACAGATTTTGATGGACTGATAAGGTGAAATCAGTGAAAGTTACGGACTAATCACAACACGGAACTCACGCTGAAACCCTGCTGGCTGACGTCACCTCAGAGTTCTTAGCAGTGCGAATGCAGCCAGAAAAAAAGCCCTTGATGGTATCTAGTGCTCGGGAGAAACCTCCCCAGTTCCTAGTTCCCCTCAGGGCAGTCCCCAGAGCTGTTCATTGGGAAAATGTCTTATATACTGTAGGTCTCCGACAAAACATGTTTTTGAAGTTTTTGCTGAAAATACCACTCGGATGATGCATTCTGGCCATTCTAACATGCCTCTATACCCTCCTGTGCCGAAATGGGCTGTTTTCTCTGAGAGGACCCATCCTCTCCAGGCCCAGAGCTCTGTGAGCCGGTGGCGTTTTGATCATGGCTTCCGGGCGTCGTCGTATTTTTTTCCCTTTCACTGATTTCCACCTTCTCCGTCCACCAAAATCAGTTTCTGAACTGATTTTCATGTTAGATGAGATCACCGCGCCGCACCGGGCCTCTCACACACAGGGATTAGTGTTAGGTTGTAGTTCGGAAAAAATAAAATAAAATAAAATAAATGCATCTACAATAAAAAACACACACTTTTTTTTTTGGTTTTGTTACACGAAGCGGATCACGCTCTGCAGCCTACACTCATCTCCCCCATCTTTTTTTTTTTTTTTTTTTTTTTCGAAAGAGGAGAACAACAGAATTATTTTTTAAATACTTACGTTTCCATCGTCTGCAGTCTCTTCGCAGGCAGTTGGTATGGATTCCCATTTCTTTTAAAGGATTTGTTTGTTGAGCTACTCAGGCGGGGGAGGTTCTAATTCCACTGAAGCACAGCGTGACGTAGGTGTTGGAGGCAACTGAAGGGGTCGTTTCAGGACACGCTTTCTGAAAGAACGCTCACAAAAACCTGACTGGGTTGTCTTACTTCACAGATTGTGTGTCAGTGGAACCACCAGAGACGCACATGTATGTGCACAGGCACTGAAAAAGACGATGTAGTAGTAGATATAGTAGGGAAAATACACATTTCTTCCTACCTGCCTCCTTTCAGACATGTATATTTACTTTGTCTTTTGTTAAGGATTTTCTGAACATTTTATTATTATTATTTTTTTTTTTTAATGCTTATATCGCGTGTTTATCATCCAATGTCTGAAATAAAAAAATCAATCAATCAACCAATCAATCAGCAGCAATGGCCCATGTGGCTGGCAGTGTTTAACATTGTTGTACCTGTCTATAGAAGAATTATCACAATGATCAAACTTATTTGGGGTGGGGCCATTCAATTTGCATATTTAAAGCAACAGTGTGCGAAATACTGTGAGTGTTATATTTGGATAGTTTACACCTCTCAGCAGACATTTTACTAACGAGTCCCTCAAATTCAAAACGCATCAGATATTCTGCCTGTCCATATATTGTTTTGTATTTGCCCCAAAATGTATGTTACTCGGTTTAAATGATAGAAAAGATTTGTGATTTGTGGTTATTGTAATTTCCAATGTATATAACAATGCATATTCTTGAAGGAGGGAAAGTGATACAATGGACTGTGTTGCAAGAGACACGTGAAATCCAATCCCATCCATTTTAGAGGATATTTTACTAATGCTGTAAATGTTATTTTCTCTCACTGCTCTGTGCATCTGGGGCAGATGCTCAGAGTTGCTGTTTTAGTGGACTGCCCTTGCAAGCGTTTGGCCAAAACTAGGGCAAGATTACTCCAGAATAGTATCACCTTGAGATGGATCACGTACTCTGGATTTTTTCTTTTATATACATGCAAATGCGTATACAGTTGAATTTGTAAGGTAACATTTCCATTACATTATTTAATTCAGACTCACGTCACAGCTATACTCACATTTGACGCTAACGTCAAATGTTTGCACGTCAGAAAATACCTTTAACCACTTTATCTCTATTATGTATTGTATTACCATGTGTTTATTTTGAGATTTAGCCACATTATAATCCCTGACACTATTCCAGATACACCGTTTAATGCCACATGATAAACTCTGCTCTCAGACGCCATCTAGTGGAGTCAAGTGATCCTTTTTTTTTATTTTTTATGAGCCAACCCATATTGCACTACACAGCGCTGAGCTCATTGATTCACTGCTGTTCATCAGTGTGTGTGTGTGTGTGTGTGTCTGTGTGTGTGTGTGTGTGCGTGTGCGTGTGCGTGTGCGTGTGCGTGTGTGTGCGTGCATGTGTGTGTGGTAGGAATTAGAATCGGTTCTTAATTGGAGTTACGTGTGCAGAGCAGCAGGGGAAACCTCCCCATTTGGACTTGTGTGGAATGAGTGGCCAGTAGATGGCAGTCTTATCCCACGATTCTGCGCTCATCCCTCTTTTTTGCCCCCCCCCAGTCAGCTGCTCGGACTGTTTCCACAATTTGAAACCGGCGCAGTTGAAATTCCACCGCTCTTCATTTCAGTGCGCGCTTACGCTCTTTGAGCTGTGCTGCGTCTGTGTGGTCATTGAGCAAAGCAGTTTGTGCGTTTCAACCCGAAAACCAGAAATCCACTGTCACTGAAACATTTATTTTCCTTAATGGTTGAAGATGCACGGTAGCAGTTTCTGATTCTCGAAAGAGATCTCAAAAGATTTCCCCTTTCCTCATCAACCCCCCCCCCCCCCCCCCCAAATGAGCTGCTTTCTGTCAAGGGGTTCAGGTGGAGTCTCCCGCCTTTTGTTTTGAACTTGTGGCGGCGGTGCAAACCCTTCAGTGATTGTCGCAAACGTCTCGCCCAGGAGCTGAGCAGCGTCAACTACCTGGAGCTGTACCGCGTGGCCGACCTGTTCCACCTGCCCGCCCTGGAGGAGGCCGTGGTGGGCTTCCTGGTGGAGCACCTGTCGGAGCTGAGCCAGGCGCGGGCGGACGAGGCCCTGCAGCTCCCCTACCGCCTCCTGCTGGAGGTGCTGAGGAGCGACCGCCTCACCTCCCTCAGTGAGGAGGAGATCTGGAAGGTATTGGATGTCTGTGTGTGTGTGTGTGTGTGTGTGTGTGTGTGGTTCCTTAGTCACGTGTTTAATGTCTGGCTTGTCCGTCTCACTGGTCTAGAAGACTAGATGCAGACTAGACTAATTGGTCTTTTTTTTGTATACCCCAAAATGAATTCTACTCTTATTACTCTCACATTTGACCTCTGTTATGATTGATTCTGGTATAATAACAAAAGTGTGCATGGCGAAGATACGATACGATAACCCCAACAGAATATCGGTCGAGGTCATGGTGGCGCTACTGTTGACACATGTTTCTGTTAAGGCTGTCGAGTGGTTACTTGCGTGAGTGCCGTGAGCGGGTGTGTGACAAGTGTGTATGTGTTTGTTGGCGTATGTGTGTGAGTGCGTGTCGGCGTCGTCCGCCATTTTGTCGCACGGCACAAGTCATCGCCATTAAGACAGGATGGTGGCGGAGAGGAGAGAAAATACCTTCCTCTTCTCTAAATCTGGAAAGAAAAGGCAGGAATTGGTCGACTTGGGGAGGGTTGCATGGGACGAAATAATAATAATAGTAACGAGGATGATGATGATGATGATGATAATAATAATAGTTGAATAACAGGATATTGTACATACAATAATAGAATGTTTGGCACCCTGATGTGTCCTAGTAAACACGGGGGGATGGCGTTCGGTGGCACCATCTGTCATTGACTGTATGTTGATATAACGAGGGAATGCAAAACAGCTACGACGTGTGTGTGTGTGTGTGTGTGTGTGTGTGTGTGTGTGTGTGTGTGTGTGTGTGTGTCTGTGTGTCTGTGCGTGTGTCTGTGTGTGCGTGTGTGTTTGTATTCAAGGCAGCGAGAGAGAAAGAGACAGAGGCCGGCGGCGTGCATGGGTGTGTCCGCACGGGTGATGAGCCGTCGGTGTGTATGTGCGTTGTTGTGTGTGTGTGTGTGTGTGTGTGTGTAGATTGCGGGGTGCTGGAGCGGCGATGGGGAACTGCCGTTTTGACTGTTCATTTGCACCAATCAGCCCTCCACCGCACCCCGTCTTTTAACACCCCCACCCCTCTCTCTCGCTCTCTCTCCCTCTCTCTCTCTCTCTCTCGCCCTCTCTCTCGCTCTCTCTGGGTCTCTCTCGCTCTGATTAGGCCCACCGTGGCTCCATCAGGGCCCCAATCCCCCAGCTGTCACTTGGCCGTCCGTCTGATTGAAAACAATCAGGCCTCTGATGGCACAATTACCCTGACCCCTTAGCCGGCCGCCACCGCCATAATCAGCGGCTGATTATGCTGCTTTGGGCCTCCTTCACCGTGCCCGGAAGGTTAATTTGGGCATCAGACGGAAGGGAGCGGCGAGTCGGCGGCCGGCGTCCGCAAAGGAGAGGAAAAAACAGAATAAAAGGGGTGGGCTGGAGGAAGTAGGGAAGAGGAAGAGTGTGTGTGTGTGTGTGTGTGTGTGGAGGGGGGCTAAAGTGGGGGAGTGATAGAGTTCGTCTGTCAATCATCGTCACACTGACTTTCTCTTCCCCTCTCTGGAAATCTCCATTTTCTCGGCCTTTATTTTGTTCTCTCTCTCTTTCTTTCTTTTTTTTTTGCTCTGCCTTTCCGTCGCTCCTCACTCACTTCCTCCAGTGTCTTATTCCAACCTCCGCTCCTTCATTCATCCACCCATCCTCTCCTCCTTTGCGCTGCTTTTCCATTGCTCCTCCCCCCACGTCGTCCTCCTTGATTCACTCACTTCCTCCAGTGTTTTATTCCACTCTCCGCTCTTTCTTTCATTCATTCATTCATTCACCCTTCCTTCCTTCCATTCTTTCTTTGCTTCACTCATCTATCCATCCTTTCTTTCCTTCTTGCTAATCCATTGACAGACTCACTCTTTTTCTCTTCCTCCTCTCCCATCGTCCTCCTCGATTCACTCACTTCCCCCAGTCTATTTTATTCCACTCTCCACTCTTCCTTTCTCATTCATTCATTTGCCCTTCCTTCCATTCTTTCTTTGCTTCCCCACTCACTCATCCATCCTTTCTTACCTCTCCATTAATTCATTCACTGACTCACTCTTTCTTTCTCTTCCTCCTCGACTGGCGTCCTTCTTGATTCACTCACTCTCTCCAGTGTTTTATTTCTCTCTTCTCTCCAACTCTCGTTTTGAACCCGCTCTAGAACTAATCTATCACAGTCTCTCTCTCTCTCTCTCTTTTTGTCTCTCACCCGGGCATCGACTTTATTACAATTTCAGATGCTCCCCCCCTCTCTCTCATATTGTCTTCCTCACTCTCTCGCACTTTCGCTCAAACACACACAATCACGCACACACACACACACACACACACACACACACACACACACACACACACACAGACTCTGATCCACGTGCACATTGACTTACACTCACTCAGTCTCTTACTCTCTTACCGAGAGGAGAGGAAGGAAGGAAGGGGAAGAAAAGAGGAGGAGTTGATTTATTCTGCGCCCCGAGGAAGTTGTGTGATGCAGCGTGACCTTCACAGTCAGCTGCCGTATGCACACACACACACACACACACGCACACACACACACACACACACACACACACACACACACACACACACACACACGCGAGCACACACACATTTTTTTTGTTTGTTTTTCTGTCGTTTTTTAGGTAATATTTTGTTGTTTATCATTAGGTTTTGTGTATATTGTCATATATTATTGTGTACAGTCAACCGTTTTATTGTCTATTTCCACATTTTCCATAAATTGCCATTTTCCTTATTATTAGATTGCTCTATTATTGCCTATCTTTTTATGTAAGCTGCTGTTTATCTATCTATCCAGCTATCCATCTGTTTGTCTGTCCGTCCGTCCGTCTGCCATCTATCTAATTGACTAACTCCTGACCCTGTGTAGGGCTCAGAGATATCATTACAATATCGCTATTTGTTTTTTTATTAAAATGATCTTTATTATTATTATTATTATTATTATTATTATTATTGTTATTATTATTATTATGTTATATGTGGATTGACAGGTGAAGTCTTTGTGATCCTGGAATCAAGTTCAGACAGGGGTGTAACCCCCGCTGTGTTTTCAGGTCATATTGACATTCACAAAAAATAAAATAAAAAGCCACCACCGTCCTCACGAATCACTACCATCCACCGTCTCACAAAAAAAAACGGAAAAAAAAACAATCAGGCTCATCTCACCGTCGCCGTGGCAGGTTTGTGCCTTCGTGCCGCCGTAATAAGTTCCCTGTCCCCACACAGATCGTGTTAAAAACCACTTTGTTTCCCTGATAATGGTATCAGTGATCTCCAGCCATCGCACCCACATTCACACCTCGCTGCGGCTAAACAACCTTCCGTCGCTCTCAAGTTCAATTAAAATCCCCTCTCTGCCACTCGGCCGCCTCCCACAAAAGAATGTGCTCGTGGATATTTACACAGCTCGCATTGAAAACTCCTGATGAATACGTGTGTGTGTGTATGTGTGTGTGCGTGTGTGTGTGCGTGTGCGTGAGCGTACAATGGCTCGCTTGCCTTGATCTCGGCGTACTGGTCTGTAGGTGTTTAGAATAACAATCGACTGCGCTCTTCTAACCTCTGCTTTTCTTGTTTTCTTTTTTTTGGTCTTCACCCACTCATTTTCACCTCGTGTCTTCTCTCTCTCCTGTCTTCCCTCGCTCGCTCCTTCTCCACATGCACGACGCACCTCACTGCTCGCTCTCCGTGACTTCCGAACTTTCCTGTCCTCCTCATTTCCTCTACCGGCCTCCCTGTTTTTACATTCTCCTCCACCCTCCTCTTCCTCCTCCGCTAGCTGGTGGTGCAGTGGCTGGAGCACGACTGCCGCTACCAGTACACCGAGGACCTGCTGCAGCACGTGCGCTACGGCCTGATGGACGTGCCCACGCTGCACCACCTGGCGCGCAGCCACCCGCTGGTCCAGTCCAGCCCCACCGCCGCCACCCTGGTGGAGGAGGCGCTGGACTACCACGGCTCCACCTTCGCGCAGCCGCTGCGCCAGTCGCCGCGCACGCGCCCGCGCTTCCAGTCGCTGACGCTCTACATCGCCGGCGGCCGGAAGCGCGAGGTGAGCCGCGTGCGGGAGCTGCGCTACTTCAACCCGGCCGCCCAGGAGCACGTGCGTGTGGCCGGCGGCTCCAACTGGAGCGAGCTGGCGCCCATGCCGGCCGGGCGCAGCCACCACTGCGTTGCCGTGATGGGGGACTTCATGTTTGTGGCGGGCGGCGAGGTGGAGCACGCCACCGGGCGGACGTGCGCGGTGCGCACGGCGTGCCGCTACGACCCGCGCGGCGACCACTGGACCGAGATCGCCCCCATGAAGGCGTGCAGGGAGCACTTCTTCCTGGGCGCGCTGGGCCAGTACCTGTTCGCCGTGGGGGGCAGGAACGAGCTGCGTCAGGTGCTGCCCTCCGTGGAGCGCTACTGCCCCAAGAGGAACAAGTGGACCTTTGTCCAGTCCTTCGACCGCTCACTGTCCTGCCACGCCGGCTGCGTGGCCGACGACCTGCTCTGGGTCTCAGGTACGACCAAGATGGAGGACGGGGATCTGCGGTTAACACACAACCACACACACACACACACACACACACACACACTCACACACATGTTCATAGACCATACACAGCGAGTGCAGGTACATTAATTTTGACCTCTACAGACTCCGCTCTGTGCATCCAATCTGTCTCCTTCTCGCTAGCGGGTGAATAATGTCCCGCTTCTTCTCCTCCTGCGTTTCAGGCGGAGTGACAAACACGGCTCAGTACCAGAACCGGCTGATGGTGTACGACCCCGAACAGGTGAGAACAGGTGGCTGATGTGCGGCCCCGCTGCACTTCCACCTCAATCCCAAATGTACAGCCGCCGCTCTACTCAGCTGAAGGAAGCTGCGCTCACAAGGAGTGTGCTCAAAGCGATGTGGAGATCCACCGGTAATGGCTCGGGCCCGGTCGTTAGGATTCTTATTCTCGTTAAGACAAGGCGGGATAGGAGAATTAGTGGCGAAAGGGCGTTTTTAAAGGCGGGCGTCGCCATAAAACCCGCATCAGCCATCAACAAACTATTAGAGAAGAGCAGAGACAGAGTCAGGACGACATAGGGCTGTGTGTGTGTGTGTGTGTGTCAGTATTTTCTTCGGCTTGTGTGCCTATTTGGAATCTGTGGGTGTACATGGAGAGAGGGAGAGAGGGAGAGAGGGAGAGAGGGAGAGAGAGAGAGAGAGAGAGAGAGAGAGAGAGAGAGAGAGAGAGAGAGAGACTCATTTGTATTCACCATGAATCTACATTCACCTGCCAGAGCGACACCAACCCCCACCCACTCTACCCTCAACAGATGGCCACCCGTCAGCTCCTAGTAGACACACACACACACACACACACACACACACACACACACACACACACACACACACACACACACACACAATCTTAAATGCAGGCATACAAACAGTGTTATTCCTCTCTAACCCTCAGCCAGTGAAACTAGCACTCTCTCGCCATCTCTCTCTCTCACACACACACACACACACACACACACACACACACACACGAAAGGAATGCAAAACAAGCTCCAGCACACTTAGTGGAGCGCTCAGGGACGCTGGGCACAGAATGGAGTGGTTGAAACATATGATTAGAAACGGGGAGGGAAGTCATTAGTGGGGAACCGCCGCCCCGGTGTCACGTTATTTATCTAGCGCTTAGCATACATCAATTGGCCGCGCACAGATATGCTAAAATATTAATCTTTCCATTCAACCACCTCTCCCGTCCCTTCTTCTTCACCTCTCGCTCTCTCTCTCTCTCTCTCTCACGTGATATGTCCATCACCCCGCCCCCCCCCCCCTATCTGGCCCCAAATCCTCATCAACTCTTCCCTTCATCCCTCATCCCACCTCAACGTTCTACCCCCCCCCCTCCATCATCATCATCATCATCATCTTCCTCAGAACCAGTGGCAGGCGCGTAGCCCCATGCTCCAGCGCCGCGTCTACCACGTGATGGCGGCCGTGCGGCGGCAGCTCTACGTGCTGGGCGGCAATGACCTGGACTACAACAACGACCGCGTCCTGGTGCGACACATCGACTCCTACAGCATGGAGGGAGACCAGTGGACGCGCTGCTCCTTCAGCCTCCTCACGGGTGGGCGGGGAACGCACGCACGCACGCACACACACACACACACACACACACGTACAAATACACATTTTCCCCAGACGCTGGAGGTCCTCTGACTCAAAAAAAAAAAAGAATGTTTCGAGGTTCGCTGCCGCCATGATCACACCGTTTCTCCCCGCACTCCCCCTTGTAATCGAGCCCCCTCCCCCTTCGTCAGCTCCCTTGTGACTCCTCC
>NC_137195.1:21615834-21625834 GCF_960531495.2 Zeus faber | reverse complement strand
ATCGTAATGGGACTCTTGCATCTGCTAACCATTGGGATTACAGTGATTATAGTGTTGAAATGGGTTGGGGAAAAGTCATTTGCATTTTTTGAAAACTAAGAATGTTCCACGCCATATTCATACTACCATACTAATTAATGGGAAACAAATGCACAGACATGTTGAAATGAACACTATATAGATACAGTATTTACCACAAGTTGTTTGAGGTATTGATAAGCATATTCACACTAGGGATGCACAAAATAAACACTCCATCACTGTTTGTGCAGATTTAGGGTCTTAACTGGTGTCGCGGTCTGTTCTAAAAGCGTCTGCTAAATGTAATGTAAATTCTTTCACTGCAGTCCAGACTTGAACCTCTACTTTGGGGTCGGTGGTACATACTGACACTTTATTTCCATTAGAAACATCCAACAGGCTTCTTTTTTGGGCGTTTACCTGTGCGATAAGGTCGCGGGGTCAATACCTGTCATGCTATCAACACACAGGCATCAGAGATGGACATTTAACACAGCATAAGACCTCTGTAAGCCCCATTTAACTACATTTAGCATTGTTTTTTGGACAAAGGCCTCAAGTATTAGGTTCAATGGTAGTTTTAAGGTTTTTTGACATCATAAATGTTGACCCTGATGCAGAAGAACTTCACTGATTTTGACAAAAATGAACTATACAGATGAATAAAATGAAACTAAATGTCTATGCTGAAATGAAGATCTCATACATTAAAATGTGAGACTATAATGTTTTTTAAGGCCTTATATTTGTAAAAACTGAATTGAAGACATTTTCGTACTTTTTGGCACCTGCAAACACCCTGAATAGTTAGTCTGAAATACAATAATAATACATCTAATGTGAAGGGTATGAAATGAATACAATGACAATAAATAACGATACATGGATCAAAGTGAATAAATGTCCTAAAAGCAGGGAGCAGGGAACAGAGAGGCTACAGGACACTGATGTAGTGAAGTGCAAATAGATTTTTTATTAATTTTATTTTAAGAGATAATTTGTTAATTATTTTTAAATAAGTGTGGGTGCGCTGTGTTTTAACCTGGTATCAGACCCGTATGTGTTACCAGAATCTCCATCTGTGTGGTAATAAATATCAAAAGGAGTTGATTAAAGAGCGGGTTCCACAGACATTGTTCTGCCTGTGTGTGTGTGTGTGTGTGTGTGTGTGTCTCTCTCTCTCTCTCTCTCTCACCCTGCGGCTCATTGACGAGCATCAAGCAACGCAGCAGCGAGGGGAGGGGGACTGTGAGCAGGGCGGGGTCGGCGTCGCCGTTCCGCCTCAGAAGCTCCAATAGGAAGGTCAGCGTTGACGCCAGGCGGGGGGGCGGAGCGTGTCCTTTGAACTGCAGGAACGCGTCACTGGGAAAAAAATTAGAATAAATGAAAAATTAAAAGGACAGGGGGAGAGTTTAGATATATTTCAAGTGGTTTTCAAGTCCAATTGAAGTTAACTTTCACATTCACTTCAAGGCAATATCTCACTTTGGCGAAAAACATAAAAAACACACAAAAAAAGAAATAACATTCGGCACACGTCTCCCTGAAGGACAGCTGCAGATATTGGATGTCTAAAGCGCCCCTGCCAATGCTTCCGTTTCGCTTAGATAAACTCTTGAAACTGAGGGCGGCTTGTTCAGATTAAAACCAATCAACCAAGATAACTTGGGCCATCGAGGGCCTTTAAATATCACATGAGGTTTGCCGCTGAAAACGCTGCCACACCTCACTTCAATCTTCAGACTCAAAGTAGTGCCGCGTTATTGCCGAACACAAGAAAGGTGATAGATCACCACAATAAATGGAACCAAGTAGAATAACAATCCAGAAAGACAAGACACATCCCTGCACCGGCGCCGTACCAGAGCACTTGCAGGATGCTCCTCCTTAGCGCTGCCCCCCGGGGGCTGGGGTTGGCCTCGCAGGCGGCCAGCAGCACCGGGTGGTTGGCGATGGCGGCGGTGGAGGGCGCCGCCGGGAGGAATTGGTCCAGGTAGCGGGCGATGACGGAGCAGAGCTGCTTCTTCAGGTAGACGCCATGGGACTGAGACGCACTGGAAGCCACGGCCAGGCCCTGGTGCGCCGGGTCGGTTCCGAAAAAGAAAACGATGGACGGGAACTTTTGAGTTGTGGACAGATTCAGAAAAAGTGAGCATTTCTCTTGAAGGAAATCAGACATTTGTTTTTTTTTCCCCCCACATTAATGTGCGGAAACCAACCTGCAGATAGAGGGGCAAGCTGTGCCTGAGCGCCTTGTCCTGCTGAGTGAGGTTGTGGGGGAGCAGCAGCCCATCGACGATGCGGAACAGCAGCTGCTGGGCCTTGGAAGTAGCCAGCAGGGGGCTCCAGTGCTTCACCACGCAGCCTGGGAGCCGGTGGGAGAGGTGGGACAGCGCCAGTACACCATGACAATTATTCACAAAAAAAAGAAAATAAATTACTACCAGTATTTTTTTTACACTCGTGAAATATGCAAACATGCATTATTATTTTTGTTTTTATTTCTGTATTTTTGTATGAAGTCGTTAATACGTATAATACAGTTGATGCGATAAAGCTATAGTTATAGGCTAAAAATAGTATAGTATAGTCGTATAGTAAATTGTATAGTATAGTTATAGGTTAAAAATAGTATAGTATAGTCGAATAGTAGTATAGCATAGTATATTTATAGGTTAAAAATAAATGACACGTGTTTAGCTTTCTCGACACTTGAATGAAGAAGGCCTTTGGGACTTTTGAGAGCGTGGAGAAAAAAAAACTGAAATGGTTGGCTACATAAAGACAAACATTTCTGTTTCTGGTAAAATATCATGAATGTCCCCTGTTTTGATTGATTTATCTTTTAAGTTCCTCAAACCGGTACCTGAGCGCCGGTTAACCATCCCGTCAGCTCAGTGGGAACAGGATCTGTACGCACCCACGGCCCAGTAGGCGAGCTGCATCCCCTCCTGGCTCCTGTTGACGAGGTAGGGCTTGATGTACTTCAGGATGTCTCCCATGTAGTCCAGGGCCCGGGTCACCATGGCCGAGCGCTCGGACAAAACTTGCAGTCCGCCGTACACACTGCCCACAGCCTAAAGAGTGGAGGGGGGGTGGGAATCATAGAGTGGGTTGAAAATAATCTCTCACACACACACACACACACACACACACACACACACACACACACACACACACACACACACACACACACACACACACACACACACACACACACACACACACACACACACACACACACACACACACAAATAAATAATGATGAGAACACCTACTAATAGTCTAATGATCACGTCTGAGAAATCGGGGTTCTAGATGCAGACAACATTACGGGCCTTGTCAACATCACCGAAAAACAGAGCGGAGATTCCTAAGTGGACGTGTAGTGGAACTTTCAGTGATGTTAAATACCTGATAGGCCTCCTCTCTTCTTCCTAATGGAGGAGTCGCTAACAGCCCCGTGGATACTGAATATAAAGATGAATAGCTGCACGTGCAGGAGACAATCAATCGCCTCCATCTGTCTTTCAATTACCTGAGCATAAAGCGTGCGAGCGCTAATGAGTCGGTTGGCAGAGTTTCCACTTTGGAGGAAACTATGACCCGGCATCACTTAAAAAGCAGGGAAATTAAACCCCGAGCTCACATTTCAGTGAGCGGGTACGTTGGAATCTCACGGCTTTTTCTAGACGATGCTCACATGCAATTGGGAATTGTGAAACATCCAATGTATGGCTGAATATGATTGCCTTTAGCTTCAAGTGTTAATGCTGATTTATCACAACTAAGTTCCCGGCGGAAATATTATATGACTAAAAGATCCAAAAAGTGTGCGTGTGCCGGAAATCCAGAACTGTGCAAGAGAACTTTAATGTATTAACATGTAAACATAACATGGACATCAAAGGAGGAAGGAATGCATCATTGGAGTCCAGCACTAACAAGTAAGTTCTGTACGTAACTTTTCAGTGTAAGTGACGGCAAAATCTGGAATTAATACTGTATGTGGAATATTTTATGATTCAGGACAACAGTGTACAAAGGTTTGATCAGGTTACGGTGCAGATACCGTCAACCGTACTGACTCGCACCTTGATGAAGAGCTCCAGGGCCGCGTTGGGCTCTGGTTTGGCTGCCGGAGGCTGCAACCCCGCTCTGTGCAGCAGGTCGTCCACCTCATGAAGCCTGAGCACCAGCCTGGTCAGCTCACTGAGCTGCTCCTCCAGGAGGCCTGAGACCACAGGCACAGACCCTCATTACAATGAGAAAAGATTCAACCAGACCATCACCACCATCACCATCATCACCTTCAGATGGTTAATACTGTATCCATTTCTGTATAACTTCAAATGATCTCCTGGTCCCCACTGACGACTACAGCAACTAGAGCTTGACCGATTCCATATTTTTGAGTCGGATGCCGATCCCGATTTTGGAGAGTCCTAGCCCACCGATAACCGATGTTTTGACCGATATTTTGTCAAAAGTGCAACATTTTCAAATCAGTGAAAATCAGAAAAAGTTATATTTTATTTATATAATCGATTATAAGTTTCTATATTTGAGAACATTTTACTTATAAACAAACAAATAAAAAAGAAACACTAAATACTTGTTTAAAAATCAGGACCCATCGGCTGCACAACTGCCAATCCCGATGTGGTCAAAAAAGTCAAATAATGACAGCTATTTCGGCCAAACCGATATACCAGTAGGGCACTAACAGTAACACATATTTTTTTGCCGTATTTTGTATTTATTATTTCAATTTGTGAAGGCTGAAAAGCAAGTGCTTTAAGATATACAAAATACGGCAACATTAATAATAATTTTGAGGTGGGTTTCGTTCAAGTATCGCAATATCCAAATTAGTATGGTCCTCGTAAGGTCCTTTAAATAACTGTACACACACTGTCAACGTCTGCCTTATATCCTATCCGACGCAATAGCATGTTGGCCAATTTATGTTTGGTCTCAACATGGCGACAGCGCTGGTACATCTTTGACTGGGTAAATGATTAAATTCTGTCAGATTGCTTGGAGAACAATTAAACAGAAGTCAATATGGCTGATGTATGTCACCTGCTCTGCTGTCGGAGCCGTCGGGGCTCTTGTGAAGGTGCTGCTGCAGAACGCAGCGGAACCAGGTCCTCACAGACAGTGCTTGGCCCGAACCGGACCCACCGACCCCAGAAACATCACCCAATGAGGACACCAGCTCGCTGGGGAGGATGGAATGTACAACATAGGCTGAGCCCGGGCATGGCCAAACTCCCACAGCATGTGTCCAACCCTGCTACTAGAAGTTTTTGGCAAGGTAGCTCTAGGATTATCAACACTTTGGCTGAAACTTCAGGAGAAGGTTAAAAAAAGTTCCCGGTGAGGCCGCATCCCTGTGGCGGCTGTGTTTACCGGTTCTGCAGGAGGTGAGGGAGGTAGCGAGTCACCAGCAGTGGGTGGAGCATGTCATCCCAGCCAAAACATTGCATTATGGACTGCACCGGGCTGGGCTGGAGGTCCTGGGGGGCAGAGCTCGGCAGATCAAAGGCCAACAGGGTAAAGCCTGGAGAAGATTAAATGAGCGGATCATTGGCTGAATGAGCAGAGTGCCAAGACGTTTAGATTCCCGGGGTGAGTTACGAGGTGGCTTACATCCTGTCCTCTACCAGCATTCTACCTTTCCTTCAAGTGCTTTTACTCTTTCAAGCCCTAATCTTTGCCTGCTCCCACCAGCTTCACCAACAATCCCTCCCTCCGTTTTCCCCTCCTGCCAAGCCCGTCCTATTGTGTTTTCTCCACTTTGCTTACTCTGACATCCCACACTAAAGCACCCTTCCTTCCATTTAGTTCTTCCCTCCTTCACTACTCTCCAATTCTCCTTTCTTTTCACCTCATCTGTCCGACATCTCCCCATCTCTCCATCCTCCCCCCGCCTCTTCCTTCTCTCCCACTGTGTAGGACTGACCTGCAGCAGCGTCCGCCAGCTGTGGAGGGGGCGTCTGGGAGAGACGGAGGCTGCGGAGGAAAGGGAAGAAGTGGGCCCAGAGTGCCGCTGCGACCGCTAGGTGGCGCTCCTTCACCACAGTGGCGCTGGCAGGGGCCCAGGTCGAGGCGAGGGCAGGCTGGACGCAGCGCTGCTGGACCCGTCTGGGAGGCGGACACACAGACGGAGAAGCAGAAACACAGACAGACGAAGCGGCTCCATTTATTCGGCACAAAGGCAGACGTGGAGCGACTCTCGTGTGCGCCGCACTCCGCCCTCCACTTTTTAGTTTCTTAAATCCAACACCCCCTCCCCCACGCCCTGTTCTTTGCTTCTCCTTGTGTTTTCCCTCTCTTGTCTCCTGGGGGATTAGCGGGTGCGGCGGTGCAGTGCAGAGAGAGGTGTAGGTGGAGCGGGGGAAGGGGGAGGGGGGTATGATAGGCAGGGAGAGGAGGCTAACGCTGATCCCCCTGTACACAGACCATACTTCAGCTTCTGTTGGCTCATCCCGCGCCCAGCCCCAGCCGCTACAGCAGCCCCACAGTGCCTGGCATTAGCCCAGATAAGCAGCTGAAGGAGCTGTAATCTCATTTAGACTGGAGATGATCCTCCTGTCCCCCTCGTTCGCCTGGATGGGAGGGGCGGGTGGGGGAAGGGGTAGAGAGAGAGAGAGAGAGAGAGAGAGAGAACGGGGTGCAGGGTGGAGCGCTAGCAGCTCCCTTTCCCGTTTTCCTCTGCCTCCGCACACCCCAGTCGGCTTGTCTCTTGCTCTCGTGCGGGCGTACACACACACACACACACACACACACACACACACACACACACACACACACACACACACACACACACACACACACACACACACACACACACACACACACACACACACACACACACACACACACACACACACACCTCTGCGGTGCCTTCCCTTCCAGCAAGGTTGCATCTAATCCAGAGAGAGCTGAGACAATCGATTAGAGTCTGAATTCATTAGCCTCGTTACTACTGCGGAATGGGCCTTTCACACCCATCAACCCTCATTGTACAAGACACCGTCAGAGACCCCACTTAATCCCCTCACTGCAGCTACTTTCACACACACACACACACACACACACACACACACACACACACACACACACACACACACACACACACACACACACACACACACACACACACACACTCTTTGAAACCCCATTTAACCATTCCCACAGACCCATCAACACACAGGAAATACACAACACAGCATCCCTTAAATCACCAAAGGAAGCTCAACTTGCACCTTGCCCACCTTCAGCAAACAAAACAGTACTCCCTGTCGTCCGTACACCCCAACTGTTGGGGATAATTGTGATGGCTTTTCCTACCTGATCATTTCAATTCAATTCAAAAGCCATAGCGCAATTACTCGCCCCTCAGTGAGTGGAAAGAGAACAGCCTCGTCATCTAGGAGGAGGCTTTGATGATCACAGGGGCCGGCGTGATTCTCAGGGTGGCTCGCAGCCCGCCAAGGCCAAGGCAACAGGGACAAATTGTTTCTCAAAAACACATCCAGCACGGTGTTCCAGTGCCAAAATCACCCTAACAGACACCAGATCTTACACACCCCCGCCTCCCCACAGCAGAGGGCCATGGGAAGAAATGGAAGTGAGGCATTATGCCTCTGACTGGCTGCTTGCCTCCGCACCATGGCGATGGCCATCAGAGCGAGCGTTCTGAGCCTCCTCCGCCTCAACCGCTGGCAGGATAATTCTCTTAATGTGTGCAGAATCCGCGAGGCTCTTAATAGATGTAATGACGCTCTGGCTAAATTCGCCGGGCTACATAATTACCCATTAATTGTGTCAGAGGAAACACATTAATCATGGAGGGGTACCCAGTATTGCCAGGCAGAAGAATTATGTTTAATTTGGTGGGACGAATCGGAAAGAGAGAGCTTAGTATTCTTTTTTTTTTTGGTTAAATAGGTCAGCGTGGTCCGGGCTGTAACAGAAAGCCTCTGGGATTTCTCCTCCTCTCTGTGTTCTTGGCCATTAATGTGCAAATGTGTGCCCTCCAACCCTGAGATGTGGGGAGGGAAGTTTGGGAATTAGAAGAGCTAACAAGATACTGTGTTACGGGAGCCAGGACCTGAAATAAGAGAGAAGTACACTGAGGTTACTGCTTCACTTGGGACAGGTATGTAGGTAGGGCTGTGTGTGTGTGCGTGCGTGCGTGTGTGTGTGTGTGTGTGTGTGTGTGTGTGTGTGTGTGTGTGTGTGTGTAGATGGTGTAAGAGAACAAGAGAATAAGGAGTAATCATAGAGCGAAATGAATCAAGAGCGAGGCCTCATTCCAGAGCATGAACTATTCTTCAATTTTGTCATTATTTGCTAATTCATAACAATTGTAAAAATAAATAAATAAATACAATAAATAAAAAGTAAATACCTTAATAAAATAGCCTGGTACTTAATGCATCATGTGCTCCAGATATGCTAATCAACTGTATATGAGGGTGCGCAAGACTATGAATCCACCACATTCACAAGTGATGTTGGATTAATGGTGCGTGAACGGGATCATTTACTGCAAACATAATATATACAGAACTTAAAAGGATCTTACATACATAACAAATACATAACAAAAAATAAATGAGCCATTACTCAATATCAGCACTATGTTAGGGTTATATCAGTGTATTTTCTCTGTCATAAACTGACTGAAAAAAACTCTTGGTGTTACTTTTGTCCCCTCAGTAGTAAACAAAGGGGGACCGACCAATTCTTTAGGACAACGTGAACGTCCCAATATCATTTGGAAACAATGCACTCAGTTTTCCAAATAAATACATTTTCCGCCTGCATATATGACTTGTAGACTAATAACACTTGAGTGCTCATTGAGGCACAACATAATATGACTTAAGTTTAAAACTGGAGTGAGTCACCAAGGACACGGAGTGCCTGTTACAGCAGCGGCTTCAGACTAATTGAAATCGAACAATGCCACAGAATTTCCCACTCAGATGCTGTGACCTTCGACGTGCACGCTCTCACAAGAGACGGCTTTCTGTCTCCTGTCGCCTCTCGTACGACCTTGCATCTTCACATAAACAGACACCTGTTTCAGCCGCGGCTCTCTGACCTTCGACCGGGGTCACCTGTGTAACACACACCTGTGTCCCGCCGGTGAACCTGTCCCAATGCTCCACAGGCCACTCGGTCCCTCCACCCAACCACAATCACACCACCGTCCCCATGGCGACAGCGGGGTCTGCGAGGGTCCCCCGAGCGTGTAACTCTACTCAGGGCTCTGCTCGCACCTGCTGAGGGTGACATGGGGGCCACGGGGCCTCCCGGGACCGGCAGAGGCCTTAATGCAGCACTGGGGTCTATGCGGTTACACAAGGCACAGTCCTGCCCTGCTGCTGGTAAGGTCATAAGAGATACGTTTTATTGTGCTCAAATCTGATTTTAACACAAGGTTAGGTCGTGTTTAGTAACCTTATTCGCTGAAAACAAATGACACAGACATTGAGTAATTCTTGCAAATATTAAAATCAACTGTAGCGTACCTGAGCTGGGCGAGCACAATCTGCAGGAAGCCCAGGGCCGCACTGAGCTCCGACTGGCGACAGGCCGGCAGCAACCAATCGAACCCCTCATTGAGCAGCTTTTCCTCCGACAAGCTGAGACTGGCACTCGTCTCAAAGACCTCCGCTACGCCTTCCAGGTAGGAGCCCAGGGGTCCCCAAAGGGCCGACCTGCGAGAGGCCTCCGTGGTCTTATCGTAGAACTCCTTGGCAGTCTCATTAAAGCAGGAGGCCAGCCAGCTAGCCTGGGCTCCGACATCCAGACCCCTCTCCTATAAATTGCCAGAGAATTTTCACATTAAGCAAGACTAGGTTGTCTCTTCAAGTATCTTAAAGCATCCAATAGCTCAAAATGTCTCTTAACTGCATAGTAGACATAATATTTGTTTCAGGTGATGACAAAATGTATG
>NC_137195.1:21593334-21610834 GCF_960531495.2 Zeus faber | reverse complement strand
CCTCTGGAGGATCCTACACCTTGAGGTTCGTGGGCTCGAGGCACCAGCAGCTTCAAATACCTGTTTGCTGCTTTGTAACAGCATTTTAGCAGCTGCTCTCTTAATCTGATGAATTTGTCCGGCAGAAACCTTCCTCATTATGCCTTTATCTGCACCAACCCGTCTGTGCTCTGAATCAGCCACAAATCTCTTCACAGTACGATGTTCATGCTTAAGTTTTCGTGAAATCTCTCTCTCTCTCTCTCTCTCTCTCTCTCTCTCTCTCTCTCTCTCTCTCTCTCTCTCTCTCTCTCTCTCTCTCTCTCTCTCTCTCTCTCTCTCTCTCTCTCTCTCTCTCTCTCTCTCTCTCTCTCTCTCTCTCTCTCTCTCTCTCTCTCTCTCTCTCTCTCTCTCTCTCTCTCCACTTGTCTGTGTACAAGTGTGCATATGTGAGCGTCTGCTGTGTGTGTGTGTGTGTGTGTGTGTGTGTGTGTGTGTGTGTGTGTGTGTGTGTGTGTGTGTGTGTGTGTGTGTGTGTGTGCGATTGCAAGCTGGGGTGTATTGTTTAACTTGAGTGAGTGTGAAATGTCAGAACTGACATATTCAGTGTCCGCGGTTCCTGCATTTCTTGTGAATGGGAATATGAACTAAAAGCCTGTAAAGTCTCCCTGTGTCCTCACCGTCCTTTGATTTGCCTGCGGGGGGCCCCGCTTGCGCTGTCCTGGCCGAGGCAGAGGGCCAGCACTCTGAGGAAGATGTGGAAGGAGTTGGCCGAGCGATACAGCTGGGTGTGTCCCGAAGAGTGCAGTGGGGAGGGGGAGCAGCAGCTCCGGGCCTGCTCCGACAGAGCCAGCGGCGTCTTGTATACATTACCGAGACCGGACACCCCAAGCCAGGGCACGAAGAAAGAGCCGCTCTAGGGTGGAGGCACATGGGAGGATGGTTATAGATACGAGTGATACCCGAGCATAGACGTAAGATCACTGTTGTAGAACAAAAGGTGATTTGTTTGTTGACTAAATTATAGTTTTGTTTTCATCAAAGTGGAACTTTTGACAGAAAGCCAAAATATTTTTTTCCAGCAACATAGATTGATACTGTATTCATCACCAAACGGAAATTTCAGTGTCAGCAACAGTTTACGTGAAAAATTTGAAATAGAGAAAAATAGGCATAAATAATAATAAAGCAATAGAATACATAATCAGAAATATACAATAAAAACTGTTGAATGGACAATAAAATACGACGATATACACTTAACCTAATGATAGACAACAACATATATAACCTAATATAAACAATAAATATAAAATAAAATAAAATTAAAAAAAATAAAACAATAAAAAAATAAAGCCAGAAATAGATACTGGAAAAATTTGGTAATATACAATAACTAATGAAATAGCATTCATGTCGTCCTCACCAGGTTCTTGCTGTAGTAGTCCCACAGGGTGCAGACGGCGCTGGTGCTGGGTTCCCACTGCAGACACAGACTCAGACAGCAGTGGACATGCATCCTGATCTGTTCCTCCTGTAGACCTCCCTGTTAAATTGTATTAAATAGTATCAAAAAACAAAATACTTTCCAAAGTGAGTTTCCTACAAATTGTACATTAATCTTTTAGGAAGTGATCTTCCTCACCTTTGGGTTACACGTAGATTTGAGCAGCTCTTCAACAAAATTCCAATTGGAATCCAACCGTTCCTACGAGAAAACAATATGAGGAAATTTCAACTGAAATACTAACAAGTATACAATGATAATGACATCGACAGACAAGAAAAGGTGAATGAACTGCTTTCTCTACCAAATTCTTTCACAGTTAAAACAGGGGTGAGCACACAACCAAGTTCAATTTGGTCACATTTTGAGCTTTTATTAAGTAGACAAGTCACAGTCTATGATGCTAAGCCGTGCTTAGTTTTGCTGAACAACCTTTACCAGCAATGCTTCATATCTTTACAGGCATCCGGGAGCTGCCCAATACAAGCGCAGCATTTCATCGATGACCCCTTAACAGCTGCAGTGGTGCAGTTGAGTTGAGCACACTAAACAGTGGCTATAAATATAACTGCAATTTTGGTGTCTTCTTGGAAAATAGTTAAAATGTTATATAAAATTATTGAAAAAATAAAAATAAATAAGTGAAAACATCTTCAGTTTACATTGTCAATTCAAAACTTGTGAATGTAAATCAAGTGCGTAATCAAATATTTAAAATAATTTATGAATGTGTCCAATATTCCCTGTCATTAACATCCTGAGAGGATGACAGCTGCCCCCCACACCCCAACCAACACCCACAACAGCAAGCAGTTTCGCCAGCGGCTGTCGGCCTTTTGCTCCTGGTGCGCTGCTGGCATCAGCGGGGGGCGGTGGGGGGCTAACATCCAGCTGCCCCACGCTGAGCACACTCTGCTTTGTGGATGGGTACCGGCGCTTGCGGCTGGGTGGGGCATCTGGTCAGCTGTGGTGGGGCAGGCCTCGCCCTATGCGCAGGGTGTGGGTAGGAATGGGGGGTCCTGCCGGCTCACCTGCGGGGCGGGTGGTTCGGGCAAGGTGTTTGTCTGTCTGTCTGAGCGGGGCCTGGATCCGGGCCTGCGGTCCATGCCTGGCGCCTATGGCCTGGGTTCTGTGCCTGCGGCTGCGTCTTGTGCCTGCACTTGCCTTAACTATGACAGGTAGAGGCCAAGTGCCCAATAGTAGTTTCAGTTTTCCTGGACCTAATTAACTGTTTTTCAATACATGTTGTCATCCAATGTTTATGTTTTTCGTGTAAATGTTGTTTGGTTCTATGTTTAATTGTCTCACCCGTGGTGAATCTCCCCCTCTTGGAGTAGTGATCAATTGCTGACGTTTGGTGAGTCCGATCCACTCTGACATTAATGACTGTCACTCTGCTCTACAAATTCCTGTACTTGTAAACCATAGACCAAAATTACGTAACTTCCCTGTAACATACAGGAATCTAAACAATTTACTACCGGTTCAGCCTCAAACTCTCAGTACCCCGCAAAGCCATGCACCCAGAACAATAAAAATGTCTCTATTAAACGTAAGGTCACTAACTAACAAGTCATTTTTAGTTAATGAGCTTATAAGTACTCATAACCTGGATTTTGCTCTATTAACTGAGACCTGGCTGGATAGAAATGGCTCAGTCGCACTCATTGAGACAGCACCTCCTAATTTCAAGTTAATCCAAAACACTAGAGCTGACCATAGAGGTGGTGGAATAGCTGCCGTCTTCTCTGATATCTATACCTGCAAGGAAATCCTCCTCAGAGAACTCATGCCTTTTGAACACCTTGCTATATCTATAAACTGCAGTGCCCAAATTTTAATCATCGCTGTCTATCGGCCACCAAAATCTAAATGTGGCTTTCTTGATGAATTCTCTGAGCTACTGTCCAAGGTCTCCACTGATTATGATTGTGTAATTATCTTAGGTGACTTTAATATTCGTGTTGACAATCAAACAGACCCAGATGCTCAACACTTCATTAGCCTATTAGGGGCATTTGACCTCACTCAGCACATTTCTGGACCCACCCACAATAAGGGGCATACTCTGGACATAGTCATATCAAAAGGACTAAATATCACTGTACCCTATGTCATGGATGTCGCTATTTCAGATCAATGTTGCATTTTCTTTGACGTGTCTGCTCTTCCTGTACAACAGAAGGGTACCCGGACAATTAAAAAAACCTATCATTAACAATAATACCACTGAAACCTTTAAGAGAATTGTAAATGAGTTACCGCTGTTCAAGGCATCATCAACTGAGGATCCTGTGGAGAACTTCAACTCCAAAATACAAAATATCATTGATAAGATTGCACCTGTTAAAACTCAAAACATAGAAAAACAAAAAGACCCCTGGAGAAATCGAGCAGTTAGCTTGGCAGCTTAAGAGAGAGTGTCGCCAGGGAGAATGAAAATGGAGAAAGACAAATCTTCAGGTTCATCATGAAATTTACAGGGATAGACTCAATCGATACAATATAGAAATTAAACAAGCCAGACAGCCTTTTTTCTCTAAAATCATCAATGAAAACCTCAACAATAGTAAAGTGCTCTTCTTCACTGTTGATCGACTTAATCCACCATCTACAACCCCCTCAGAGGCATCTCGCCACTGAAAAATATGAGGAGTTCGCTACATTTTTCAGTAACAAAAGCTATCAGACAGAATATTAGTGCTTCAACATCCAGAAATGAACCTACCCTTCAGTTCCCCAGTAATATGACTGCTGCCATGTCTCATTTCATCCCCTTAGACATAAAAAGACTGGACGATATTGTTGGTCAGCTCAGGTCCTCCACCAAACAGTTTGGTGGAGGACCAGTTAAAACAGTTAAAACAGTTTTTAACTGCCTAGCACATGAGGTATTAGAAATTTTAAACTGCTCTCTTCAATCAGGTATATTCCCTGCAGCATTTAAAACAGCTGTCATTAAACCACTCCTGAAGAAGTGCAATCCCGATGCAACAGTTATTGCCCATTTCCAACCTGCCATTCCTCAGAAAAATACTTGAAAAAACAGTTTACCTTCAGCTTAACAACTATCTAACCTCAAACAGCCTTTTAGACACCTATCGATCTGGCTTTCGACCTCACCGTAGCACAGAAACAGCACTTATTAAAGTTCTGAACGATCTACACATAAACACTGATGCAAAGAAACTATCTGTTCTACTGCTCCTGGACCTCAGTGCTGCCTTCGACACTGTTGACCATAAGATTTTATTAGCGAGATTACAAAAATGGGTTAGCCTATCTGGCCCGGTTCTAAATTGGTTCAAAACCTACCCACAGGACAGGCAGTTCTCCGTGTCCATTGGAGATTTTGTGTCAAACAATGTGGATATTGTATGTGGAGTGCCCCAAGGTTCGATTCTGGGACTATTATTGTTTAACCTATATATGCTTCCACTGGCACATATTGTAAAGAAACACAAAATAAATTACCATAATTATGCAGATGATTCACAACTGTACATATCCCTATCTCCTGATGACCTTCTCCCCATACACTCCCTCACTCAGTGTATTAATGATATTAATGCATGGATGTCAAAGAACTTTTTACAACTGAACAAAGACAAAACAGAAATACTCATCTTTGGTGCAAAGGCTCAAGACTTTTGCAGCTCATCTTAGTTCTCTGTCCCTGGAGAACAAGAATGAAGCCAAAAATCTGGGTGTAATCATAGACGGCGATCTAAATTTTAAGAGCCATATAAAATCACAAAATCAGCCTTCTACCATCTAAAAAACATTTAAAAATGAAGAGGCTTCCTGTCAAAAGCAGACTCCGAAAAATGAATCCATGCATTCATAACGGGTAGATTGGACTACTGTAATTGCCTATTCACCGGCCTCCCAAAATCAGCTGTGCAGCGGCTACAGTTAATCCAAAATGTGGCTGCACGCGTTCTCACTGGGACAAAAAAGTTTGAACATATCACACCTGTTCTTAGATCTCTACATTTGCTCCCCGTCAAAACTAGAATTGATTTTAAGATTCTGCTACTTGTATATAAAGCTATAAATGGCCTTGCACCTCAGTATATAAAAGAAATGCTGATTTTACACGAACCAGCAAGAACTCTCAGGTCCACGGGCAGTGGTCTTTTAACTATACCTCGGACCAACTCTAAAGCAGGAGAAGCTGCTTTCTGTATCTATGCCCCAAGTAAATGGAACACGCTGCCGAGGGACCTGAGAGAGGCCCCCACACTGAATACTTTTAAAAGCAGGTTAAAAACCTTGCTGTTCGCTACAGACTATGACTGACCGACTGACGTCTGTCTGTCTGTGTTACTGGTGCTGTGGCTGCTGCTAACCTTATACCTAAACTTAACCCTTGCTTACCTTATGGCTAAAATTAAGCATCTCTAACCCTTTACCCTAACTTAAACGACTCTAACCTTATACCTCAACTTAACCGTCTCTAACCTGAGTGACCGCTCCGGTTCTGGTGAGAGCTACCACTTCTGGTTCCGGTGACTTCTTTGCGTGTGCGTTGCTGTTGTCTTTTTTTGCTGTTGTTGTTTGTTGCTGCTGCTGCTGCTATTTCTGTTGCTGTTGTTGTAGTTTCTGTTTTGATATTACAGTGAGAGGATTATAAGAAGGGTGTGTCTTCGGAGAGATAGTCAAAAGGATCTCCCTCCCGAGGTCAGAATGAAAGACCCGTAATTTAGGTACGCTAATTAAAGGACCATGACTGGATTAAGATGAGACGGTGCACGGAGTTGAAATTCCCGTTTCAAGTGAGGGCTACCACTTCCGGTGTTGACTCAATACAGATGAGGAGATTTCTGGTTCCGGTGAGAGCTACCACTTCCGGTTCCGGTGACGTCTTCGCTTGTGCGCTGTTGCTGCTATTGTTTCTGCTGGTATTGTCGTTGCTGCTGCTAACTTATACCTAAACTTAACCATCCACCGTGACTGGATTTAGATGAGGTGGTGCACACAGTTGAAATCTCAGTGTCTGGTGAGGGCTGCCACTTCCGGTTCCCGTGACGTCTTTGCTGTGCGTTGCTTCCCTGAGAACTGTTGACTCAATACAGATGAGATTTCTGGTTCCGGTGAGAGCTACCACTGACATCTTCGCTTGTGCACTGTCACTGCTGCTGTTGCTGCTGTTTTTGCTGCTGCTATTGTTGCTGCTGGTACCGTAGCCGCTAGTGTTGTCATTGCTGCTGGTGGTGTTGTTGGTGCTGCTAACCTTATACCTTAACTGGTGTTGTCGTTGCCGCTGCTAACCTTATATCTAAACTTAACCATCTCTGACCTTATTCCTTAACCTAATCATCTCGAACATTATACCTAAACATAACAATCTCTAGACTTATACCAAAACTTAACCATCTCTAACCTTATACCCTAATTTAAATATCTCTAACTTTGTACCTCAACTCAACCTCTCTAACATCTTTAACCTGAGTGACTTTTCCGGTTCCGGTGAGAGCTCTCACTTCCGGTTCCGGTGAGGCCTTTGCGTGTGCGTTGCTGTTGTTGCTCCTGCTTGGTTTTGCTGTTCTTGCTGCTGGTGTTGATGTTGCTGCTATTTCTGTTGTGATATTACACTTAGAGGATCATAAGAAGGGTGTGTTTTTGAAGAGAGACAGTCAAAAGGATCTCCCTCCTGAGGTCTGTTTGGAAACTTGACCTGTAACTTAGGGTCGCTAATTAAAGGACCAGGACTGGATTAAGATGAGATGGCGCACAGAGTTGAAATTCCCATCTCCGGTGAGGGCTACCACTTCCGGTTCCGGTGACGTCTCTGCTGTGCTTTACCTTGTTGAGATGAGATGGTACACACGGTTAACTCAATACAGATGAGGAGATTTCTGGTTCCGGTGAGAGCTACCGCTTCCGGTCCTGGTGACGTCTTCGCTTGTGCGCTGTTGCTTTTTTTGATGCTACTGTTGTCTGCTGCTGGTATTGACACTGCTGGTGTTGTCATTGCTGCCGCTGCTGGTGCTGTTGTTGGTGCCGCTAACCTTATACCTTAACTGGTGTTGTCGTTGCTGCTACTAACCTTATACCTAAACTTAACTCTCGCTTACCTTATGCCTCAATTTAACGTAACCTTATACCTCGACTTAACCATCTCTAACCAGAGTGACCTTTCCAGTTCCGGTGACGTTTTTGCGTGTATGTTGCTGCTGTTGTTGTTGTTGTTGCTGCTGGTGTCGATGTTGCTGCTGCCGTTGTTGCTGTTTCTGTGACTGTTGTTGCTGCTGCTGTTGTTTTCTGTTGCTGCCACTGTGGTTGGAGTCACTTTTATTGTTGTTTTTGTTGTCTTTGTTGTTGCTTTTGTTGTTGCTGTTGTTTCAGGGGCATTCTTTTGTAATGACCGGCTGACAACTACGTTCTCTCTTTCTTTTTTGTATCTCTTTGTAAAGCGCATTGTGTTGCCCTGGTATGAAATGCGCTCTATAAATAAAGTGTGACTTGACTTGACTTGTTTATAGACCCAAATATGATAAATAGTTCTCCAAAGAGGGGGGTTGGTTGTGGTTCTTTATAAACAAAAACTGTGCTCTTGTCATCCTACAGGTCATCCACAGGACAGAGTTATTGGAGCAGTTCTTGAGGTTTTAAGAATTAATAAAGAGTTGCATTGCAGGTTGAGAACTTGATCTCCACTTGCAGACTAACTCTGTCCTGAATGCAATGGCATACAAATACTTTGTTGTATGCCCAGCATGCTGACAGCACAGGTGAAAAAAAACATCCCAAGAGGATTACCTCATTCTGGAGTGTTCCACTGCGGCTGTATTTGCCCAACTCCGCCAAATGAGTGACCAACCACCACGTGAATCCAAGTGGGTCCTTGCAGTGGGTCGGCAGCCCACTGTACAGCTCTGCAGGAGGCTTCCCTGAGACCAGAGGCCGCAGCAGCAGGTTCATGTAGCTCCAAAAAGACTGGGGTAACACAAGAAGAGGCAAAACAGTTTTGAGAAATAGCACATCGAATGTTGGATGATGTATTATAGATTTACATGCTGTTTTTTACCTGTGTGTGTAGCACTTTACTTCTGTACTCCAGCAGGTGTATGAGGAGAATCCACAGTTCTTTGGTGCAAGAGCAGAGGTAGTGATGACTAGACAGGGCCTCTGTTGGCCTAACCTGCAATATAATAGGGTTCTCAATAAATAAACATTTTTATATTTGGCTAAACCGACCGGGTGTGTCCCTGTCCCTTCTCCAATAGCCAAAATGTTTCTTACCTGCAGAGTACAATGGGCTAACAACAGGCTCCATGTAGCAAGTCGGGAGATATACAGTATATGCGCTGTATACGCATCTTTAACCTATTGCCGGTGCTCCTGCTTTCTCTAAATTATTCTTAATCAAGCCAGGATATAGCTTTATGTCATTTTGATGTAAACCTCTACCAAACCCTGCCACTTAGTTGTTTGGAAAGATGGCTTTATCCACCCTTAAAGGGAACTTAAACAGGGTTCATTCTGGCATTACAAAATGAAATTCAAGGACCTTCAACTACATTTTTAAGCACTATGTTTTTCATTTTGAATGACTTCATGCAAAACAAATATAATCAATTTTCAGTTTCACTGTGATCTTTACTAATTCAAAAATAATATAATATTTATCTAATTGTCTATTATTTATAGTAGTATATCTATATAATTATTATTAACCTCATTCATCATCTACTCTTATTTCCAACCACGTTGAATAAAATGTAGATTTCCCTGGCATAATCTATGTCATTTCCAGCGTTCAGGCTGAGAAGAAATAGAGCTGCTGAGAGAGGAAAAGAAAAAAAAGGCGATACATTCGTAATTATAAGCGAGCATTAGGATTTGAATAACAAACCAGGGGGAATATTACAGGTTCACTTATCAGATTTTTTCCAAGGCCTTTTCAAGCTATTGTCAAGGTATTCCAGTGCTTCAATTTTTGAGGACAAAATTCAAGCACTTAAAGCACCTCAAGGACCTGGTAAGAACCCCACTTTAATCAGTTATGCCTTGTGTTAAATTATTTTAATGTTGCTTTGGAGTTGATTTTCACGGAAATAAGCCACTTTTTTGTCATCAACTGAATAGCTTTGGCTTATTTGAGTTTTCTTGTTTGTACACTGCACATTTGAACATTAAGCTTATTTCAAACTTCCTGATATTGATCAAATGTATTCTTTGAGTGCCTTGAAGAAGGCAGGTCACCCACCTTGCTGAATTTTCCAATGGCCAGGCCAGTGAGGTCGCAGAGCAGACTGCATAGGTGTTCCTCAAACAGACTGGTGTCCGTCAGGTTCTCCCCTGTCAGGTTCACAAACTGGTGGGCGTACACAACCTGGCCTGGGAGGTGAGCGGAAAGATAGATTAACGAGATATATTCGGCTGCAGAAAACGATTCACCATGGTGGTTACACTACTTTGTTCTGACATGGTGGTGTAAGAGCCAGAGAACGTACCCTGCGTCCTTTGTCCGAGCAAGTGCAGGATCTCCAAGACGGACCAGTGGATGTCCAGATGCAGGTGTAGCAGATGCCAAGAGGGTGGGAAAATCTGGGGATGCAGAGATAAACCATCGGGTTCTCAGAATAAAAACAGAAGGTGCCATTTAAGTATCCATGCAGGGCATATCCTGAACCAAAATGCGAGTGTTAACATCTAGTCTGATTATCTATAGTGTGCGTTGCAGTACCTTCCCGTGGTTCTGCATGGTGAAGGCACTCTGTACATTGGAAGGCAGGTCTTTAAGACGTCCAATGAGGAGAGTGACCCCAAACAGCTCCTCCAGCAGGGCAGAAGGGAGCTGGGCCTCCAGCTCCTCATAAGGGTGGGAGTGTCCCTCCTCCAGGGTACTGGAGGGATCAAGATATCTAGAGGGATGCAGCAGTAAGAATATACAACATATATTGATCCCTTGGGACAGAGGCAAATGTATGATAATCTAACGATTCTCCAATAAAGAATTACACTCGGTGGAGATGCGGATCACTGAATTTCAGTATGGCCTGTGCATTATATAAGGACATGCTCTCCTGGTTAAATACATTTAAAACTAAAAATTAACCATAAGGTTACATGCAATTACTTTTTTTTTTTTATTAAATGATAATTAAATGACAAATGTTATTAAGTTCCACAAGGATATTCTTCATTTAGTTTTGGGGTTAGTAGATGTTAAAGTGGAAACTCCCCGTTTCTCAAAGTCATTCTCAAGGTCAAAGGATAAATAACATGTCAAACTTAAACATTTTTAAACATAATAAATTAAAGTTATGCAGCTTTTTACAGTATGGAATTACCTGTGCAGAAAGACTTTGACATACTGAAGGAACAACAAACACTGTTGCCTAAGATCTTCTGCCTCATAGTGGAGGTTGCCTGCTTGGCCTGCTCACATACAAAGCCAAAATGTAGAGGACATTTTCAATTTATTCTTAATTCAAACAAGCCTAACATTTCAGATATGAAACGTTGTAAAACAATCTTTTCATAGAACAGTTGTACAAGTACCAAGGACCAAATACAGCACAATAATGCAACATCTCACACCACACCTGCCTTTGCATTTGCTACAGACTAGTATTACTGTTCACTAGCCAACATAAACGTCATTGTATTTCACATTGGTTTGTTGAGGCAAATTATTTGAATTTGCTTATTGGAAGGCTGTATATGCAAATTGACATTTGAAAATTAAATTCTGGTTAACTGCTTGGGTTTTGCATGACAAAAGCCGAGCAGAAGCTCACCAAAGTCATGGGAACTCGACTGCACTAAGGTCTCCAGCCGGAAAATCTTTTGCCTGAAATAAAGCAAAAGAGCAAGTCAAAGGATTGACAAGTGAATATGAATGAGTAAAAGTAACCATTTTTTCAAACAAATTTAGCCCCTATTTTAAAACGTATAGTCAATTGAAATTTTCATTTCCAGACCAAGCTTTTACTGTATTTTACTTATCTGACCATCTTATTGTAAATATTATTCAGTTAGCAGTGCAAATAATAACTACAACCAATGGGCTAACCATTGATTATTCAGTCCACACATTTATCTTGCGAAAAAATGATGAACACTAGAATTTCCAGAGCCTTTTGGTACTTCACTGATTCAATTGAAGCTTATTGAGACCCAGCCATGAAGAGTTAATACAATGCTTTATGCCAGGCTATACCACCTTGAATCAAGGTGCAAGTGGGTGCTAACCTGAAGAGGCCAAAGAGCAGCTTTGTAGATTCCACTAGTGCGGTCTCTGTTACCCAGGGGAATCCAAAGATCTCCACCGTGTCAGTCTCATAGTCTGCTGGTGCTGGGTCCAGACGCAGAAGCAGCCTGTGAAGAATGTTTATAGTCACGCCAGTAACACTCACATGATGGCTGTCCTGCATGATTTTAGTTGCATTGTAGCTTGCTGTAATAATAATCAGTGGGTGAATCAGTACAAACAGCAAAGTAAGAACATTTTCTATCCGAAAAACTTGGATTGGATTTCAGTGGGATAGTAAACTAAAGAGGAAGACGTGGGTATTCTGTAACCCTATAGGACTTATTCTGGCGGTGCATGCATGATGACCCTGGAAATAGCTCCAGGGTTTGAATGGGGTGATATAACATTTTGTTTACATTGTCAATCCAGTATTTGAATTGCACACAGACAGAAGTTGACATTACCGCTTCAGGGTCCCTCTCCCCATGTGCCCCTTTGATGAGAGGGACCGGGCCATGTCCTCCCCTCCATCAGAGAAGCAGCAGAAGCAGGGCGGTCTGGACCGGGTCATCTCACACAGACTGTCCTCAGCGGAAGGGGACACCGGTGGGGTGAGAGACTGGCCGAAGTCCGCCGCCATGTCGTCGCCTGTGGGGTCAAATTGGAGCATATTGAAAGATCGTGTCCACGTTGATCCACGTGCGACCAAGAAAATCAAAGCTACGACAAGGACGTAAACACAACTTGACTCGAAGAATGACAAAAGACAATAATAATAGTAAGAATACATTTTCTTTATCCAGCAGCATAAACAAAATGCAACTCAAAAGAGAGGATGGTGCGCAGAATAAAAAGACAATGCAAGCGCAAGATAATGCAAATGAAATGTAGAAAGTAAAAAAAAAAAAATAGGGAATAAATAAATAATACTGAACAGTGCTTCAAGGAGGTTAGAAGTAGACAGACAGATAGACAGATAGATAGATAGATAGATAGATGAATAGACAGACAGACAGATAGATAGATAGATAGATGAATAGATAGATAGATAGATAGATGAATAGACAGACAGACAGATAGATAGATGAATAGATAGATAAATAGATAGATAAATAGATAGATAGATAGATAGATGAATAGATAGATAGATAGATAGATAGATAGATGAATAGATAGATAGACAGACAGACAGACAGACAGACAGACAGACAGACAGACAGACAGACAGACAGACAGACAGATAGATGAATAAGTAGATAGATAGATAGATGAGTAAGTAGATAGATAGATAGATAGATAGATGAATAAGTAGATAGATAGATAGATAGATAGATAAATAGATAGATAGATAGATAGATAGATAGATAGATGAATAAGTAGATAGATAGATAGACAGATAGATAGATAGATGAATAAGTAGATAGATAGATAGATAGATAGATAGATAGATAGATAGATAGATAGACAGATAGATAGATAGATAGATAGACAGATAGATAGATAGATAGATAGATAGATAGATAAAACAATGGACCATAGTATTAAAGTAATACGAATATGAACAGCAAAACACATCCTGTGTATCCCGGGACCCCAATGTTAGTCATGAAACATAAAGCTAACGTGAGCCTCAATAAATGTTTGTACGTTGCCAACGCGCATTGAAATGTTAAAGTTAGCACCACGAGAAAGAACCAAAAGCCAAAACACAGCAGCGAACCTGTCTAGTTGCTGTAACGCTCCGCGTCGTTTCAACGCGTTCAACTCCACCGTCTCACGCGCCGCTGTTTTTGCTTTTGCAGCCGCTCCCGCGCGTCCGCTGTGCGCACGCGCGAATGGTTTGCCCCCGCGACGGACGTGCCCGCCGATTGGTCGGAAGTTCCGAGGAGGCGTGGCCAAACCCCTGCGCCTCACCGCGCTCTCCGCCGGGGGCGGTGACGTCACAGCGAACCGGCGAAGCCCCGGAACCCGGCGGGGGGCTGCCGCGCTGCTTTCCAGGGTAACTCGGAAATCGGCCGTTCCAAGGCGGCTTTCCCCCGCCCCCGAGTAAAATGCGGCCCACTGCCTCGGCTTGGCGAAACATGTCAACACACGTAACATCTTGGTCAACTCGGGCCAGAGAGATTTGGCCCGAGTTCCCGAAGTTCCGACCCAAGTTGCTTCGCACTCGTCGAAGTAGGAGGTCGGAGTGGTCCCGAGTTCAACCGAGCGCAGTATAGCGACGCTTGAGACAGTGTCTTAAAAGGCGATGGGTGCGACGTCTGCGAAAATACCGTTTTATTTGACGATGGCATGTATGTATTCAAAACGATTACAACTTGCTCCCTCGTCCCGGTGAAAATAAAGCAAAAAGTCACTGATCTCTGAACTTAAACCGCGTCGTTCTGTGAAAGTCACTCCTCGTGTCTTTGGTTAAAAAAAAAAAACCCTGCATACGTTAAGTAAAATTGTTATCAGGTAATAACCTAATTTCCATATGCAGATATTTCCCTGCCAACAGTCTTTCTCGCCATCGCACCATTTCTTGCATTCTAATGCATCCTCGCATCTTCTCCTAAATCCCTTCCGACGCGCGAAGAGACGCTCTTTTCCCTCCACATTCATCCAACAAAGCGCGTGTTTTTCGCGTTTGGTGCGAATCAACGGGGGAAACGCGGGCTGGATAAGGTCTTTATGGGGAGCCTGTTTTGCGTCTTTTTTTTTTTTAATTTTTTTTATTATTTGCCTCGGGACCGAGACGACGCGAACGGGAACGATCCATCGACCTGCGATCCGTCGGTGCCCTTAAAAAAAAAAAACAACAATTGCTCGTAAAAGTGAGAGGCTTGTCCGTGGGCAAGAAGGATCTGCGACTGGACGTGGAAGGTAAACGAGTATTTCTTAAACTACAAATGCGTCCAGACCTTTGATGGCGGTGAAAGGCAGTGGGATCTGAACCCGCGTCACCCCCCCCCCCCCTCCATCCCATCCAGCACCATATCCACATTGCGTTGTATGACAAAGCAGCACAGGTTGCATTTCTTTATTTTTTTTCTGGCTATGAATGGCAAAATAACAAGATTGATGTAATGACCCAAACCTGTTTTAGCCTACCTGATTGTAGCCCTGATCTATTTCTATTACAAGTCTATATGCATCCTAAATTCATTTGATTACATTTTATCATAGGGAATTAATGTGTTGTGTGGCTTAAACATTACAACTGCCTTCCAGTTTACTGTGTCTGCAATTACTATCGTTGCATACCACACCACTATACAGTATTGCTATTCTGTTACAGCATTGTATTTATGTATGTGCCACCAGACCAGAGCTCAATGCTTTTAAAATATATGTATTGTGATATGTATATATATATATATATATATATATATATATTCAGCTTTACTTTAAAACCACCCACTACAGCTTCAAATGTGGCTCCTCCACACAGAACACTCACCCTCTAAAACCTTTTGACCTATAGTGTGACCTCTGAAAATCATGTAAGCTACAATTTCAGCATTTAACTTCCCCCCCCCCCCCTTTTATAAAGTACACTTGGAATCCAATAATGAGTTTGCATAATGAGTTACGTTCTCTCTCTTTTTTTTTTTTTTTCATTGGGTCCGCTCTCCAAAAGATCTCCACATTGTACTAAAGAGAGTGCTTGTTACTTTTATCTCCGGGGAGAGGGGGAAAAAAACCTTATGGCTCAAGCTTGATCAATTAAACTCCTGAAAGCCCCCCCCACCCTTCTCCCATGTCCCTTTCATTCCACTGCCTGAGAGGAATATAAAGTTATCAGTCTTCCCGAGCGATATGAGAACGGAAATAAGTAGTTTGTCTATAAAAATGTCCAGGTACTTTATCAGCATCCCAGCGGAGCCCGGGGCCTCGGCATCGCTCAGTGTGCTGCTCCTGCACTCTCCACCCGGCGCCTCATCCGCTCACCACCGCCCCACCTCCAATCTCCATGTCCCTCTCTCTGTCTCTGTCTGTCTCGCAATTCCTCTCTCCCACTCCTGTTTCCTTTCTCTCACCCGCTTTATCTCTCCATTCTCCGCCCCGCCTGCCCAGGGGGCTGCTTCAGTGAGTGGGTGTCGCCCGAGCCGGCCCCCTCTCTCGCCTCGCTGGGATTGACTAGCGCTCTGTCCCCAAGTGAAGGTTATCGATTTCATTCGGGGGGGCCCGGGAGATTGGAGCTGAATGATGTCGTTGGCTCTAAACAGTGGTCAGGCGGCATTGTTATTGTTGTTTGGGAGAAGCGGTGTGGAAGGAGGCCCTTTGACTGGTTTTTGATGTGACATGAGACGGAAAAAAAAGGGCAAACCAAACAAAGGGAAACCGATTAAACTGTTGTCATTCGTGCTTTTGCTCTACATCACTGCATGCATACTAAATATCAGTCAAATGATTTTAGAGTAGACTATAGCCAGCAAATACTGCATGTAGAGTTCTGGGCACGGGCATGACAACGTTGAACTATGCTTTGCTATATGCTTGTATCTGTGTTTCTAATGTTATGAAGGCCATTAAACTTGTCCTTCAAAAAGCACAGGCAGGGTGAAAGCATCACCTCTCCTCACACACTGGGCTGATTAATGGAAGGGAATGACTTGGAAAAACATCCAGCTAAAGTGTTTCTTTTGCATAAAAATGGACTTAGTTCTCTAAGTCCATTTTTGTCCATTAAGTGCTTCTGTGTTTTTTGGGGGTTTTTTTTTGCACTCAAAGTATTTGCATCAAGGCCAGAGATTAAATGTGTGGGTTGGGAACTGGAGAGAGTGTGCATATTGCCTCGCTTGGGGCCCCTGATGGCAGGGTTCTACCTTTCATTTCGTAGGGTGAGAGATCACCATTGGACGTTAAACTCTGTAACTACAGGTGGGTGGCTCTGGCAGGCAGCGTGGATCTGATGCAAAAACAAAAGTGCAGTTGAGTTCACCTTGGGCAAGTTGTTTGAGAAGTGCCCAGTGTTCATGCACACTGAGATAAATCTCTGTTTTTTACTCCTGAAGTAAAAAAAACTTCAGTTCAATAGTATTCGTAGTGTGAAATATTGAAACAAAATGATTTAATCGTCTGTTTACATCTTTATTTCAAAATACAACACATTATGCAGTACAGAACTGAACTGAAGAATCTCTAGTGTACTAAAGGAGGCATACAATCGATGCATAGATACAAGAGTATGTCTTTGTGAATAAGAATCCACACACAACACATGACATATTTTATGCTTTTTCTTTTTTTAAATATATTTGTATATAATTTTGCACATATCTCTTTATTTTATTATGTCATCTGTTTTTAACTTTTTATTTCTTATACGTCTTTGCTTATTTATTGTCTTTCATGCCTTATATAAAGCACTTTGAATTGCCTTTGTGTATGAATCGTGCTATACAAATAAACTTACCTTGCCCATAATGATTTTTCAATAATATATATATATATATTTTTTTCTTTCTTTCTCTACACATATTATATTGATGGGATTAAAAAAATACAATGTAAATAAATACAGAAGGAAATTAGCTAGTGGGTAACCCCTCACCCTCCCACACAATTTATTTTTACACGACGTATGTGTCCCATTCGAACAGCGCTCCCACCATGTTGCGCGCCATTGTGCTGGGGTTCGGCTGGACGCTGCAGTTGCTGGTGCCGGCCACCGGGGGGCAGCGTGGGACCGACCCCCGTTTCTTCTACGCCGTGGAAGTGGACGGAGGCGGCAGAGCAGCCAGAGGCCTGGCCCGGCAGCACGGGCTGGAGGTCATCTCACGGGTCAGTGCATGCGTTAAACCAAACCGTTATTACCACCA
>NC_137195.1:21578334-21585834 GCF_960531495.2 Zeus faber | reverse complement strand
GTGTTTATATTTATATGTTTAATAGGTACAATGCAATAGGTCAGTGATGAGATCATATCAAATGAAAATAAAGTCAAATCTTATAAGAATTACAAATTTTATTTTGATTTAAATAGTTATTTGCCGCTGGATAAAAGGTGACCACATCCTGACCATCTAGAATCAAGCTTGTGATAAGCAATTCAGACAATGCAACACAAGTTTAAGAGTCAAATGCTAATCCGCACAAACAAAATCACAACGGTTTGAAATCGTAATGCTTTTGAACATTTTGCGAGGGATTTGTTTCATACTGCGTCGTTTTTATCCATTTGTCAAGTGTTTTCTATTTTTTCTCGAGACCATGAGTGGGGACCATCCATCCGTTTGTTGAAGTAAAAAAAAAAGGGGGGGGGGTGGAGAAAAAACAGTGGTTGGTGTGTAAATGAGTAATGGACACGACACGGTGGGATACCGCTGGTCTATAAATCACCAACCACAGATACTAATCCAATTTTTCTTCCACTTCTGACGGCGCTTGGCTTTCGCACCATCCCAAAGAGCCAAATATCCAGTGTGTGCAGCGGTAGTGGGACGGCCACGCCCTTCCCTTTCTGCCGCCATGAAGACATTGATTGCTCCTTATTATGTCAGCATCAGACATTCTATATGTCTCTTACAGACACTGCTTTGCTTTGCCACTCGACCCTACCTGGAAGATTTGCACAAGGTTTTGGTTTCAGCTGCAGCTCTCTTGTACTTCATTAAATCTTCATGTTCCCCAGCACCCGCGGCTACAGGCCGTTTTCCCCTGACCTCCAAAAACCGACAGAGTAGAAGCTATGCATTCTGCGAGAAAAGCGTAAGATCTTCTCTCGATGGGAGTATTTATCCTTGGTTTGCGATGAGAAAATGGTGGAGGTGTTTTGTTAACTTTGCTTACCTCGGTTGATAAACACTTTTAATCTTCACGCGATACTTTTGCGGCCCCTTGATGCATTCATCATTTTTTTGGAGTTTCTGATTGGTAGCCATGGCCTGAAGTCATTGGGTCGACACTTAATCCAAGTGATCCAGCATATCAGTCTGGTTTGTAGCTTCCTCTGCTTTCCCATACAGGAATGGAATCATTTTCCCATAAGATTTACTGTGGAAATACCATCAGTTTTTTTATGTTTTTTAATGAACGCACTATAGGGAAATTGTTGAAAATGCTGTAGTGTTATCATTGTAATATCACTAGAATTTCCCTATATTCACAAAAACATCATATACATATACATGTCATATAAATAACATACTCAATACCATACTGTCATAAATAACATAATTAAACATACAAATACCCATAAGTAAACCTTAAAACAATAATCAGTATTTAGAAATGGATTCTGTATCGAGAGCCAATGAACAGCTTTGAGTATTTTTTGTTGATATTTACTTGTGCCGGTCAGGATGAGTTAGAAATCTCCGAGGGCCTACTACATGGATTAAGCGCTCTATAAATTAGTGTTATGAATGTCATTTTCTGAAAATACTCCATGACACCAGCACAACTTTGCAAAATAAATACAACTTTACACACACACACACACACACATGCGTAGTCCCTAACAAATTGTCACGCATAAACTTTGAAAACTGCTACGCATTCACACACAAACTACTTCTTTGAGCGATAGAGACATCTTGTTTTATCAAGACAGCGCTTTGTTTTGCTTTTATCTCATGCGCTCAAAGGCTAAACAGAATAAGGCGCCGGCAGGGTCTTCCTTATTCACACGACCATTTCAAAAGAAATTTTGAACAACGGATCCCGCATGAGGGCACAAGTAAATATGTCCTCCCCGGTATTGTAATTGAGAGGCATCGTTAATTCCAGTATAGATTTTACGCACTATAGATCCGCTGTGTGGGCATAAATAATAACATAATTCTGAGACCAGTAGAACACAAACACAAAAAAACTGCCTCTGCCTCTTATCCCATATGATTGAAACCACACAGTGTGAATCATGACGTGAACCTTTGAACGTTCATGCAGATACGTAATCCTATATTTACAAATGATCTCGTGCGATACTACATTTTTGCACACAAGTATCCTCTTGCCACAATGTTTATAAATGAGGCGCATTGGTTACAGTCGTCAAAGGGAACTTAACGACATGATTGTCAAAAGAGATATCCCTATTTTTTCATATTAGGAACATCTTTCATATTCAGGAGGAGGTCAATGTGAGGTCTATTTCATTTCGTGCCATCGCCAAAGTAACGGTAAACACCCCCCCCTCCCCGCCCCCCCGCCTCCGAAATAAAAGCCCCTCGCCTTCCTTTGTTGTTTGTTTTCAAATGTCCTTTCATCACAAAGTTGGCGTGGACTTCATCGATTTTTAAAGAAGCGGCGCCTCTGGAAATTCTTGCATTCGGCTTTTTTGAAGTTCCAGCTTAATCGCTGACTCATCCCAAATAAGACAATATTTCAGTGTCATCCAAGTAGAGTGTCATTGTTGGCGATGGTAAGCCACGAAGTGCCATCCAATTTTCATTGGAAATATGTAAGGTTATTTATCCAAATCTAAGAAGTGTTAAATTTTTAAAAAGCAAACAAGATTTCTTTCATAATAATGGACCACCACGGCGATGCACTATGCAATTTGTTGAGTGTATAGGGTTTAATTATACTCACATTGTCATACTATTGTGGGAGACAATAACCTGATATCAACTCAACGGGACATAGTTGCATTGTTTTTCACCTCAAAACAAGACACAGACACACACACACACACACACACACACACACTCATACAAAATATATATATATAAAGATGGTTGATAGAGTCGTCTAGAAAGAAACACTTTTAAAAGAAGATTGGTTGGGATTATATAGATTCAAAACGGCGCAATGCTTTTTTCTTTAATTGTGAGAGAAAATCAGGAGATGCATATAAAATACGAAAACATTTTAAAACAGCGTTAAAGCCTTTCGGATTACGAGGACCAATAAACTTAATTATGATTAATTATGAGCTCATGAGGACACTTAATGTGTCCTGACGATCCCAATGTCCTATGGGTATCAAGGTGTGCTTAAAGGGTGATGTCTTAAAGTCATCCCTCGTCCCTGGCACCACCACCCACCACCATAACGTGCACCATAAAACGGATATCAATTATTCCTCAAAACAACCTTTTGCTGTTTTAGTGAAGGGAAGGAGTCACAGGTGGCACAGCAGAAGCAACCCCCTCCACAGACTATTGTCATCCTTCCTGACCGTTTCAGCAGCGCTCTCCTGCCAAAAGTCGGTTGAATTGATGAGGGTGTTAATGTGGATCCAGGAATGTAAATCCACTCAACGTGAAATTTGACCAAGACTTAGCTGCCCGACGGCTTCTCGTGAGTCCATATTTGTATTTGAACAAAAGGAATATTTGGATCAAGGAAGCTATAGATTGCTTTTCCGACCAAAATGAAAACACGGGTTGTATTGGTTTCACATCAATGGCGGTTAACGTCAATTAATACGAGTGGAGCTCCAGTGCTCGCCGAGACTAACCGGGTCGTTTTTGGCAGCTCCCACACCCGTGCGTGTCCATGACCGTATGTGTCCAGGCATACCTGTATGTGTGTGTGTGTGTGTGTGTGTGTGTGTGTGTGTGCTTGTGCGTGCGTGCGCGCGTGTGTGTTTTCTCTTTTTTTGAACACAGCCACGATCAGTGTTCTCGGCCACTGGCACGCTGGTAGCGTTGATTTGTCCGACAGAGCTGTGTGTCAGGCAGTCTCTGCGTCCGGGCCGGAGAACATGAGTGAAGGAGCGGATAATTGATAGCGACAAGGCGCTCCCAGCCTTAATTGCTGCCCGTGAATTAGATTACCTTTTCAAAGTGCCTTCATTAGCGGAGGGAGATCCATACCAACAGTCCTCTGATTGGCCTCATATTGTTCTGCTGTGAACCTGCTCTGGCAGGGGCACAACGATGCGTGTGCGTGTGTGTGTGTGCGTGTGTGTGTGCGTGTGTGTGTGCGTGTGTGTGCGTGTGTGAGTGATGTGTATAATTACTTACTAATTTTGATGTATAACTGTTTGTGTTTGTTGTTGTATACAAACAAGGCAGATGGGTCATTGAGCAGACATAAGTTGAGAGTTGTCAGAGTTCAGAAAGTTAAGGGGCGATCAACTAGTGTGACGCCCTGAGGACGGCGGGCGGCTCAGATCTGGCATCCTTTAGAAAATGGGCTCCAAAAGTATTGGGCGCACATTGGAGACGGTCTCCTCAGTCAACCCTGGGCTCTCTCCCAGCACCCTCAGTCCAAATCCCAGCATCCCTCCTGGTGCATCCTTCCCCTCCATCTTTCCTCAGTCCAATCCTTAGTCCTGTTCCCATTTTGACGCTGTAAACCTCTGCACCCAATTCGGAAGTCTGAATATTCCTCCACTTCCCTTTTTCCGGGACCAATTATCCCCCTCCCCCGACACACACATGCACACACACACACACGCGCGCATGTACACACACCGACACACACGCACGAACGCACACACACACACACACACACACACACACACATACACGTACGCACACACACACACACACACACTTCCAGTCTACCGATAAAATACCTGTGCACCATGTCGCCCTCCCCCCACCTCCACCCTCAACTTCCCATCTCTACCTCTATGGGGGGGTTCACCGCCATCCACAGAGGGAGGGAGTCATGGCTGAGAGATGAGGGGAAAGAGGGAGAGAGCAGAAAAGTAGGGAAGACCGGAAGGGGGAAGGAAGGGTCAGGAAAAGGTAGGAGAGATAGAAGCAGAATAAAAGGGGGGGGGGGGGTTGTAGGGGAGAGAATAAAGCGGGAGGAGAGACAGAGGACAGAAAGAAAGATGGAGTAGAAGGGGAGAGCAGGAGGGAGGTAGAGCGGGGGGGGGGGGGGGATTACGGAGGTGGAAAAAGCCAGTGCGGAGGGAAGGAAGGATGAGGTGCCTACCACAACAGACAAAGAGAAGGAGGAGGGGCGGGGGGCACACAGAGGGAGTGATATGAAGCAAGAGGAGAAAAGGAGTAATGTGTAGGGAGAAAAAAAGATAGGCAGCAGGGAAATCAACAAAGTGGAGAGAGAGAGAGAGAGAGAGAGAGCAAGAGAGAGAGAGAGAAGGAGAGAGAGAGCGAGACAGAGAGACCGAGAGAGAGAGAGAGAGAGAGAGAGAGAGAGAGAGAGAGAGAGCGCCGTGGAAGAGAAAGGGGCAGAAATTAGAGAGAAAATTCTCCAGCAAGCGATGTGTGCTGTGATTGTTTTTTACTCTCCCTCCCTCCCCCCTCTCTCTCTCTCCCTCCCTCTCTATCGCTCTCCCCCTGTGTCTCTCTCTAAACGGTCGGGATGTGGCCTGTATCTGCCGGCAAGAAGGAACTCAATTTGGGACAATTTACTCAGCAGTCTCAGGCCTGATGCACCTCGGGGACAGAGAATAGAGAGAATGAAAGTGAAGGAAGATAGAATCAGCTAGGTACACACAGGCACGCAGACACAGACACACACACGCACACACACGCACACAGAGGTACACCGACACACATACATACACACACACACGCACACACAGAGGTACGTCCACACACACACACACGCACACACACACACACGCACACACACACACACAGAGGTACGTCCACACACACACACACACACACACACACACACACATACACACACAAAGACAGGGAGCGCACACGTCTGCCTCGCACACAATTGCCACAGAGTAGATTTCACTTAGTTAGTTCTAACTCTCTCAGGCGGTCAATACGATTGAGTTTATAGGGTTTGGAAATGAAAAGCCCAGGATAAGGTTAGATAAACTGTGTGCTATTTGATTTTTCGGCCCAACCTCTCGGAGCCGGCCCCCTCGCAAGACAGATGGCTCGGGGAAATGGCGGGATCATGTCGCGCGGAGGGCGGCGTCCGCGTTACACGTTTGACCCTCGCCTACTGTCCTCGCTCGTGTTTGTGTCGGCAACGTTGCGAATGAAAAAATGGAAAAAAATCGTCGATATTACATTATTTTTCGTGCAGCACAAAGAAAACAACGCTGCCTTCAATTCGATTTCTCGGATTTCATCCCATTATGAAAGAAATTTGAATGAATTCTTCAAATATATTTTGCATGTGTGTCGACGGCGCATGGTGAAAGATTCATCGGCTGTCGCGGAATGTTTCCTGAATGTGATCGATATTTAGGACCGTGCAAAGAAAAAAATGCACTTGGCCAAACAATGACATTACAACGGCCTACAGTTTTTTTTAATTTATATTATTATCATTATTATTATTATTCATTTTCATTTCCCTGTGTTTTCACTGCTTGCAGGTTGGCGGCCTGGAGGGTGTGTTCACGCTCAGGCACAGCAGGGGGCGCCCTGGCAGAGCTTCCTTGGAGAGAAGACTGGCGAGCACAGCAGGCGTAAGGCGGTCGCGGTTTTTTGTGTATTGTTGTCCTTGTTGAAGTTGTTTGTACCAAGAATGTGTATTTTCGTGTTGTCAAACGAAATCCCCCCTAAAGCTCCGGATCTAGAGAAGGCATCAAGTGGAATATGCTCAATGAATAAAAAGCCAATGCAATATTGTTTTGGCCCAATTTGACGCACTCTGTGTAATTTGGGGAGGATGGATTTGTAAGCTAAACAGCCCAAATATAAACAGAAGTCGGTTTCTGACGTGACTGGAAAAATTAACAATGTCACGTCAGAACGCGGAATTCACACTCTGCCGATAGTTCTTCATTTCATTTTACACGACATGCATATGCAAATGGGAGATTATTTGGCTGGTGTTGCCATTTTAATCAGATCTAGTGTTGATTAGAGCGCAGTAGAGGAAAAAGAAACAAAACATGGAACAGAAAAAAACAAAAAACGCCGGGCGCGTGTTGGAGCTGAAGGATGTTTACTTTGCTTGTGCGGACCACTGTTCCACCCGAATCCACTTTGTGTATTCTCCTCCACACCCCGCCCCTCCAACCCCCTCCACCCGGCTCGTCTCTCACTAAACCATTTTGCATAACCCTCGGCGCACACAACAGCCTCAGCCTGGGCGCCCCCCTCGCACCGTTGCCAGGGAAACCGTCACCCGCAGAGACAGCCCCCGTGACAGCATCAGGGTGGAGGGTAGGGAGGGGAGGGGGGGTGTTGTGGGACGGGGGTGGAGGCTGGCGGGGGGGAGGTGGAGGGGGGTTGCGGTTTTGGCCCTGTCCCCTTCTCCAGAGCGCTGCGGACCTCCGCCCCCCACCCCATCTCCCACACACACACACTCCACCTCCACCACCTCCACCCAACCCACCGGTGCCATCTGCCGATGAGACGGATGGAGAGAAACGAGGACCCCGATGAATTCACACACATGTTTTTGGGGAGAGGGGGAAAGACGGCGGAGAGATAAGTTCCCGAAGCATCTGATTCGGAGTGATCGCGTGAGTCGCGCGTCGTGTGATTAATTTCAGTAATTTACGCCCGATCTCCAGTGAC
>NC_137195.1:21568334-21573334 GCF_960531495.2 Zeus faber | reverse complement strand
TACCAATCAGCCACACGCAACAACACCCATACATCCTCTTTCTGCCCGTGACATTTATCAAGGAGTCCCAAATAAGACGAAGAAAGAGGTAATGCGTTTTAGGCATTCAGTTGCTCAAATGCTGTTCAATTAAGTTAAATAAGAAAAAAAGCTGTGATTTAACATGTTTACACAGAAAGGAAGCACAGAAGGAGGGAAAAAAAGACAAATATGGAGCTTAAATATGAATTATAAATGTTATATTCTAAACCTTATATGAGTGTTCTGGAAAAAAGGAATTCCTTGTTATTACCGAAGGGAATTGTTTCTCGGTGGATTTTGGTGATGCATATACAGTATATTTATATATAAACGACATACATGTAATTCGGTTGTAAGGGGGAAAGAAAAATGGCAACACCTAAAAGACACGCATGGATATTTACACGCAAATTCGTTCCGCTCACCGTTCATGGGAAAAGCCCATTGAGTGGAAAGCATTCGTGGTGGAACGTTTATCATCCCACTATAGATTGTCCCAAATTGGTTTACGGCTTGTTTATTTATTTATTATTTATTATACATGAAGTGCGCAGTGTGTGCTACTGCAGTTCAATGGACCTTTCTTGCTTTTCGTGATCATGTATGTTCACGCCTGCCTCCTGTGTTGGGTGTCCGTCCGTGTGTGTGTGTGTGTGTGTGTGTGTGTGTGTGTATGTCAGTGGGGTTGTGTTCGGGGTTGTGTGTGTGGTTGTCGGTGTGTGTGTGTGTGTGTGTGTGTGTGTGTGTGTGTGTGTGTGTGTGTGTGTGTGTGTGTGTTGCCCGCGTGTCATGGCTGGATGATGAATGCTCTGACAGTGGTGGGGGTCAGTGTCACAGACAGTCTGGTCAATTGCCCCCTCGTCCCGCGGGCTCAACCTTGAGTGAGCCTCCCAGAAGAGTCTCAATCTGCCATTAGGACACGTGCTGAAACAGACATAGACGCACACACACACACACACACACACACGTGCACACGCCCACAACTCAAACGTGCGCCATTAGGAGCTGGCAGGGCCGTGGTTTGACAGAGAGCGATTAGCTCCCTATCATGTGTATTGATCACGGTGTCCTGGCTGCTCTTACATTAGAGGGGAGGTGCAAAGTACACAGGGCGCATACGCAATCAAATCCTCATTCTCCTTGGGCGTGTGTGTGTGTGTGTGTGCAATTGTGTGTGTAGCTCTTTTTGCATTTGTCATCCATTTTTAAAGACATAAATTACTCAGAGGTTTCTGATGAGCTTGGATATATGCTTTTAATTGTTATCTCACCAAAAGCTGACCATGCTGTTTGTCAAAGAGGTGCACTGGGTTTATATTTGATGTTGATGGGAGTTTTAAATAAGCTGCTGGTGTGTGTGTGTGTGTGTGTGTGTGTGTGTGTGTGTGTGTGTGTGTGTGTGTGTGTGTGTGTGTGCTGCGTTGGAACATTCACCATGCTACATGCTAAACAGTGCACATTTAGCTTGCAGACCTGTCTTCTTATTGGTTCTATCCTCTCTTAAACGTATTCATAGACAGGAGGTGTTTAGTGGTAAGAGACCCCCCTCGCACGCGCGCACACACGCACGCACGCACGCGCACGCACACACACACACACACACACACACACACACACACACACACACACACACACACACACACACACACACACACACACACACTCCTCCCTACATGATCATAGTCCTGACAGCTCTTGTTAATTGGGCCTAATTGAGGAACACAGAGCCAAATAAAGCAACAAGGCTTTTAGGACATGAAAGACAGCCGCCGCCTCTCAATAGTATTTATTTTCAACCTCCTCCACTCTCATTTAAGTGCCAGAGGACAATTGTGGCCCAGGCCGGTGTTTTGTCACGTGTGTGTGTGTGTGTGTGTGTGTGTGTGTGTGTGTGTGTGTGTGTGTGTGTGTGTGTGTGTGTGTGTGTGTGTGTGTGTGTGTGTGTGTGTGTGTGCGTGTGTGTGTGTGTGTTTAGGATGTTTGATTTACCAAGCCCACCTTCACAAGGACCAGCTTTTTATCAGATCAAAGCAGTGAACAGTGGCCTATAAAAGATATCTTGTTTTGTGTGTGTGTGTGTGTGTGTGTGTGTGTGTGTGTGTGTGTGTGTGTGTGTGTGTGTGTGTGTGTGTGTGTGTGTGTGTGTGTGTGTGTGTGTGTGTGCGTGTGTGTGTCTGTGTGTGTCTGTGTGTATATTTGTTTTTCAGGGGACAGCTTTAGGTGAGGGTGTTTTTTTTTTTTTTGGTCAGGAGTGTTCCTTTAAACCGCTGGACAAAGGGACAGCAAGATATAGAGAGAAGGTGTGTGTGTGTGTGTGTGTGTGTGCGTGTGTGCGTGCGTGTGTGGGAGAGAAGCCCGTCGTTGAACTAATAAAAAAGAGAAGCTTTTGCTCTGCTCTCTCCACTGTAGGATTTCTCTACTCTATTTAACAGAACTAAACAAAGTATTGCGTCGTGGACTTTCTTCTTCTCTGTTTCTTTTTCTCTCCATCCTCTCTCCAAAACAAAACAAAAACGAAACAAAAACAAAAACAAAAATGATTTGCCCAGTTTAACGAGAAAGCAGAAACACACGAAAGAGGTGTTTGACAAAGAGGTGTTGGAAGTGATTGGAGTTTTTAAGAGGTGTGCTGGGGTTTGTCTCCGGTGTTAAAAAAGCCGCCGTGTGCCTCCAGGTGCTGTGGGTCCAGAGGCAGCGCGGTCGCCATAGAGACGAGCGTGGCTCCATCACGCAACTGGACCCGAGCCAGGTTCACAGTGAGTGGTGATGGCCAACTTTATTTATTTATTTGTTTGTTTGTTTGTTTGTTTGTTTGTTTGTTTGTTTGTTTAATTAATTAATTATTCTCGTTGTTTTAGGCCGTTATTACCTGCAGGGGTGCCTTTAATTTTTCATCATCCCCAAGGTCACCGCTTATCAGAATTCAATATACATATACCAGTTTCGACTACTAATTACTTTCTCTTTTTTAGGTTTCATGGAGAATTATGTTTTTTGGGGGTTTTTTTTGGAGTCGAATGAATATTTGATATTTTTTGGCCAATTTATCAGAGACATCACAGTGCATTGACCGAAACACGAGCACAAACCCCGTTAGTTTTTCTCTGTTTGCTTGTGGAAAACAGAGGTGCGTGGTGGACAGGCACTTCTGAATTAATTATCACCACTTGCTTGAGATTGAAGTTGCGGTTTGATGTTCAATTGATGAACCGTTTTAAACATCTTGTATGCTTTTTAGTCATGATAACTCAAACCTTCAACAGTTATTAATTGCAATTGCGTCACGTTATCTATATATCTGTCCGTCTTCATTTCTTTATGTCTTTATTTGTTGCCATTTTTACAGACACAAATGGTGTAAAGCGCAGTTTCAGGATTCCACAAAATAAATGGACATTCCCCTTACCCTAACCCTAACCCTAACCCTAACCCATTGGTGAAAAGAATTGTGCTATTATTAGTAATTGCAATTGCCCAAGCAAAGATGCTCAAGCAACACTGAAAAATGGAAAACAATATGAATAAAAAAAAAAAAACCCAAAAAACATGTCTTCAGTGTAGAATTCATTTGAATCCATCAAATCGATTAAGACGCTTTTTTCAGTCAGTCCAGTTTTCAGTCCTCGTGCTGTACACCGGTCTGACTATTCACATGCATTTCACAGAGTGTTTCTTTCATTTTTGTGCAAGTTTCCACCACACTTTATTTCATTTTTCTTGCTTGCATAACAAACACAATTTCCACCCACGGCTATTAACCGACACCGTCTGAACCCGTAACAAAGTCGGATCTTTCCGGCCGACTGGGAGCTCTCCAGGCTCCAAACACCCTGTTTGTGTACAGTTGCGCGTCTTAGGTGAGTGTGAGCTGTGGGAGTGGGTGACGGCCACGAGATGACTCACATAGCGTTGCTCTCTCTCTCTCTCTCTCTCTCTCTCTCTCGCTCTCGCTCTCGCTCTCTCTCTCTCCCTGTTTATTTCTCTCTGTGAACGTGGTGACAGGAGTTTGCCGACACCCTGCATCACTCGCCTAAGTTGCTGTTAGTTGATGGGTGAGAAAAAAGGACAGATGGAAAGAAAGAAAGATGGATAGATATATAGATTGGTGGATAGATAGATGGATAGATAGAAATATATATAGATAGATAGATGGATAGATAGAAATAGATAGCTGGATGATGGATAGAGAGATGGATTGAGAGATAGAAATAGATAGATGGATAGATAGATAGAAAGATACATAGATAGATAGATAGATAGATAGATAGATAGATAGATAGATAGATAGATAGAGACAAAATATATATAGAGAGAGAAGATAAACTGAAAGAGCCAGATAGTGATGGAGGGAATGAAAGAAAGTAGGAAAAGTGAAGAGCAAAAAAACGAAAGCTATGAGAGTAGGGCAGTCACAGTCATGACACTTCCATTTAATTGTCTTTTTGGGTCATTGTCTTTTTGGTTCATTGTTTTTTTGGTTCATTGTATGCCCCTATCATCGTATATAAGATATATACGCTCAAAACAGTGTATATATATAAAGAAAAAGAGGCATTTACTAACATTGACAATTTAAATATAAACATTTGAGTGTTGATTATAAACACACACACACACACACACACACACACACTCACACACACACACACACACACACACCTATCATCTATTGTTAATATTAAATGTATTGCAAACATTTCCAACATTGGCTCAAAATCCCTCTCAAATTTGGATAGACACACGTGATTTTGGAGTCTACTGTAATGCTTCCACAAAGTAACCACCATCAGCCCAAATAAATTGTGACGGATGAGGCGATTGTGTGTAATAACATAATAATGTCATAACACTCTATAAGAGGGAGGTGGCAGAGTTTTGGCGATAGTACGAGTTAATGTTTGGGACAGTAAAGTGCAGTGTGTGTGTGCGTGCGTGTGTGTGTGTGTGTGTGTGTGTGTGTGTGAGTGTGTGTGTGTGTG
>NC_137195.1:21558334-21563334 GCF_960531495.2 Zeus faber | reverse complement strand
CAGAGAAGTCGGAATGAAGCAGCGTTTTACCTTCATACATTTTTCTCAATATTTCTCAAAATCGTTCTCAACAATTTTACTCAATTTTAACAGAGCACGCTTTACTGTTGAGAAACGTGAGAAGCCGTCAAATGGGCTTAAAAAAAAAAACAATCTCCTTTTCATATAGAAGTTGACAAGATAGTCGGATGGTTTTTTTTATATCTTATATGAGAGAAAAAAAATGGGGGGGGAGGTGACGGAGAACGTGTTTCCATCATGCACGGTGCTTGTTTCGTCACATTAGGAAATGGAGTAAAATAAAATAACCGACTTCTGAAATAAAAACACCCGGTTTTGTCGCACCGAGCGATTGATTATTTAAAGTGATGTAGTTATGTTCACAATGATATATTGAGGGGGACAACTCTCTGTTTTCTCCCAGGAAGGCGGGGGTCTAGACCCCCCTGCCCCCCTTGTCATTTCCGCCCCTGATCCAGCGGTGACGTTGCAGATCACCAACTGAACACCCCTCTCCATGGTGGTGCAACACGGGGGCCTCCGTGGAAGAAACTCGCGAAAGGCCCTCTCCTAGAGCCAGTGTTTGGTTTGTCCGTTTTGGGCTACCGTAGAAACATGGCGGTGCGACATGACTGCCTCCGTGAAGCGTACCCGCCCCTTATGGCGATAAAAAAACAGCTCATTTTAAGATAACAACAACACAACGGTTCTTAATTTCATGTGATTATACATGAATTAAAACTAAATACTTGTGAATATTCTATTCCATTTCTGCCAAGTCCGTTCCCTAAATTCTACACACTGCACCTTTAAAGAGCTTAACAACGAAAAGCTGTCTGAAGAAAAAAGGAGAATAAAAATGATAATAAAATAAAATTGAATAAAGAGTGAAGCAATAAATATAAAATAAAAAATACAATTTGCCAATGACATGAGACGACACCATGAAACCACAGTTTGACAAAAAAAAAACAACAACTTTTTGGGAGCCTTACTGTGTCATTTTACCAATCAAAGTGACTGGGAACACGTATATAGAATCAGACACACCGACACCCATAGATGCCGGCGTGTTTCACTGTTCCACTGTTTTATATTACTACGCAGGCTGCTAAGTGGACGCAAAAAAAAAAAAAAAAACCTTAAAAAAAGAATCAGAAAAAAAAAGTCAAGCGGCAGTTCAGAAGGGTGCAGACTTGTCAGACTTTGGCGTGATTAGGGGGTTGCGTTGAGCCCCTGCCTCTCGATGGCAAAGATGGGAATGATTTATGTGGGTGGCGGTGTCAACCCCCTCACCCGCTTCACCCGCCTCACCCACCTCACCCCCACATCCCATCTCCATCTCAGTCATGCCACAATGAGAATTCATCTCTCTCTCTCTCTCTCTCTCTCTCTCTCTCTCTCTTCTCTCTTTCTCTCTCCTCTCTCTCTCTCTCTCTCGCCCACTCTCTGATTGCGGGGATATCTGGCAACAAGGGAAATGAGAGAACAGCATCTTATGGGCTCATTCATCAAGAACTAATTGAAGCCTCACTAAGTCTCAAGTGCTGATAGAGCTGGAGTGGTGTTTGAGCGCCTTGTTGTGCACGTGTGTGTGTGTGTGTGTGTGTGTGTGTGTGTGTGTGTATGTCTCATCTTGGCTGTGTGTGAGCCAAAAGTGTGTGTGTGTGTGTGTGTGTGTGTGTGTGTGTGTGTGTGTGTGTGTGTGTGTGTGTGTCTCTGTAGCGTGAAAGGCAGTCGGGGGGTGGGCATTTCTTGATTAGAGAGCAGTGTCCTTTAAAAATGTCAGTGCTGCATGAAACGGCACGTTCCAGTGTCCGAGTGTGTGTGATTTTTGGTTTGTTTTTTCCTCGTGTCTTCATCCAATTCTGTGTGTTTGATTTTTTTTTTTTTTTTTGGGGGGGGGGTCCCACTAGCTGAGCTGTGTTCTCTGTGTGAGCAGGTAGATGTTGTGCCAGGTGTATTCTGAAAGGGAGAGAAAGTGAGAGAATGGGAGAGAGAGAAACAGAAGAGAGGAAGGATGTAGAGGGAAATGTCAGGAACGAGTGCAGAGCGTAGATTCAGAGACTCTGTGTGTGTGTGTGTGTGTGTGTGTGTGTGTGTGTGTGTGTGTGTGTGTGTGTATGTGTGTGTGTGTGTGTGTGTGTGTGTGTGTGTGTGTGCGTGCGTGTTTGGGTGTTTATGTGGGAGAGTATTAAACTTGCACCGCTGCCTCTCCTCTCCTCCGAGGCTATTGTGCTTCACTTCACCTCTCTGTATTGATTCCACCAGAATTCCTCTCTCTCTCTCTCTCTCTTGCTCTCTCTCTCTCTCTCTCTCTCTCTCTCTCGCTCTCCCTCTCTCTCTCACCCTCTCTCCCTCTCTGCCTGTCATTTTCTCCCTCTCTCTCTCTCTTTCTCACTCTCTCTCTCTCTCTCTTTCTCCCTCTCTCTGTGTCATTTTCTCCCTGCCACGCTCCCCGTGCCACCTTCCCTCTCTAAAATGAGCAGAGCGGCAAAGAAGTCACCCCAGCCTTCCCTCCTTATGACTTTTTCTCTCTCTCAATCTTCCCCTTGCTCCCTCGCTCCCTCGCTCCCTCTCTGCCTCTAACAGCCTTTCCTCTGGGGCCTCTGGAGGATCAAGTACACACGTATCACCTTTGGACACGATGGAATCGATGTCCATTGATTTTTAATGCAATAATGAAATATATATTATTTTTTTGCTCTGGGAGTAAGGACCCCCCCCCACCCAATCCATCCCTTTCTTTTTTATCCCTCCCTCCCTCTACCATCCATCCATCCATCCATCCATCCATCCATCCATCAATCCATCCTTCTATTTTAGAGTATAATGTAATCGGCATTTGAGACCGCTACGCCACAGAGTTCAATCTAATTCACCATGCCAGCTTCAATTTGTACCATATGTGTACGGGTACATGTGTGCCTATATCTGCCTGTGTGTGTGTGTGTGTGTGTGTGTGTGTGTGTGTGTGTGTGTGTGTGTGTGTGTGTGTGTGTGTGTGTGTGTGTGTGTGTGTGTAATGTATCTGTGTGTTTTTGAAGAGAGTGCATGTCTGTGTCTCTAGTTTGTGCCGTGCAGTTAGCTTATAAAAAGCTGTTGATTTATTCTCCACTGCTTCCAGCATGCAACCTAAAGACAGACAGTTTACAACCAAACATATTATACACATACAATAATAATAATAATAATAATAATAATAATAATAATGATAATAAATAAATCAATAATAACATAATAATAATAATAATAATAATAATAATAATAATAATAATAATAATAATAATAATTATTATTATTATTATTATTAACAATAATAATAATTAAATAATAATTAAAAAAAATAATAATAAAAATAACTGATCCCAGAGCTCCACTGAGGCAAACTAAGAGGCAACGGTCCTTAGAAATGAGACGAGACGATGTTCCTCATGCAAAATACATCAACACAGACACTGTTCATTAGACGGCGGTCCTCTGATAAGCACTGGTGAGCAATTGTGTGTCTGGCATGTGTGACACATCTCCCTAATGCCTCCGTCCCCTCCGTCCCTCTCCGGCCCTCCAACGCGTCCCTGTTACCCAGCTATCAACGCTGGCCCGCTCTCCCGTGCCTCTGCTGCCCCCCGAACGCACTCCCGAATCGATCGGTGCTTACGCCATTGTCATTGCCGGTGTCATTGGCACACAAAAGGCACTCGGCGCAAAACGAGAGAGAGAGAGAGAGAGAGACAGACAGAGAGAGGGAGTGAGAGAGTGAGAGAGAGTGAGACAGAGATAAAGAAAGAGCAAATAGCAAGGAAGCTGAGTGTCACCGATAATGTGCATCTAGGGCAAGGTCTTCTTACCTCACGTCATATCTGAAGCACATAGTAATAATGCATTTATACTTTGGTTATAGATGTTGAAGTGAAGTGTTTATATTGGTTTTAATCCAGCTGCCCATACAAAATCAAAAAGATGTTGCAACTGTAAACAACCTTGCACCCTCGTTGAAAGTCATCTATCAAGGGAATGTGATGTGTACAGCAGCAAGCATATTTTCATTTAGCGTTGTGTATATGTGTGTGTATCTAGCGGCAGAGGGGAGGTGGGATGGCTGATTGTTAAAGGCTCACACTGTACGTTGGCAGTATCAGTCAAGCTGTGTTTCTGGGAGTCTGTGGCCCCAGCGCTTCAGCTAATGGAGTGAACAAGGTCTATGAGGATAGTCTACTGTATATAATAAGCTTTTTTATGACAATATCTGCTAGTGTGTGCAGAATCCATTTCCATAAATAGTAAACCATTCAAGGGTGGAAATACCACCAGTTGATTTAGCCATTGAGGTCCCACCAAGTGTCTTTTTTTTTTAAATTGGATGTATTGCATATTTGCACACTTGCATATTTAATAGGTTGTTTCAGCCATGCACCTTTTCAGGCAATGCTGCGTCAATGGTCAGGCAAATCCAAACGTCTTAAAACAGCTCTGCGAGTCACCAAGATCGCTGTGCGATAATGAATGAATATCACATTTTCGTTACATTAAAAATTTTATAAATTTGTGGCACAAGATTTGTCAGTAGAATAAAGGGAATCCAGAGGTAGTGATCTCAAAAGAGAAAGTCCTTATAAGGTGTTACAGCTACAGTTTGTTTATGGCTTTGCATTTCACTACACATGTATCAATGTACAGCTGTGTGTATGATCGTTATGATGCTTATTGTGAGACTGTGCCTCTGGTTGAGCTGTGTGTGTGTGTGTGTGTGTGTGTGTGTGTGTGTGTGTGTGTGTGTGTGTGTGTGTGTGTGTGTGTGTGTGTGTGTGTGTGTGTGTGTGTGTGTGTGTGTGTGCGTGCACATTTGGCGGAAATGACACTGGCGGCCACATTAAAACGTGTTGGACGGAGGAGAGAGCGACACAGTCAGCGTTTTTTTTTGGTTTTTTTTCATCCTCCCTTCTTTTCTTTCTTTCCTTTCCTCTTCCCTTCTCGCCCCCCGCTGTTCAATCCATCCA
>NC_137195.1:21533334-21550834 GCF_960531495.2 Zeus faber | reverse complement strand
GGCGGGGAGGGCCGGGTTTCCGAGGGTGGGGCGTTAATAGTGACTTTAAGGAAAGGTACATGCAAGAGAACAAAGGGGGTGGAGGGGGTGGGGGGTCGGCTAGGAAGAAGGGGAGCTGGGAAAACGAGTGACCCAACACAGAACCGCGGCAATTATCCTGTCATTTATTCTCATTGCGTCTCGCGCCCGTCACACTGTCTTTCTCCTCCCTATCTGTCTCCCTCTGCTTCCTCGAGTCTCTGAATGGAAGCGGACCCGTTTGAAAGGGTTCACCTCCAGCGATCCAGCCTCCTCCCTCCGTCCGCTCACCCGCTTCCCTCGATCGACATCAGCAGAAAACACACACACACACACACACACACACACACACACACATCCTTGCACTGGTATCAAAGTGAGGGCCGAGTAACATGCATACACATACATACAAACATACACGCGGAGAGCGAGGACCCCGTGTTTCTGGTGCACTTCTAAAACCGAGAAGCAGTCCATTTGGAAGCCGGTTCTCACTCGTATGGTGGAGCTTACACACGGAGCTTAGACTCGCTGGGCAGAATAAACCTGTTCTGGCAGCGGGCGTTCGGCTCCCCATCGCCTCTCCAAAAAGGAGGCTGCGATGTGCGCGGCCTTGTGGCGAGCGGAACACGGAAGAAGAGCCGTGCCGCCGTATGAAACTAAAATGCAAGCCACCAACACCACCGCCTCCGACTTCAGGGTCCGCTTGACCGCCTTTTTGTCTGTTTGTTTGTTTGTCTGTGTCAACTTACACTGTATGCCTCGTAATCGCATCACAGGATTGTTGATTGGTTGATCTTTGTGTGTTTGGCGCTAGAGAATGTTGAATGAATGTTGCTTTTTGCTTTTTGTCTTTTGTCCCTCTGTCCCCTAATCTGCCCGGAAACAGCAGAGCGGAAAGAAGGGCTAGACTGTTCACCTGGTGTGTTGTAGTTGAAAAATATATAAATAAATTAGAATAACTTGTGGGAAGCATTTTGCCAGTTAAGGCAAAATCTCAAAGCCGCTTGGATTTTGCTGAACGCATAGCAACATCTGCGTGGTTGCGTGCATGTATTTCTGTGGGGTCATCTCGAATGGGAAGCCTATTTTTACTTCTTTAAACGTTGTGTTGTCGCGCAGTACATGAAAAATGTTGATGCATAGTTTTACCACCAAAAAAAAAAAAAAAGAAAAGCAACTTCACCTTAATCCAGAGAATGTATCGACGCGGCTTTGGTGTTTGTGTGTTGTGGAGGAAGTCCTGGATATTCAGCGGACCAGGGGATATGATGAGCTTTCTCTTTGTGCACACACAGATTCAGAACAGATCAGCCATTTAATGAGACTTCAGTGCACCAGTGGCCAGAGGGCGCACAGCCTGTGTCTGAGTTTGTGTGTGTGTGTGTGTGTGTGTGTGTGTGTGTGTGTGTGTGTGTGTGTGCGTGTGAATGTGCGTCTGTGTGTGTGTGTGTGTGTCTGTGTGCGAGACGTAAGAGTGTAGATGTATGCGATGCACGTGCATGCACATGTGTTTCATTCCGTGTGTGTGTGTGTGTGTTTCCATGTGCGCGCTTGTGTGTAGACTGTAGCCGGCTTTTAAATATTAATCTCAAGGTCAAAAGGAGGGAGCTTTTTGATATTCATGCGGCAGGCGGAGTGTTGTACCCTCTGCGCCTGGCGCTGCACCCCTGCCGATGCTGCTGTTATTCTCCCCGGCTCTTCATGGCCGCCGCCTCCTTTCCCTCTCTCTCTGACTGTCACCCTCCCGTCCAATCCCATTGTCAGTGTGTGTGTGTGTGTGTGTGTATGTGTGTATGTGTGTATGTGTGTGTGTGTGTGTGTGTGTGTGTGTGTGTGTGTGTGTGTGTGTGTGTGCGTGTGTGTGTGCAGGTAGAGTTACATCCCTTCTAACAATGGAAGTTATGCCTTCACCTCTGTAAGGAGACTAAGCCAGGAATCCTATCCATTCAAATACCACACACACATTATGCAGCATATCTAGGGGCAACATTAGTCCTGGGTATATATGTGCAGGTGCAATGGTGTGTGTGTGTGTGTGTGTGTGTGTGCGTGTGTGTCTGTATCTGTCTAGATCTTTATCACAGCACACTGTGGTTAAGTTGAGAGCTCCTGGGACTCCTCATTATTTAAGCAATTTATCAAACTGGCCCTATCCTCCCTGGTGGCGAAGACTAGACACACACACACACACACACACACACATACACACACACACACACACACAGACACACACACACGCACACACACACACACACACACACACAGAGCAATGGAGCTCCTGTAATACAAAGGGAAGTATGTTTTACTGTTCCTCTTCCATTGGTTTGGTGGGGTGGGAGTATTACTCCAGCACAGAGCATAACTGATGCCCCGCCCTTCTCCCTAGTGTCTTCACTTCTTGTTTTGTTGTTTCCCCCCCTGTGTGATGGTCTTCTCTGCCCTGATTGGTTTCACCTGTCCCCGGTTCACCTTCCCTTCCTTGTGTATTTAGTCGGCGTGTTCCCCTCTCTCTGTGCCAGTTCGTCTTTGTACCTTGTGTCAAGTGTTGACACATGGTCACAGCGTCAGCATTTTTTTCCCCATTTCCCACGCTGCTGGTACGTTTTGATTCCCTGCTCTGTTTTCTGGACCTCGCCTTCGCCTTCTCCCTGTGGGATTGTTTGTCCTATCTACTGACCACCTGTGTACCGAACCGCCTCGCCCTGTCTACTCCCTGTTGGATTGTTTGCCCCGCTGACTGTCTACCTGTGTACCGAACCTGTTCGAGTGAAGGCTGTTTTTTTCTTTTTGTTGATCAAAGTTCCCGTCGTTCGAGTCGCACTATCGAGTCCCCTTGCCTGTCTTTTCCACCAGTCGTCAACAGCAAAACAAAACAGGCGGGGACAGGAACGAACAGCGCACTTATTAGACACTGTGCCTGTCTCTGCTTCGGTCTCTCGAGGTCCAAACATGGCAGGGCTCGATTTTATCAATGAGACGCACCTCAGATTCTCACACGGAGGATTTCCCCGAGACCTGATTCCAGCTTGTTGTGCTCTCCTCTGCGTGCCATGTGTTGTTTTTTTTAAAGGGGATCGGATTTGCTTCTTGTCCACCTCCTCACCACGGAGCTGCATGGTGTAAGCAGATGTTATAAAGGTGTGGTCATTTTCAGACGTAAAATCATTACTTGGAAAAGAGGACGAGGGCAATAGTTTAAGTTTGTTTACATTTACTGAATTCCGCTCAATGCAGGTTGAAGAATCACTATGAAAAATGAAATAATCACGATGAAATCAGGAATAATATAAGTAGGTAACATCTTGGATGATTCGCCTCTTTAAATATTCTATTTTTTTTATGCAATTCTCACTACCCGCCTCTTAGATGAGAGCTGGGTATATACACAAGGTTTTATCCGAAATATCCAGGATAAGAATCCCATTGTATAGTCGAATTACTTCACTCACTGGTTCCTAAATACAAGAAGGAGGCTGCAGAGCAGGTGGTGGGGCACCTTTTTCATGTCACTCTCGAATAAATTATTGTCTAGTAAGTTAGGTTACCTATCGTGGTGTCGAATTAGGATCCTCAAATGCCACATGGCATTTATCAAGTCTGGTGTGTTCAGAGCTCTAAGTAGATTGACTTTTAAAATCCTTTGGACCCCCCCCCTCCCGAATGGAGCGCGCACCCATTGTCGTCATCGGAAAGCAATTATATACAATAGTCGAAATCTAAGTGAAAAATGAATATTTTTCCTTCCTATACACGATTTAGACAAATAATTGCAAATTGCAAACAGCAGCATAAAGCGTGTATATATATATATATATATATATATATATTATTATTATTATTATTTTTTTTTTTTTTGCATTACCCCGCCGCACTTCCATGCGCTCTCACATCGATAAAACACTTGAAGGCATCACCTGTATGAGAGAATTTCTCTCGTACAGCTTGTCAGATTTTTTTTTTGCCCCCCTCTCTCTCTCTCTCGCTCTCTCTCTCCATCCAAATATGTATTCTGTCAGTGTGAATCTCTAGATGTAGCTGTCTCTGTGTTTTAACACACCAACTCCGAGCTCACTGCTCATCAGCCTCAGTACGCCCTGGCTCTGATCCCGCTGCACTCAGGTGTGTAACTCACTGCTCTGCTCCCCAGTAATTACATTGTGAGTGCGTGTGTGCATGTGTGTGTGTGTGTGTGTGTGAGCATTTTTACACAGGTGTGTTGTACACGTGTGCCTCCATATGCGTCCATGTGTGTGCGAGCGTGTTGGCGTGTGTTAGCGGAAACATGTCATTTCCTCTGCCGCTGCCCTTCTACAAGACAGATACAATATTAACAGACAGAAATCTGAGTCTGAGTGGAGGACTGGGATCAGGGAGGGAGGGGGGAAGAGAGAGGAGAGGAAATGGCAGGATGATAGTAAGGGAAAAAAAACAGGCACAAAAAGACAATCAGGATATCAGATGTAAATGCAAAGGCTCGAGGAGAGATGGTAATACAATATTGTCACGCGTCTTATCGCAGGTAAAGCTCGGATTCTCTTATCTGACTTTTTTTCGGAACGCTCAATTATCCCACATTCCCAGTGCAGGTTTATGCGTACTGGATATCATTCCCCCCGGATTTCCCCCAGGTTATTCCTCTGACTGTTGATCGTGCCAATGGTTAATAAATTAATAACATTGCGTTATGTAATTTTGTCCAAATGAAAATGAAAAGTCCAGAGTCCAAATGTATCCATACATTCTACTGCTTAGGGAAATAACCTAGATGCAGGAGAGCTGCTGCTGTTTGGACACATTGCCAAAACCAACTGGTTCTCAACTTAGGGTCCGTGGACCATCAGGTGTCCTTCAGGAAACAGGGTCCCCTTGATTTATAGCGAAACTTTACCATTATTTCATTAGGGAATGTACAATAGTGACTGTTTGGACAAAAGTACGATGGAACCTTGAACTAAATCATATCATATATAAATCATGACAATAAAACAATAACAATATCAATAAAATTCTTGTCAAACCGAGGTCCCAGAGACAAAATATTATCAAATGAGGATCTGTGGCTTACTACGTATCAGGAGTCCTAAATATGAAAAGGGTTGAGAATCAGTGGCTTAAACACACGTACAGGTAAATACTACTCTTTTTTTCTATTTATTTATTTTTTCAAACAAACATCTACCCTTGCCCCTACCCATCACACAGACACACACCCCGCAGAGCCCCGGCCCTCCTGGGGCCCTGTGAGGCTTCTGTTGCATAGGTCACATCAGAAGGCTGGGACACACTTGAGCCCTGTTGACAGCTTGTTGTTTACAGTATGCCTAGCCAGCAGGGGGCAACCAGCAGGGCTGGGGGGCAGGTAGAAGTGTGTTTATGTGTGTGTGTGTGTGTGTGTGTGTGTGTGTGTGTGTGTGTGTGTGTGTGTGTGTGTGTGTGTGTGTGTGTGTGTGTGTGTGTGTGTGTGCATGTTGTGGGGTGGGGGGGGCCGTGGCGGAGGTGCAGCGTGCGGGGTGGGTAGTGGTTTGGCCGATGTCGGCGGGGTATCCTGATGTAGGGTGCCAGCAGGGGGGCCCTGGCACGGGGCCTGGCGCTCTTTGATGCTCCGCGGTTCTGAGCGAGCTGACTGATCGAGAGAGAAATAGAGAAAGAACGAGAGAGTAAAAAGGAGAGAGAGAGAGATGTAGAACGAGAGAGAAAAGGTTACCTGTGGATGGGCCAACCTCCGGCACGGGGTGGGGGTGGAGGAGTCGGGGGGGAGGGGAGGCATGGGTGGTCAGGACTTTGATGTGGGTCCAAAATGGAGGAGTGCATCGATCGGATGGGGTTGGAGGAGGGGGGGGGGGAGGGGTTACTTGTGTTTGGTTCATAATCAGCTGAACGGCTGAGCTCAAACACACACACACACACACACACACAACACATGCACACACACAGTCTGTTTCCAGAGCTTCACGGGAGCAGACGAGGGTTGTCCTCACCCCGATTCAAATGAGCCGGGGAAGTGTTTCGACTCAGTCAGTGGATAAAGTTTAGGAGTTAATCTTCTGCTGCTTGCGCTGAATTTTCACTCTTTCATCTCTAACCTGTGTTTGTGTGCGTGCGTGCATGTGGGAGAGAGGGTGGTTGTGGTTACGCATGTGTTAGTGTGTGTGTATTGTGTGTGTGTGTGCGTGTTTGTGTGTGTGTGCGTGTGTGTGTGTGTGTGTGTGTGTGTGTGTGTGTGTGTGTGTGTGAGTAATGTGTGTGTGTGTGTGTGTGTGTGTGTGCGTAATGTGTGTACCAGTATGAGTGTTTGAGTATGTACACACACACGCATCCTTTGCGGCATGTGCTCTTTGAATTCCAGGCCTGCGAAGAAGAGACCCTGCTGGGCTGTGTATATCCATGGATCAGAGGTCTGTGTGTGTGTGTGTGTGTGTGTGTGTGTGTGTGTGTGTGTGTGTGTGTGTGTGTGTGTGTGTGTGTGTGTGCGCGCGCGCGTGCGTGCGTGCGCGCGCGCGTGCGTGTGAGCGTGCGCGTGTGCGCTTAGCGTGTGTGCGTGCGTCTGTGTCTCTGCACGACGACTGTGTCTTGCATACTCAGTGGGACAACACAGACACGACTCCTGCTGGGTTAACACTCCCCCCACAAAACACGATGGCTCCCACAATGCATCAGTATTTCAAAGCTGCGTATCCCAGGAGGCTTTGCTCTAACAGAGAGGTCTCTCCTACCAGGAAGTGACACGCCCCACGCTGGGACACAACTCTCACAATGCACCGAGGTGGCTCCCAGAGAGACTGGCACAATGTGCCGAGACTGCTGCCACACATCTGTCAGCCCGCGAACAATGCTCTTTTCTTCTCCTCCTGCATCTTTCTCCTCTGCACTCCCTGCACTCCCTGTTTCTTCTCTCCATCTTGCCTATTTAAGCCGCCCTGTGGCTTTTATTTATTTATTTATTTTTTTGTCTTTTTTTCACTCCACAGATTAAGGTCACGGTACTGTGGCCGAGAGGTGAAAACAGCACATACAGTAGGTGGGAGAGTCGTTTTACCAAAAGGAGGCTGATATGCAATTCCATTTTGTTTCGAGTCAGATCCTTGCCACCGTAACCTCCTCCCGTTCGGTCGATGGTTAAACTATGGCCGACGCGCAATGGCGACGAAACACCCAGAAATGTAAGGCCGCCTCCGGGTTTCCTTTTCCCGTGAGGAGGTGGAGACGGGGTATTCCACGTTCCATGTTTTTTTTATAATGAGGCTGGTGTTTGAGGGATATTCCCCCCCTCATCCAAGAGTCCCTCTTCCCGCCTGGGTCGCAAGAACTGAATTGAATTGAAATCCAAATGAAAAGAATCCCAATCTTGTTTTGCTCACCAACTGTATTTTTAGACTTTATTATTCATCGGCGCGGATGGCACGCCGACTGAGTGGGTAACGGGCAATTTTCGAACAAACTAGACATGTGATTATGAACATGTCAATGTATTACCAGCTGTCTGCTTTTTATTTGAGGATTATCCTTGAGAGAGAGAGTGAGCCAGAGACCGACATGCTGAACGAAACTTTTTACTGCTAGAAAGAAATCAACCACATATGTATTACTATATAAAAAGGATGAAATCTAGCATGGATTTAAGTTACTAGAAGGCCACTCATTTGGATATGGATTGACTGCTTCCTCAATCAAAACTGTTGACTATACCATATTAGGTCCTTACATAGCTTTGATATTGACCAAAATCTGCTTTTAGAATGTTTTGTGAGCGGGGCACAGTTATTTATTGAGTCATAGTTTCCTTGGTAACAGTAATTTATTGAATCGAAGGACAAAACTTGCAGGCATTTAGAAGTGCACTTAAACCCATGACAGTGTCATAAAATCCGCCTGACCCTTTAACATTACCATTGCTATATCATCAATGCCTCCCGGCGTTACACTGTACGTCCACTGAGCTCGCTCTCCAACTCTTCCTCTTCCACCCTCCACACTGCAAACGTTGCCGCGCCGCATTCTAGCACAATGGCGGCCCCCAACGCTCCCCCCCCCCCACACACACACACACACACACCCCCACCCCCCGATTCCAGACGCTGGATTATGATGTCATCTCCGCTGGCCTGTCATCGATGGGGGTGTGAGATGAATGGAAGGCTTTCTTCAACTGTGTGCTGGCACAGATGTGAGGCTGGAAAAGGAGGAGAGGACAGTGGGTGGTCGACCAGGATTCAACCGTGCCTGGGATGAGGGAGTGAGGGGAGGTAAAGGGGAGCCTTAACGGAAAACCCCGTTTTTTTTGTTTTTTTCGCTTGTTTGTTTGTTTTGTTTTTTGCATTAAACCTGTTTTTGCGATCATTGGGAGTCGACACCGCGAGAATCTTTTAAATCGCAGTCTCTGAGGAACGTGGTCGTTATCTCCCCTTTGTACTACATATTGGAGTACAAAGAGGAGATAGAAGATTCCGATGCCACGCACTTGGGTCGGTTCCTAAACGATCAGAAAATATGATTTAGGTTAAAAAAATGACCACAGTTTTCGTGTAAGAACGTGGTGAAAAACCAAAGGCAGGTCATGGAGTAGGGACAGGGGGTCTTATATGTGGTCTAACTGACCAGCCAGGGCTGGAAGGGAGAATATTTGTTTACATATACTGTAAACACAGAATGGAAGACTCTGCGTGATCTATTTCCTTGTAAAATGCCCGACAGTTAAAAAAACCCATTACAAATCCAAGTACAGTTCCTCTTGCTCCCTGACCCTTACACGTCATGTTGTCAAAAGTGACATGGGACGCCCAGGCCCAACTTCCGCTCACATTTCTTAAGGCCCTTAATTGATTTCCTATTGAGGAGCTGCCAAGCAAATCAGAAAATTGCGCCCGGCCGCTGAGGTATTAGCGTTTCTGCCGAGTGTTTAAGATGTTTTCAGTGATCTCGCCGTGGCTGAGCGTTCTGCCCTGCAGTGGCTTGTGTATAATGGACTGCCATGAAATCATAATTGCGTGTTTATGAACAAACCAGCTGGCTGAAGCAGAGGGTAATTATTTTCTCCGCCGTTCGCCTCGCCTGCTCACCGCGCACTCACGTCTGATAACGGCTCTGATGGAAAAACAGAGGGGAGGGGGGAGAGGGAGCGGAAGAAAGAGAAAAAAAAACAAAACAGAGAAAGCCTGTAGTTTGCTCCGTCTGTCGGCGGGCACGTTGTGATTACCCATCACTTTCAACGTCTGACTGCTGTCATGCTTTTATTCCTCTCCTTTTCAATATTCCCTCCATACATCATTCCGCGGCTTCTGATTGCCAACCATGAGCTCGGCGGTGGTGGCTTGAAGCAGAAGAGAGGGAGGAGACCTTGGGTGGTTGCGGAACGCCGAGAAAGGTGGCAGAAGTGGCCCTAACATCAGAGATCAGTAAGATCAGTCCAAGTCTGCTGGGGATATTGTGAGGAAACGGAAGAAAAATCAACTATATCAACCCAAGAAAAAAGGGTAGCACTCTCTTTTTTTATTTGTTTATTTTTTATACCAAATAACTTTTAACCAAGAGGTCATGGGACCAAACCTTCCCCAACCGAGAGAGCACACTAGTACCTACAGCACAATTCACATGACAACACACGTGACCGAAGTGAAAAAAAGATTTACATTTAATCAACACGTGCTGATTTCATTTTTAGCCAGTAACAGTTTTTTTTTCATTTATTTATTTTATTTTTTGTGCATTTTAACCAAACTCAGGATGACAGAACAACAAAAAAAAAACAAGCAGCTTTGTCTTCCTCCCCTCCTCTCTGATCTGAAAGGTCTTGCCCCGTCACTCATTTAGAAGCAGCTGCTGGAATTATCACGTGCACACTTTAACTATGGCCGCGTTCCAAATCACACTTAAAAAAAAATATATATATATATATACCCGAATGATACAAATAGGAGAGTGCTGAAATCCCAAATGGGGAACGTTTGTTTCTTTGCTCGCTCTTTGCCCATGTGGTGAACGATGTGGATTTAATTTCATGGTGAGCAGGGAGCCGTGAACAAGGGATCGGCCGTGTTTTCACTTCTGCAACGTCTGCCTCGATCCGAACTGACTGCGGGTGCACAGTGCTCCGTCACCACCACCACCTCAACCTCCGTGTCTCGTCTTTGTAATCTGTGCGCTCATGTTCTATCAATGGCGGTTTGTGGCGCTGACAATTTGGCTGGAGCCTAATGAGTCAGCTTATTAGGGGCGGCGGAGCACAAACCATTTTATTATCAAGTGCCCAATAAATTTCAATATAAAGCCGATATATGGGTGGCTTCATACAGCCTCATTAGCGCCCGACTCTCCGATAGTATGAGAGTGTCTAGTTCAGTGGCACAGCATGAACCACGTTGAACGATTACAAAATACAGTATTATTTCATTATACTGGTATCAAAAAGGTGAAAACGTGGCGATTGGCCCAACTTTGCATCCAGAGTGTGAATTATACAATCACATTGGGGGGGGGGCAGCTTTTGGGGCTTTTTTTTTGTTTCATTCAATTAGAAAACATAGGAAAATACATAAATCTGAAATAAAAACACTGTTTTTATTTGCTTTATTTGGGGGAAAAAAAGATCACTCTGATCTGAGCTGCAGCTCCAGTGTAATGGTATGGTCCACTCTAGGGGGGTCTGAAATCGTATTATAAGATTCTTCCAGGCATGAATATGGGAAATATATTGTAATGTTTACGATCACAGGTAAGAAGGGTATATAAATGTTTCAACGCCCCCCCCGACCTGTTGTTTTGACTTATTTTTTTTTTGGGGGGGGGGGGGGGGGGGGTCCAAGTCTTAATTAGTCTTACCCAACCCCCTCCGTAATTGGAATCATAGATGCATCTGTAATCTGGAGTGTTGGTCGAACAACAAGTTTTCTAGTGCACGCACAAACAGGTGATAAAAGACAAAAGAGACAAAAAATAGTTCAAAATATCTACGTATCAATATACGCCATGGATCCCCCCATTAGTTGGAAAATAAGATACTGGATACAGAATACCAGAATAATGTAAACCTTTTGCAAACAGTCAAATTTTATATATCCAGTTCTTTGATTTATATTTCTTTTGACCCTTTCCACCATTTCCCCTCATCAAGTCAAGTCAAGTCAAGTCAAGTCACGCTTTATTTATAGAGTGCATTTCATACCAGGGCAACACAATGCGCTTTACAAAGAAATACAAAAAAGAAAGACAAAAAAGAAAGAGAGAACATAGTTGTCAGCCGGTCATTATCGTCACTGGATTAACCAAAGTTCATCCTGACTCTTTCAGATTTTTTGAATTTTAAAGATACTAAAAATATATTTTAAAGATAGTTTGCTTGACAGCAATGAGAATAATAACAATTATTATGTGTCATAAAAAAAACTGTCAAAATGTGTCATAAAGAAATGAAGGGCCTAAATGGTGAACGGGGGAACCATACAACGTGTGTGTTGGTTGGATGGGAAGGTGCATTGGAGGTTGGGGTATTTTAAATCAATTAGTCGAGAATGTGAAACTAGCCGTGACCGCGACGCGGTGCAATCGTGATCTTTCTCTGTGCTCATCAGAGTCTCTCTAAACACTTTGTCGCAAAGAATTTTGAGAAATGCCGTGACAATGAAACACTTTATTAGTCCCTCACAACTTACAAAGCAGAGTAGTAGCTTTGCTAGCTACGCGTGTGGGGAATACAACTCCCAGTGCCGCAACGAGCCGCCGCCTTAAAGGAGTCTGTAAGCGTATACATTTTTTTTTTTTTTTTTCAGTCTACGATGGCTGACCTGCCCTGTGTTGGAACATTGGACACTTCTCCTGGCTCATTACTGCAGCCACCGCTCAGCCACCACTCTCGCATTTAGCCTCGTTAGCCGCTTGGAATGAACATCTACCGGCCCACTGGGGATTTAAGGGTTAATTGTGGATCGTGTCAGAACTTGGACCAGGCCAGCTCAATAATGGGCTGCAGTTATTGGCTCCATCGTGTGTGTGTGTGTGTGTGTGTGTGTGTGTGTGTGTGTGTGTGTGTGTGTGTGTGTGTGTGTGTGTGTGTGTGTGTGTGTGTGTGTGTGTGTGTGTGCGCGCGTGTGTGCGTGCGTGCGTGCATGTGCGCGTGTGTGTGCACGTGCTTGCGTACGTGTATGTACCTACGAATGCACCCTGAGTAGCCAATGTGTTTGTGCACGCGTATGTGAATTGCACATAACTGTGTGTGAGTAGGTGTGTGTCTTTATGTGTGTGTGTGTGTGTGTGTGTGTGTGTGTGTGTGTGTGTGTGTGTGTGGGTGTGCGTGCACTGCCGCCCATCCCCAGGTATTGGCTTTGGTGTTGACCCAGGGCCAGCGCTCCCTCTCCCTGTTGTGTGTATTGACAGGTGCCGCCCCCTAGGGAGCAGTCATCAGCCAGGGGGCCTCTATCGGCCCCGCCACTGACACTGACCCTGCCCTCGCTATGCTGGAGATTTACACCTCTGGTGAGCAGGGACATGCCCACGCAGCCACACACACACACACACACACACACACACACACACACACACAGACACACGCACACACACACACACACACTCACACACACACATGCCTCTGATCTATCTATCCATCTATCTATTCGTCTGTCCATCTGAAGAACCCCCGCTCCCACCCCCTTACCCCCCCACGCCTTAAACTACACCCTCCGGCTATTAGGTATGCAAAACAATGCCACCGGCGCGTGACGTGTATCCAATATCTCCTGAGCAATCATTTGTAACAGCAATTGCTTTTTTATTTGCGGGCAGAAAGGGATTGCCCCCCACCCCCACACACATACACACATATGTCGTGTGTCCCCCCCCCGATCATCTCTACACAAAGTCCTTTGTCAGCAGCTTTATGGAAGGCTAAGTGTATACACACATGCAGGACACCCAGACACACACCCCCCCCCACACACACACACACGCACAAACACACAAAGAGACACTGCCGATGCAAGTAGATACAGGTGTGGATGCATACGGAAGCTACTCGCTTACACACAAACACACACACACACACACACACACACAGCATGACTTGAACAATAAATACACATTACTGGGTTGGGGATCTGCAGTTGACATCCAGAGTGTACTTGAATTTGAAGAAGCATTTATTTTGCACTCGCCAGAGAATCTGGCAAGTGCGGTACGCATGTGCACGTGCAGGTGTGTGTGTTTGTGCCGTGTGTGCCTTTGAGAGAGTGTGTGTGTGTTTGTGTATCTTTCTCTTAGGTTCACAATGATACATGTGTGCTTGTGTTTTTGGTCATTAATTTGTGAACACCTGCATACTCCAGTCCGCACACACGTGTCCGTGTGTGTGTGTGTGTGTGTGTGTGTGTGTGCGTGCGTGCGTGCGTGCATGCGTTTGTGTGTGTGTGTGTGTGTGCGTGCATGCGTTTGTGTGCGTGTGTGTGTGTGTGTGTCTGTGTCTGCCTCTTGTTTGCAAATGCCTGTGTGTCTTTCTGTGTGTGTGTGTGTGTGTGTGTGTGTGTGTGTGTGTGTGTGTGTGTGTGTGTGTGTGTGTGTGTGTGTGTGTGTGTGTGTGTGTGTGTGTGTGTGCGTGTGTGTGTGTGTACACAAGAGTATCAGGCGTGCTGCACGAGCGTGGAGTGGGTCTTAAGTGAGCGCCCCTCTGGTCCTGGAGCTGTGTGTAGAACAATGGGCCTGGGAGCCGTGCTGGAGAGCGCCAAGGAGAGCAGCCACTATTTATGACTCTGCTGTTGCTGTAATACTGCTTAAAACGCTCAGCAGCCTTTTTACTTTAATGAGGGCTGGGCCACAGTACAGCGCTGCCGCACTGCACGCTGAGTGTCTCCAGCTACGGAGTGTGTGCTCGTGTGTTGGAATGAGTAATCCAACGAGGGACGCAAACGCCTCTTCCCTCGCCCTGTTGTACGGCCCTCCTGTTGTATATGCTGTGTGCGAAACGCCTGCGTGTTTTTTTTTTCACAACTGGTTTCAAGTCAATTATCAGATGACTCAGTGTGTGTGTGTGTGTGTGTGTGTGTCTGTGTGTGTGTGTGTGTGTGTCTGTGTGTGTGTGTGTGTGTGGAAGCGACTGGGAGCTTGAGTGGGCCTGAGTGGGTGTAAAGTAAACCATGTTCATTTCTCACACGCTAGCTTTCGGTGGATACAATATGTTTTCTCCGAATGATCCTCCTGTCTCTCTTTCTCTTTCTCTCTTTCTCGCTGTCTCCGTCTCTCTCTCTCTCTCTCATTCACACGCACACACACACACACACACACACACACACACACACACACACACACACACAGACCATCTCTGTTGACAGAGTAAATTGTATGAGAGGCTTTTAAGGCAATTAGTGGATTGAGCCAGAGTTTTTCTTCCCATTCTCACTGTTCATTAGCAGCTCCCCCATTCCAAGATACTGCCATCACTCCAGGCTGGCATCAACACCACCTTTATATTTCTATATGTGTGTGTGTGTGTGTGTGTGTGTGTGTGTGTGTGTGTGTGCGTGCGTGCGTGCGTGCGTTTGTGTGTGTGTGCGTGTGTGTGCTTGTGTGTGTGTGTGCGTGTGTGTGTGTGTGTGTGTGTGTGTGTGTGTGTGTGTGTGTGTGTGTTTGTGTGTCTGTCTGCCTGTCTGCCTGTCTGCCTGTCTGCGATTTACGCAGCTCTTCCGCCAAAGCACCATTTCAAAGCGCGGAATCTAAAAATAGATCGCCGCCTCCCCGCTGTTCCAACTATTTTAATCCCATTTCAGTTCGAGCATGAGAGGAGAAAATCCCATGCGGCAAGAGAATCATCATTATCATTACGGCCATCATTACATTTCTTATTTGCCTTTTTTTTTCCCACAGAACTATCTATTTTTTCCCTGGAAAGGGGGTCGTCATTACCATTCATGTCTAAATTCTCCAACGTCCTCACGTGACTATCAGTGTTTGTGTTTGATTTCTGGCTTTCGGTTTTGGGAAAACACTGTGTCGACAATTAGAAGCACTGCTTTTGTGTCTTGTGAAGCTTGTAACTGGTTGATATGTTAAAATAATACTTGTTAAGTGACTTTTGTCGAAATTCTTGTGTTGGCTACCAGAGGTGGACTAGAATAGAATTGAAGAGAATATTTTTAGGACAAAACCCTACAGAGGTAGTGATGAGTAGGAAGGGACGTTTTTGGTCGTTTGGTCCGTACTGTATATTTGGGGGTTTTTTCGTACCTGTATCCCTCGCGTCCCTTTTTCTTTTTCCAAGTGTGTGTGTGTGTGTGTGTGTGCGGATGACAGAGAGAGAGAGAGAGAGAGAGAGAGAGAGAGAGAGAGAGAGAGAGAGATAATTATGTGGAACACTAGAACATCACTGTAGCTTTGAAGAGAGGAGAACCAAGGGCCCTACATTATTGATGACTGACACACATTGCTTACATCGTCACAAACACAGACACACAAAACATACAAACACACACACACACACACACACGCGCGCGCATGCCCGCACACACACACACACACACACACACACACACACACACACATATATACATCAACACTTAGTATTTAGCTGTTGCTGACATACTATACATTAGGTTTCACATCTCTCTCTCGCTCTCTCTCTCTCTCTCCCTCTACCTCTCCCTCTCTCTCCTGCTGCTCTCGGTGTCTCTCTCGCCCACTGGTCCATGTGGGACTATCGCTGGACTCCTGTGCTACATTATTTAGCAGACAGAGTTTTTTGATCCCACAGCTCGGGCTGATCTCAGTCAATCATTAATGCTGAATCTGGCTGCAACCTGAACACACACACACACACACACACACACACACACACACACACACACACACACACACACACACACACACAGACAGAGTACAAGTACTACCAACATCACACACGCACAAACATTGAAATGTACATATATATTTCCTAATCTCTATATAAATGTAACACCATCTAACCTCTGAAGTTTATTTTTTTAATTTGGTTTTTTTTGTAGTACTCCAGTATTTTCCTCTTCCGTTTACCATCAAAAGGTCCATTCCCTGAAAGGGTCACACGAGTTTTGGTTTTGATTGTAGTTTGAGATCACAGATTTTGGAGTCAATGGGAAAACAAACGTTGCCGGAAAAAAATGAGGAGAGACGTGGAAATGCAAAAGGTCGACTGAAAATATCAACACTCACGCCCTTAATGCGCAATAAGAAGTACGGACGAGTTCATCGGATCCCGTCTTTAAAGTCCTTGTTCTCACTCCGCCCCCCGCCAAACTCGGCGCGGTCGTACGTGGAACAAAGGGTTTTTTCGGTGGTGGCTTTAAAGCGCTCCCACTCAACACATCTCAACCTTTACATCTCCTTCCACTGGTTGGCCGGACTGGTTTTCCGAGGACAGGGGGTGGGGGCGGGTGTGTGTGTGTGTGTGTGTGTGTGTGTGTGTGGGGGGGGGGGGGGGGGGTGTTTGTGTTATTTATTGTATTTTTCATAGAGGGATATTATGATTTTATTGAGGTCAGGGTTCAAGTGCGTACGCTCCGGGGACCGGGCAGCAGATCAATAGCGCGCTGCCCGGACCAGGGATCGCCAGCTATCGATTAATGAATATAAATCTCATGTCACACATCTCTGCTTCTGTCTCACTAGCGTTCGCACTACAAACACACACGCCCGCGCACACCCACACACACACACACACACACACACACACACGCGCACACACACACACACACACACACACACAAGCACAGACAGTGTATATTCTATTATGGTCTACTCTAGATGGTCTTTTGTGGCTGCAGAGGAGTTTTCCAGTGCTCGTACACAGATGTTTGGACACTAAGGCATCACTCATTCTTTTACATAATATGAGGAGAAAAAGATTTACTTACTCTCACAACTTTGATTTCAAGGGGCTCGCCCCACCTCTCTCTCTCTCTCTCTCTCTCTCTCTCTCTCTCTCTCTCTCTCTCTCTCTCTCTCTCTCGCTCTTCCTGTACTTACTTCCAATGATGTAACACAAGGGGCGGTATCATACGCAACAAAGACCAAGCAACACTGTTTTCAAATGTTTGAGAATTCATTTCGGACAACGTGCCGAGTTATACGAGGTCTCGAGACGAATGGGACATGACACACAAAAAAAATCCTTTTTGTGAACTAACTGACCCCAGTAAATGATAGGATTTGACAAAAAGAGTAAAAAAAAAAAAAACTCAATAAAGCTGATATAAAGCTTTAATCCCTTAACCTCAGCCGTACTCGGTGCCTCGTACCAAGGACAAAATCCCTTTTCTCCTCCGCTCCATCCCACTTTCTGTGTGTGTGTGTGTGTGCGTCGGGGTTTGCAACAACACACCACTTGACTTATTGAAGGAAAGAGTCGACTTTTCGGGGCGGTGCAGTCCTTCTAAAGTCCTATAAGCCAATGACCTCTGCACATCCAGGGCTCTCTGAGAGGGCCGCCATCTCTCTCTCTATCTCTCCCTCTCTCCCTCTCTCCCTCTCA
>NC_137195.1:21520834-21530834 GCF_960531495.2 Zeus faber | reverse complement strand
TTTTTAACATGGTTCCACAGCTGCTATAAACCCATGGGAGAGCTTTTTGATGGATGTAAATGGAAGTCTGGAGTGGAGGAGTCAAATGTAGAGGAGTAAGGGTGCAAGCGCTTGGGCGCCGCTCGTAAATACACCAAATACCAAGCGTCCCCATTTTGGTGCTCGTCTCCGTTTTAAGGGAACCGGGGGGCCAAACACGCATTGGCTCCCAAATCTAGTTTTTGAAAATTTCACAAGTAGGCCTCGTACAAAAGTCATGACGGACAAATCTAGTTGCTGTTAATCAGGGTAGAATTGGTTACGGTTGAAAATGTTTTGTTTTTTTCAAATGTTAAAAAAACCCTGTTAAAAAACGAAACGATTATAACCATGAAATACCTTCTGTTGTCCTATATGCAGTTGTTGGGTCAAAACCTCTCAAAAGTGAGCATCTCCCTTTGAAGAAAGCCTCTCGTGTCCCTGTTTCAGGCCTGCACTGACTCTAATTCCTAACAGACACACACGCACACACACTCACACGCACACACACGCACACACACACACACACACACACTCTCGGAGACAAAGCTCCACCTCTGGGTCGGCGTCCTCCCCAGGAGCAGAGCAGGCCGCGGGGGCAGCGGGGGAGCCGTGGCGGGGGTAAAGCAAGCCGCTTGAATACTAATGTCCCACTTTACAAGTCCATCTTCTTTCCTCCTCTCCTCACTTTTTGTGTCTCCCTTGCTCTCTTTCTCTCTCTCTCTCTCTCTCTCTCTCTCTCTCTCTCTCTCTCTCTCTCTCTCTCTCTCTCTCCTTTCACGCGGCCCCCCCACTCTGTGTTTCCCTCTTTAAAAATGGCTCCCTCCTCATCATTAGCGTCTCTTCTCTTCCCACCTTTGATTTCATGATGGCGGGACACCCACTTCCACTCCTACCCCTCTCCCACCCCCACCCCCACCTCCCGTTTCCCCCTATCCCCTTCTCCGGCACTTTTCTTACCTGCACTCTTTCTCCCTCCGTGTTTTTCTCCCTCTCCCTCGCTCTCTCGCTCTCGTTGACTTACGCAACCAACCCAATCCTTCAACGCTCCACAGTTCGTCTCCTCTGCCTCCCCCTTTCGCCCTCTTCCCTTTTCTACGCTCGCTTTCTTTTCTCGCCATCCACCCGTCCACCCCGCCTTCCCTTCAAATCCTGGTAGACCCCCCCCCCCCGCCCACCCCTTCCCAGCCAGGGCTGAACAAAGCCGGCTAATTAGCGGCAGGTCTGGGCGTCTGCCCGGTCGCTCTTAAATACCGCACTGATTAATTAGACCAAGTTGTAGGGGCAGCAAGCCTCACCCTTGACCTCGGAAGCTAATACGCGGCCGCGCCATTTCTCTGCAGGCCCCCCCGCTCCCCTCCCCTCGCTCTCTCTCTCTCCCTATCTCTCGCCCGCACACAGGACCACTTACCCTTACCCGCTCGCTCGCTCGCCCGCCCGCCCGCCCGCCCTCACCCTCGCACATGTGCGCCGTTCGCAAACGGTGGGATTACAACAGGCGCTGATAACATTAAGGATCAGACATACAGAGACACGGCGAGGTCCTTGTTTCTCCGCACCCCCCCCCATCCTTCTCTAACCTCTCTCTCTCTCTCTCTCTCTCTCACTCTCTCGCCCCCCCCCCGCCTCCCTTTTTTTTGTCCCTGCCCTGGGTGAGGGAGCCCTGTTGACTTTTGCTTTTTTCGCCGCCGCCGCTCCTGCACGTGACAGCTGAGCCGCCAGAGTGGGGAGCCGGGGACCCCAGGTGTGCGGCCGGGGCCTCCTCTGAAGTGATGTCCGCTCATTTTCACAGCCGAGGCTCAGGCACGGCTTTGTGTCGGCTCAAAATGGCCTCTGCCGCCTCTCCGCGTCTTCATTTGTGTGCGTTTGACCCTGAGGGCTGGCGCGAATGGGAGGGGAGGAGGTGGGGTGCGTGGGGGGGTTGATAGAGTGTTGCTGCTGAACGATGACACACATGCGGAAGGGCACACATGCAAACACACACACACACACACACACACACACACACACACACACACACACACACACACACACACACACACCATATCAACGCACACAGACTATCACGCTGAAATCGCACGTGCGCACACACACACGCACGCACGCAGACACACTCACACACACACACAAACAATCTCGACTGGGTCAGCAAGGTTCAAGGCATTTGTATTCATGGCAGGTTTTGCATTGGCTCCACCACCTACAGTGTTTTCATCTAGCTGCGGCGCACGACCGTCTTACTTCCACACGAGGGGATCTGACTTTACCGAGGCGTGTTCGGGTGTGTGTTCGTTGCACATACACACACACACACAGACACACACACACACACACACACACACACACACACACACACACACACACACACACAGGCGCTTCCACCCGGCCGGACGCGCAGGACTTGCTGCTGGGTCGCGCCCATGTTCATCCAGGACGTGCAAAGCGATGTGAGACCCGAAATTGGTCCTGGTGACGCACACACACACGTACACACACGCACAGCTTCATACGGACTCCAAAACAAGCGTCACACACACACTGACACAGTGTGCATTGGCCTGGCTCCACCAAGCTGCTGGGATCTTCATTAGGTTGGCAGAGGGCTGCGCCGTCAGACGCGCCTATTAGCCCACTGATTACCGACACACCGCATCCGATCATCGTTACTGGTGTCACACACACACACACACACACACACACCCCACGGGATGCAGCTCAGTCTGCGGCAGGGTACCAGGGTCTCTCTATCAGGGTCTCCAACCCGACACCGTCCTCCTACACTTGATGCCCCTCCACCTTCCGAGTGGTTTGATGTAAATTCCGCGTACGCACGACGTCACAGAGATGCAGTGATGCTTGCAGTGACGATATTCTTGTTTCCTTGGAGTTAAGATCAGCATCAAGCATCATGCCTTGTTGTGAGGTGAGCATCAAGTGGTCTGACATTTATTTAACTGAATGAAAATGTTGATAAACTTAGTCGACAACAAGAGTTCCAATGACCACAGCCAAGAACCACTAAACCAGAGGCTAGCCTGACTCCTCTGAAAAAATACAGTACAGTGGTACCTCGACTTACGACTGCATCTACTTACGACTAATCCAAGATACGAGTAGCGATAGTCGCGAAGATTTGTATCGACTTGCGACCGACTGCTCTAAGATACGTGGAAATGTGCAGTTGGCACGTTGGCGGCCAGTCAGCAGTCAGTCAGCGGGCGACCTACATCGTGTGTGCACGTAGTTCGTGGCTTATCGATATTTTTTTCATATTTACTGTATTTGTGCTGTGTATTTTGTTTATTTTCACCCTTCATGATGAGTCCTAAGAAGGATGATGGGAAAAAGAAAAAGGCAATGATTCCCATTGAAACTAAGAAGGAAATCATAGAAAAAAATGAGCGTGGTGTATATGGGAAAAATAGCGTCGACATACGACTGTTTTATCATACGACCGTTCTTATAGAACGAATTACAGTCGTAAGTCAAGGTACCACTGTATATGTTAAGGGCCAAGTGTGTTTAGCGTCAATATTATTATATATTTTATATCATGAATTAAATAAAGGTAACACACATCATTGAATTGTGTTGCCGATAACAAAGTCGTGATGATAATGTGCTAGGGGAGTGGGGAACTCAACAAACAGCTCAGACAGTATATAGAGGTGTGTAGATAGCGGAGGGCGAGAGAGGAAGAGGCTGTGAAGGAGGGAGGGAGGGAGGGAGGGATCACCCATGTGGAAGGTTGCATGGGTGAGGTGGTGGGGGCAGTCAAAACCAATAGCAGAAGCTCTCTTTCTCTCTCTCTCTCTCTCTCTCTCTCTCTCTCTCTCTCTCTCTCTCTTTACCTAGCATAGCATGTGGCAGCATGGCGCCGTCCAGGTCTCCATCCCGCCCGAGCTGATCAACAACCAGACCCCAACCGCAGAAATCCAACTGCAGGTTGCCATGACAACCACGGGGCTCTGCCTACATCAGACAGAAGCTGGCAGGTCTAGTCAGAATGTGTGTGTGTGTGTGTGTGTGTGTGTGCGTGCGTGTGTGCGTGCGTGTGTGTGTGTGTGTGCAGCAGGCAGGGCTCTCCTGGGCCCTCATTGGTTTGGTGTCAGGATGAGACCACAGGAGTCCTGCTGCAGCACAGGAGGGGAGGGGGGTGGAGGGGGGTGGGGGGTGGAGATGGGGGGGCAGGGTAGTTGATCTGGAAGGACAGAGTGATGAAAAGTAGTTTGCAGAGGGGTCTCCGAAGAGAAAAAAGTAATGGAAATACATTTTGCTGGGAGGCAGGAATGCACCTTCACAACACATGAAAAAGCCCGATACGGTGAATATAAGTAGAAAGGATATTTATGGGATGTTGGTGGCTCTGTTTGGCTGTGGCATAAATAGTGATTCATATGAAAGATACTTTTGAAACCAATGTAATCATCCCAACTTCAGCGGCTTCAGGAGCATTTTTCTCTCCCTCGACTCTGAACATCTGCCAAAAAGATCTTGTTGTCTCATCCAGTCGTGCGAGCCATCACTCACATTTAACCTTCTCTTTCCCTTAATAAGGTGTCGACTACACCAACAAGGACCTGAGGAGGAACTTTGTGAGTAATGACCTTTATGACTAAATCAAATATGATTTCCATGAATCCATGCAAGCTACACTATGATATTACCCATGGTAAATCTGACTTGATCACAACAGTTGGAGTTCACATGGTGTCAGGTTAACGTGGAAATGACTCAATGGTTGATTCATGACTCCATCAGCTGAACTGAACGCTCAGTTCTCAGCTTGAAATACATATTCCTCAGCTTTGGACGGCTGGCAAAAACTGGCCGCGTTCACTGCATTATTTGAATTGTATTATTATTATTATTATTATTATTATTATTATTATTATTATTATTATTATTATTATTATCACGGTTCATGTCATATCATTCTCATTCTGTGTTACATTTCATTTCATTGCACTCATTTCCATCTGTTGGTCTCTGTCTATCTGTGTGTCTGTCTGTGTCTGTGTGTCTTTCTGTCTGTCTGCCTGTGTGTCTGCTTGTCTGTCTGTGTGTCTGCTATTCTGTATGTTTGTCTGTCTGTCTTTCTGTCTGTGTCTGTCTGGCTGTCTGTCTGTCTTTCTGTCTGTGTCTGTCTGTCTGTCTGTCTGTCTGTCTGTCTGCTTGTCTGTCTGTCTGTCTGTTGGTCTGTCAGGAAGCCTATGCCAGTTTTGACCTGCGCAGCTCACATGACCCCATGCCTCTGAGGGACGAGCAGAATGGGTATCTAGTGTTTTCTTACGTTTTGTTCTCAGGGGGAGTTGACGCCTCGCATTGAGCCGTACATAATGCAAACCATTGAAAGCCATTGAGTTCCTTCAGAAATGTCACAAATGTCACCTCCCCTATCTGGTCTCATCCCTGTGCTGTTATTATAATTGTCATCTCAAAGACGTAAAGACAAATTAGCTGAACTATATTCTAAAGTGCACATTCTGAACAACACTGTCATTTGCCTTTTACTAATCTCTGACATATATACGACCTGTGGAAGTGAAGTACGTGTATTGGGGTATGGTGTATGTATGGGGGTGTGAAGTAGTGTATGAAGGAAAAAAGAAACTCCTCCATCATGCCGCCCCATTTGACCTGGACGCCTGAAACTTGTCATTTCTCACGACGAACAAATGCCTCAAACGATAAAGTCAGTCTGGATAGACTTTCCCGCCATCCTGTATGTTTTGGGCAATCTTTGAAAATCTTTCAATCTTTAAGAGTCTGAATAACCTGTTTCAAGGACACGCCGGAACAAAGCAAACCAAAAAGCAAAGGGGGTTGGGTACGGCGTCCATGCCGCCAGTGTCTGCGATATCAGCCGATGAAATTCTGATTCGATGATGCAGTATCTAATTTGTCAAAAGTCTACGTCATGGCAGCGTAGGACCTTGAATCTTGGCAGGCCCACCAAGGACAGCACTCTCTGTCACTCCACCAAGTTTGACATTGATTGGAAAAAACCCCACGACACAATATGACTTTGACTTCGGGCCTATGGCATTTATTATTTTAGGGCGTTCCTTGATACGGGCGGTCGCGATATTTGTTGTAATGTACCAGCCCCCTGCCCAAAATAAGTACAGCGCCGCTTTTCACCCACAAACTTTTGATTGGTTTGGCGTTCTCTTATCCCTCCTCTCTGCTACAGCCACGGCACCCGCTGCGCAGGGGAAATCGCCATGGAGGCCAACAACTCCCACTGTGGCGTGGGCGTGGCCTTCAACGCCAGGATCGGAGGTTAGCAGGGAAGTAAAGTCGTGTGGGAGGCGGCGCGCCATTGAGAGGGCCGCTCCATCGACCCATCGCTCCGCTCGCAAGGCCCCGTGAGCGAGCGGCAACATCTTTTCAGGATCAATTCCAAGTGGGAAAAACGAGAGGGTACCGTGGCCCAGAAGCCTACATCCAGGCTTATTTAATTGACTGCAGGAGCGTTTTTCCATCAGATGTAATCTGATCAAAATGCACATTTTTGATTCCTTATTTAATAATTCAAACAAGTATAATTAATTCAATTCAAAGAATCTATTCAATAATGGATTAATACAGTCAATAAATAGTAACCGTCTCCCAATGATGCGTCTGTGTGTACAGTGTTTACCCATGGTGGAACATTTATTTTTGAGCGCGTAAACAAAACACGTTTTATCTCGGGATGAATTTGATGAATTGTTTAACATTCCAAGGACCTCGCCTCGTATCGGCGTGTTTAGAACAAATGTGTAGCAAATTCGGATTTTTTTTTATCCCGGTGGTTATGGGGTGTAGCATTCGTGGAAAATAGTGGAAAAGAGGTGATTTTTTTCTGAATCCTATGGGTTATTGATCTCACAACCTGAGGCAGCCTTAGTGTGTACCATAGTCTTGGACTCGTAATGTTGTTGTCCTTCATAACCAGCTCAGACGGGTATTTCGGGTTTCGAGGCGGCTGCAGACATCATTTTGTGTCGCTGGGAGAGACCCCATGCTGACACGGTGTTACGGCGCCCCATTGGCTCGATTTTGCAGCTCGTCATTAGAGAAAGCCGGTGCAATGGATTCTTTAGTGTTTGGGCTTTAAACAGGGGCCACATTCTGTACGTACCGTATGTTCGCTCTCTCCTCAGATGGCCTCGGCAGATACGCCCGGGACCCCCCCACCCCCCCCGTAAACAATGTTGCTACGCTTAGGTCGGTGACATGAAAGATTCACGACAGAGACCAGAAAAGAAAAAATCAATCGCTCGCTGCACCCTGTGTCCTGGCCTCTGAACTTCAACCTTCCACCCCGCGTCGTTTATAAGAAGCCGTTGAGAGCCTCACCGCGAGTCGACAGGGGAAGCATAAAACGTCCTCACGGTTGATTGGTCACAGACATTTATATTTATATATATGTTTATATATATATATATATATATATATATCGAGGAATATCTATATCTCCACTTCATTGGCCGGAACCCAGTTTTGTTATGGATGAGGGCTGAAGCACAAACAGAGGCAAAATAAATGTATTTAAAGGATGGGGAGGCGTTGATTTATATTGACATAATATAGCCTGACACCCTGGATTTCGGATCTTGGCTTTCAAGGAGGTTTTTGAATTAATCCTTGTCAATTCTATTCTGTCTGGTTATTGTAAACAGGTTATATAGCTTACCCATATCCCACCCCGGGGCACTCTGCGTGGTCCAATTCCTTCTTGTAAGCCCCCACAAAGGCCAATCCTGTATCTTTTATTTTTTGTTTACTTCGTTGAACCGCCGACTATTTGAGTTTTATTTATATATATATATATATATATATATATATATATATATATATATATATATCTCGTTTTTTTCCAAACCGTCCCAGGTATCCGCCTGCTGGGCGGCCCTGTCACCGACGCAATGGAAGCTGCGGCCCTGACCTTCAACAACCACTTCATCCACATCTACGTGTGCTCGTGGGGCCCGCGGGACGATGGCGCCGAGCTGGGAGGGCCAGGCGTTCTGACAGAGCGAGCCCTCAGGCTAGGAACGCACCAGGCCGGTTTTATTCCTTTTTTTTTTTTCATTTCCTTCTTTATTTATTTTTTTTCATCTCCAGCCGAGCCTCTCTGGTCGGTTTGTCTGGGAGAAGAGGGCATCCAAACTGTCAGCGCCGCCGAGCTCCAAAAGAAGGAGGGGTGTTGAGTACCATGTGATGAGAAGCAGCCTCCGCTCGACTTCTTGAAACGCTTTCAGTGAAAATAATAAAACACTTTTTGACGAGTGAGCCCGACCAGAAGGCAGTTCTTTTTAAAAGAAATATCGATTAGTAATAGCCGCCGCTGTAATTTCTCCCCCTTTTGTTTCCCCCCCGCTGCACTCTTCTTCATATGACTACCTCTGTGATAATCATAATTCTGCCTCCATCTTGTTCTCTTTCGGGGTTCTTCGACGTCCGTCTCCGCTGATCGCAGGGCCGGGGCGGCAGGGGCAGCATCTTTGTGTGGGCAGCGGGCAACGGGGGGCTGCGCGGCGACCACTGCGGCGCCGACGGCTTCGTCAGCTCGGTCCACAGCGTCGCCGTCGGCGCCGTCACTCACACGGGGAAGCCCGCCTACTTTGGCGAGCCCTGCCCTGGAGTCATGGCCGTCACGCCGACTGGGGCCAACCTGGGAGGGTCACTGCCTCTGGTGAGTGCCAGTGTGGGTTTTCTTGTGTGTGTGTGTGTGTTTGTGTGTGGGTGTGGGTGTGTGTGTGTGTGTGTGTGTGTGTGTGTGTGTGTGTGTGCTTTCCATTTGCATATGCCCGATCATGTCCTCGTCTGTGTTGGTGAAGAAAGGTTCGGCTCTTTTCTGAGACTCGTTACTTTGCGAGGTCGGGGTCAGAGGAGTCAGCTCTGAGTTGTGAATTGATTCCTCCCAGGAATCACTTCATTCTGCCAAAACGATTGATATAAGCGGAAGAATACAACCTGCGGATCCCAAAAAATATTTTGCCTAATTCTCTCAAAATTATTTATTTTGACAGAAAAATACAAAGTGTAAGTCACAAAAGCAATTTACTTGAATCAAAATGTTTGTTTTTTTTGGTGGAATGCAAAGAAAAATTTATATTAATATAGATTATGCCAAATGCCTCGGCCATTTTTTCCACATTTATTTCGTCCTCAGTCGAGTTTGTGATTCAAGATTCAAGATTCAAGATTCAAGAGGTTTATTCGTCACAATCATATACATACTTTCATACATATATGCAGTGAAATGTAATGCAACGCACCCGGTGGTAACACACAGTCGAGACTCTCTCTCTCGAAGACTCTCTCTCTCGCTCGCCCACTCACATGCTTAAACATTTTTTGTTTGTAAATCCAGATTCAGACTCTAGGTGCCTGGCTGCGCTTACGAACGAACCAACCAATGACTCCTTTGCCGGAGTGACTCCCGGACCCCCGAGTCGGGATGTGTTCGCCTCGAAGGACTCGTTGGCGAGCCGTGTGTTTCTTGTCTGTGTGTATACGCGTTGGCGTGTGTGAGTGTGTTGGCGGTGGCTCAATCATTATTCAATCTATGAAAGTACGAGAAATCTGGGAATGCGGAGGAGGGAAGTTTTAGTCGGGTGTGTCTTCAGTTCAATGTGTTGTTAATGATATTAAACAGTGTCCCTTCTCTCTGTTGGGGGTCTGTGTGTAAGTGGCTGTTATCTCTGACCCCACACCCCTGCCTTGTCAAATGAATTAGTCTGTGTGTGTGTGTGTGTGTGCGTGCGTGCGTGCGTGCGTGCGTGCGTGCGTGCTTGCACCCCTGTACCAACTCTTCTGCACTTTGCCAGCACTGAGCAGTGAGAAAACCAGTGTGATATTTATAGCGACCTGCCAATTGACCTAGGCAGCTGCCGATCACACGAACAAACGAACGACCGAACACACACACACACGCGCACACACGCACGCGCGCACGCACGCACGCACACACGCACACACACACACG
>NC_137195.1:21508334-21513334 GCF_960531495.2 Zeus faber | reverse complement strand
TTGACGAAAGCGCTCCTTCCCGGCACGCCACCTACGTCCTCACCTGATACAGGTGCTTTCATGCCGGAGGTCGGTGCGGGCCTCCGCTCTGCGGCTAAATCCGATGGCTCCGACGTCCACATTTCCGACGCGTGACTCGCCTTCGAAATTGATCCTCAAAAAAGACAAGAGTAGCAGGTAAAGACAATTATGAAGGCAAACGTGTCCGTAATGGTCGAAGAGAGATTAGTCTTGTACACATTTAATTACCGTTGTGGGACTTCTTTGAAGGGGGAACGTCTCTGGACAGTTTTGTCCTGGCAGATGGCGGGAGCATCTCCAGTCAGACGGGGGTTGGGGGAGAGGCTTTTCAGAATGTGTGGCCAAGCCGTCTTATTCATATGCTCCATTCAAGTCATTTTCTTAGCAAGCAATAATGAGTGGATAAAGGAGAAAAACCCAATTTCCTTTATGCTTTTTATATCCTGAGAAAGCTCTCGTTGACGACCCTTTGGTCTTTTGTTATAGAAAACTGAGCTAATATCCTCCAGCTCTCGGCGCAGTTTAAAGGTCTTAATTGGATTCCATTAGTATATTGCTTGACATGACACTTGAGTCCGCCCTATTAGAATTCCCCTGCCCGGGATTAAAAAGAAGACTTTTTTTTTTCCCCCCACCGCATTCAGCTCTCGCGGGTCTTTTGTTGAAGTCTCAAATATGCTTTGTCAGATTCCCAGTTTTTCCCCCGCTACACCATTATTAAACTCCGAGATTGACTTAAACAGATTATTTTACATCTGGAGGACCTATGATTAAATAATTAAACAAAGCACACCACAAAGCGCCCGCTCGATTTACACTGCGCTCACCTGTGCGGCGCAAAATGTGCGGTAAAATAGTCTTCCAACGCCCCTTCCTCCTAAATTTTCACACAAGACTGCAGCCCGTGCTCTGCTCCCTGTGGGGTTTACTTTCAGAGTATCATACAGAGTTGAAGCCTCTCCTCTGTGGATTGAGTCAGTGTACAGCACCGGCCAGGGAGGGATGTTTTTGATGATATTCTGTTTTATCTCTCCCTCTCTCTCTCTCTCTCTCTCTCTCTCTCTCTCTCTATCTCCATCGTGGGCCCTCCAGTCCCGAACTGACGTGGAGGGACGTTCAGCACCTGATCGCCACGACCGCCAAGATCCCCGACCCGGCCGAGCCCGGGTGGAGCATCAACGGAGCGGGCTACCACGTCCACCACAGGTACGATGCGGGGTGTGTCCGCCCTTCCCCCGCCCTGCGCACCCTGAAGAAGGGACATTCACGAGTGCTGTCGACGCCTTCGTGGAGCCGTCGGCATTTCGGCAGCCATAGTATTTCGACGGACTGAATTGGAGCTGGTGGGGTCGGGATTAAAGTAGAATAGAAAAAAAGTGGTTGACCGGTTAAGAGGGTTGTGTTATGAGCTGTGTTATCCAGTCTATGAAGGCAGCAGGACTATAATATACCCTATATGCACGCACGGCCACACCTCTCACACCTCTCGTGTCAGCTGCTTCAACCGCAGAGGCAACGGGCACTTTTATGACGGATGAGACAAGTGATCTTATCCGGGGAGGAGTGTCATTGTAATCCTTTAATGTTATTATCACACCCCCAGCATGTCTGCTCCGGGTGTCTGAGTGTCCATACCTGTGCTGATTTATTCGGAGGGGCACCGAGGGAAATCGAGCCTCTCTCCCTCTCTCTCTCTACCTCTCTACCTCTTTATGTACGAAGTGCGAATTTGAAAGACAGAGAGACGTTTTGAGTGTTACGCTCCTCCAGACATCGTATAAACACTTTTACAGCGCTTTTACAGTGTCTTTACAATGCCGGCCCGGGCGATGACACAGCCTCAATCAGTCGCCGCGTCGCATCGTCTTCCCTTTGCTCTCTGTCTTTCTCCACCAATCTCTCTGTGAGATTTCTCTCTCTCTCTCACACACTCTCTCTCTTTCGCTCTCGCTCCCTCCCGAAACCCTGCCGCCCGCCGCCGCCGCCCTCCTCTTTATGCGTGCCCTCTTGATCCTTTCATCCCTTTTCGCTTTTCTTTTTTTTTTTTTTCCCCCTGCCGGTCCTGTCTTTGGCAGACGGGGCATTACAACAGGGAGGATCTGTGGCCATCGCATCGGTTAATCTGCAAGTGTAGTTCCAATTCCCAACCTGGGATGCCTGTCTTACAGTATAACCCATCCTTTAGCTGGCCCGTGCAACGCCGATCGTCAACAACGACCCTACCAAGTCAACATCAACGCAAGTGAAACACACAAATGAAAAACAACCGACCGGCAAAACAACGCGACAAAAATTGAATGAAAGTCATGACACGTGGCCTCTTCCTCGCACTTAATCATCATTATCATCCGCAACAACAACAGAGAGAAACAACAGATGATCGGGAGGGTGTTCAGGATCGACTGTTTGCGTTTTAGAGTGTGCTTTTAATTGGTGCTGGTGTAGTGCAGTGGGGCGCAGTACAGTGAGCAGATTCTGTGAACAGTATCACGGCGCCTCCGAGCAGCGGAAAAGGCTCTGCAGCCGCAAAAGTGCTCCGAGCCCAAAGCCCTGCAGCCACAGAGGAACTCTGAACCCTCGGAAAAGCTCTGAGCTTGAAAAACAACACCCACACACGCCTTTTTCCGAGCCACGCAAAACAAATCCCCAAATGTGCAAAACGAATCCGCAGCCCCAAACCCCCCGTGACCCGGAGACCCCCAGCAAGCTGCCCTGCAGCGGGCTAGACGCCTTCCCAGCCACAACTCAACCTGCCCCGTCCAAATCGCTCATACCCCACACATTGCAAAAGGGTGTGGCACTTTTTGTTGTTGTTGTTGTTGTTGTTGTTGTTGTTGTTGTTGTTGTTGTTGTTGTTGTTGTGGTTTACAGTGTGCCGAACTTTTGTGTGGCATTGAAATTGGGAGGCATCCCAAGGTAGGAATGCGGTCGGGCCGAGCTGCAGCCATGCGACCCAACCCGCTCGTGCATTGTTTTTTTTGTTTGTTTTTGTGTCCCTTTATCATCCCATCCTCTCTCAAACGTGTCCTTCCCTCTTACTTTTCTGTTTTCCTCTTTTGTTTCCCGCCTCCTGCAGTGTGCAACGTCATAAAATACAGTGTAATTACTGCATTGCTGAGAGAGGAATGGATTAATTAAAATATAATGATGCCGATCACACCAGCAGGCGCCTTGTTTGAAATCCATCCATTTAGGGGCTGTGGCAGGGAACTTGTAATGTCCCCATCGTAACTGCACGGACCGTGCTAATTATGAAGAATGGCTTATAGCGTGGGCAAGGACTGGCTGACTGCACGGCACACGAGGACAGGGTCACTTACCCTCAATGAGGTTGTTACGATACGTTAGCGATTAGATACGATATCGCTAATGAGAGGATCCGTGTTTGAGAAAATTGAAGATAACGCCGGGCACGCTGGCGGGTTATGGGATGTTGGGGATTTGAGGAAGGGAGGAATTAGAAAAGGGAGGGTGGGTGGGATGGGGGATTCACTTTTATCTTGTTTTTCTATGTTTTCTCGGAGTTTGTTTTTTCAACGTGACATCTAGTAAATTCCATGGTATTCCTTCTCCCTCACCTGGAGTCCAAACAGTGAAAAGAGTTATGGCGTCGGCCTGTCGTCAGGATATATCCAGGCACTTGAGCTGTCCATTATTGGGGGAGGGGGGTTGGCGTCTCACGCCGATGGCTTTTCTATTGGGATGGAGGGTTCCAGGATTTAAAAAAAAAAAAAAAAAGGTCGACCGTGCTGCTTCTCTGGAGCCGTGGCAAAAGAAGAGCTGCCTTAGTGATGGGGAGGATGACTCGGGGGTGTCAGGATTGATGTGTGCGCTTGGGGATTGGAGGATTTGTGTGTGCGAGTGTGAGGGAGAGAAAGAGAGAGCGAAAGAGTGTGTGTGTGTGTGTGTGTGTGTGTGTGTGTGTGTTTCTGTGTGTGAGTGCGCGCGCGCACGCGTGTGTGTGTGTGTGTGTGTGTGTGGTGAGCTCCATCTGTTTGACCTCCATATAGACTGGGATCTTGACAAACGCTGGTGTTCTGTGGAGAGGGAGGCGGCACTCCAGTCCCCCCGCCCCACCACCACTGCCACCACCTTCCCCCCCTCCCCGGTTCCCGTCGCCAAAGCGACAATAAAAATGTCAGCCGCCACACGCCACAGCAATCTGCAATCAGATTTACTGTGCATGAAATATGGCGGCGCTTTTATTGGTCCAAAGGCTTGTCACTCATAATTTATAGGCTGTTGCCAGGCCGGCTGTGATGTCAGTGAGCACCGTGCCCCCGCGAGACGATCGAGGGACGAGAGAGCGAGAGAGAGAGAGAGAGAGGAAGAGCGAGAGAGAGAGAGGGAGAGAGAGAGAGAGCGAGAGAGAGAGAGGGAGAGAGAGAGGGAGAGAGAGAGAGGGAGAGAGAGGGAGAGAGAGAGAGAGAGAGAGAGAGAGAGAGAGAGAGAGAGAGAAGATATCAAGACATAAGGAGACAGAGGGAGAGAGAAGGAGAGAGGGTGGGTGGGGCGGAGGGGTGAAGAATAGGTGATGAGAGGAAAAAGAGAAGAGAAGAATAACACACATCCATCCTATTCCGCGATGTGGTGAGTTTATCAGGCTGAAGGAGTGAAGCTGTCAGATCTCCGACATGCCCCCCCCCCCCCCCCCCCCCCCCCCTCGCGCGCCTCCTCTTCTCCACCGCTCTTCCTCCTCTTCTGATCCCCTCGTCGCTCTCCTCTTCCGCCGTACAAACTCGCTCGCCGCCCGTTTTCGACGGTGTCACCTATTGATAACGCGGTTTAGACAGAGGGGAAATATGAATCTCTGATCCAAATCTTTCATTGAGCCCCCCACCCACCTCACCCACCCCACCCCACCCCCCGGACCCATAAATAGAAACAGAGGGAGCACCAGGGGGGGGGGGGGGGGGGGGGCGATGGCACAGAGAGAGGAGACAAAGCAGAACGTCCAAACAAGCTTAATTTCATTTTAT
>NC_137195.1:21498334-21503334 GCF_960531495.2 Zeus faber | reverse complement strand
ATGTGCTTTGCCTGGACCGGGGCTGGTCGCTGAATGCATTAGCACTCTCTCCCCCTCTGTCTGTCTCCCTCTCCTCTCGCTCCCTCTCCTCTCTCTCTCTCTCTCTCTCTCTCTCTCTCTCTCTCTCTCTCTCTCTCTCTCTCTCCGTCTATGTTTTGCTTGTACCAGAGCCCCTTACCGAGCCGGGGAATGTCCAGGGTTGCATCGATGCGAAGGGGGGCTCCTGGCAGCTCATCCAGCTTCTCCACAGCTTATGTACGGTGCTTAAGGTGCAGCCGGCCTCGTGACGGGAAACTGAAATAGAGCCGCCATAATACTCACATATGGTAGACTTATGCGGGAGCCAAATACGCTCCTCTGCATTTTTATTGCCGAAGAATACCCTTCAGTGTACGGCGACTGCCGCATGCAGAAATAATTCTGCCGTAAAACGCGTGCCACGAGGGGTCGGTCAGAACGTTATATCTTGTTCGTTTAGAGTCTGAGGTTGTCAGGCTCCTACGCTCGTGGGGTTGTGATCGAGCCGAAGAGGAGCTCCACAGCGGGACGCTGGCGCAACGGCTACCGCTACACCTCGTCCCTCATGAATCCATCAGACAGCAGATCTGACGGAGCCCTAAAGATAGAGCTGAAGAGCTGAGAGAGAGAGAGAGAGAGAGAGAGAAACTGACCCGTTCACAGGACAGCAGGGGGCGCGCACGGGGGAGCGTGGTGGTGCTAGATGTGCTACCGCGAGCTGATGGGTCTGTGAACACACTTTGTAGCTTTTGTGAATTTTCGTGTGTGTGTGTGTGTGTGTGTGTGTGTGTGTGTGTGTGTGTGTGTGTGTGTCTGTCTGTCTGTCTGTCTGGATCCGTCCGTGCATCCAATTTCCACTGCACACGTTGTTAACGAGACTCCACCATCCATCTTATCAAATTTCACCGCAAGTGTTATGAAAAAGGGTGGTGTTTGGCCAGCATATGTATTCATGCGTACATGTGCCGGGTGTGTGTATATCCAAGCGTGAGTGTATGTGTGTGTGGGCCTGCGTGCGTGCATGCATGCTTGCATGCGTGCGTGCGTGCGTGCGTGCGTGTGTGCGTGTGTGTGTGTGTGTGTGTGTGTGTGTGTGTGTGCGCACTTGTCTGCGTAGATGCATGGATGCTAGCCTGGTACCCGTGCGTCTCTCCAGCCCTGGCTCCGGCGTCCCTCTCCATATGGCCACACCTCCTGCCTCTGCCTCCCCGGGCCTGCGTTGGTGAAAAGTAATTGTGTGGAATGTGTATGAATTAAGTGCGCCATCATTCAGCGCAGACACACAATTAGAAGAGCTGCAGCCGTCACCGGCATCAGACAGCCTGCCAGTCCTGCCGCCATAACTCTTCCTCTTCTTCTTCTTCAGCTTTGTTTTCTTCTCCTTCCTCCCGTTGTGTTGTGTGTTGGAGAGAGAAAGCCGGCATACCGCACGCACGCGCGTTTCGCACCTTCCCCTATACAAGATCTGAAAGAGACATAAAAGGTCAAATCTAAAATCGACACACCTACAAAGCCATATCCAAAAACAAAGCTCCATCTGCTGCGCAGTGTAAACATTTCTAAAGGCCGTGAAAAGCAGTGTATGCACACGCAACGGTTATAGCATCGGGCCAATTACGCTTTTGATTCTCCACGCGCGCAAATTTCGCCTTACCCCGCGATGGCTTTTACGGGGAGGTTAGGAGCGAGTTCTGAAATGCCTGGTGATGCATGGTCAGCCAGGAATACATAGTGGGGTGCAACGCTCGATTTAATCTCCGCTAAGAGACACACGGACCGACAGAGAAACATCACAGCAAACACAGATGCAACGGCGTCAGCAGTGCGGCACGCGCAAAAATGGCGCACGGCTGTTCATAAATACACAAAGCGTAATTACAAAATCACGCCGAAAAACAGTAAGACCGGGGCTGACGTGAAGTTCAAACCGTTTTTCCTTGAGAGTCTCAAGATCCTCTTGTATTGAATTGAAACTGACCAAGAGAGAGAAGCTTCTGCAAACGATACAGTAAATCCCCTTTGCAGGGAGTTCTGAATCCGCCAAATCCCCAATTACAGTGGTCTCCGACACATAGCTGCTGATGGATCGCAACCGGCAAAACAGTAGCATGCCAAACAATTTCGAAATAAATTACTTTGATTCTATTTATAATGTGAATATTTATATGAACAATATATTGATCACATAAAATGATGGGTTAGGATTGGGATTGACAGCAATCTTTCAAACTGCATTCCATGGCAACCGCCATAATAATATATATTAAAGTCGCAATCCATAAGATCATCTGTGTTGGATGGATTACTCTGAAATTCCCCGAATTCCATTAAAACTGCAAAATTATTATTATTTTTTTTCAAAATCTGGGTTTACCCTCATCTTCGCTCTATGGCGAGGATAAATGTTCTTCTATATCGATGTTTACTGTCCACAACTTACTCGGTTGATTTATCAAATTCCATGCGGCTGCCTTTCACTTCTTGCGTGTGCCCAATCTTCAAAAGGTAAGGAGCACCCCACCACCACAGAACGGAAACTACATTAAAGAGAAGGACATAAGCATTACAAACACATTGACTTGCTGTTTCTTAAAAAGATACAGTAAAAAAAGTATAAATTATGAGGGGATTTTTTTTCTAAAATAATCTTACGGATTACCACTTTAATGTACACATTTAGTCATGATGTCAGAGGTGGAAGTAGGTGACTGACAATGCATGTCATTTTCAATGAGGTTGGAGTTCCCTGCCCTAATGTCTCCTTTACTTCCAATGGCAACAACAACTCACGGGATCGTCGATGCGAAATTCCCAGTTTTCCCAGAGAGTCACGGCAGTCAAATTGAGCATGCAAGTCAGATCTCAGTGAGTTCTACATGATCTCTCGGTTCCTTCCAGCTCTACGCCGCAGGGACGTCGCAGCGTTTTTACTGTGCGGTGTTATCCTCCTTGCGTGGCTTTCCCCGCCATGATGCTCGTGCCGGTCGTCTCGCTGAGCTAACCAGGAGCAGGGCTACGGCGCAAACATCGGCGGCTGCCTCGGCGCTCGTGTTTCAAGCTGCTTAGTGCAGAACTTGCAGAAGCGACGAGAGATAATTGCCACTCACGCAGGGAAATTTGGCAAGCACCTTTCCCGCGAGACCCCCATGAAATGGTGCCTCAACCCCCGAAACTGTCATTCTTAATGAAATGGTAATTACAAACCCAGCGGAACAGCTGAGGGGCCTGCCGGGCCCTACGGAGCCCGAGCACCAGAACAAACCTGCTACAACAACCTGCAGAGAGGAGACAGAGGGAAGCGGGAAGGAGGGGGGGGGGGAATGAAGAACAAGAAGAGGAGGAGGAGGAGGAGGAGGAGGAGGAGGAGGAATAGACTGACAGGGCTGGAGCTCGGTTCGGGAGGAACGGAACGGGAGAAAGTGACGGTTATTTGGGATTTATTTTAGCTGTGCAACCTGAGTTCCTCATGTTGAAGTGTGCCTGCCGCCAGGTTTCTCATCAATAAGGCCGGCTGTGAGGAGGGGGGGGGGGGGCTGCAGAGGGAAGGTGGTGGTGGTGGTGGTGGTGGTGGGGGGGGGGTTTGGTTAAAAGGGGCCACACGGCCTGGTAATTGATTGCTTTGTAAGCGAACGTGTCTTTAACCTTTTGGAGGTCAGGCCCAGTCGGACGCCATCAGTCCTGCCCGGGTTTGAGCTGCTTCCAGTCATTTGTCTTCCCGCCGCCCCTCCCCTCCGCCCCGCGCCGATTTGTCGAGCATGAGATGTTTTGGGTGTTTAGATTACAGGCGAGATGGGAAAACAAAAGGCAAAATGCCACCCCAAACAAAAGGCCCGAGCCCGGATCTCCCGCTGATCTGCCGGCCGGGCAGGAGGCCAGCTACCTGGGGTGCTGATACCGAGGAGCAGGGTGGGCGGGGGTGGGGGGGTCTCGCTGAAACAGAGCCACAGCAGAGCGCCCCCCGAACGCAGCAAGTGCAAAACTTGAATCGGAGCCAGAATGGATGCTGAACAGGAGCCAATGTGAGGATTGAGCAACAGCCAGAATAGTGACATGAGATAGAGCCGGAATGGTGCCTTGAGATGGAGCCAAAATGGCAGCCGGGGACATGGGAGATGTGATGGGGAGTATGGGGCCGATGACGTGTTTTTATTTTCTTTACTCTTCTTCTTCTTCTTCTTCTTCCTCTTCTTCTTCTTCTTATTCCTTTGCTTCTTCTTTTTTTTTTTTTTACAGCGCAGCCCCACCCACACACACACACACACACACACACACACACACACACACATACACACACACACACACGCTGGAGGTCTGTAAGTGTCCCTATGCCACCCTTCCAGCTACTTAGGCCTGTCTGTCTGTCTGTCAGAGCGCCGGAGAGCGGCTAAAGATGATATATCTCCTCGATGATCAGCGCCACTAGCCGCGGCATCACTCAAACACACCCTGGGAGAGGCAACAGGTCAAAAACACACTTGTCCCCGGAGCAACAAGCTGACAAGGTTACGGTGCCTCTCTGTCTTGCTCTCTTTCTCTCTCTCTCTCGCTCTCTCTCTCTCTCTCTCTCTCCCTCTCCTTTTTCCCAGCGGGGCCTCCGCTGCAAAGGAGCGATTTATAGCTGGATCGAGTCTCACAACAAACTGACAGGGAGAAAAGTCAAACTTGTGTCTTCTTTGAGGCAGGTGGGAATGGTGGTGGTGTATTTTCAGACATGATATCTTGTCACCATGAGGTGTAGGGGTTTGTTGGTACAACCGATTAAGTGAGTATGTGTGTGTTTCTAATGTATGAACTTGTGGTTGTGCACATGTAAGTGCGTGTGTGTGTGTGTGTGTGTGTGTGTGTGTGTGTGTGTGTGTGTGTGTGGCGTTAAAAGCCACACACAAGTGTCTGGTGTGCCCTGCCAGTTCCATCTGCTTTTACATCTCCACCGACGTGTTGTACCTGCCACTTCTCTCCCCAGCTGAAGTGAGGTACTCTTA
>NC_137195.1:21488334-21493334 GCF_960531495.2 Zeus faber | reverse complement strand
GCCTCGGTGCACGGGGGAGCAAGGAAATATGATTTGGTCCCAGCGCCACTATTGTCATAATTGTTTTTTTTTTTTTCTTTGTTTTGTTTTTTTTTCTTCCTCGGTGAGAAGAATAAGGGGGGAAAGTGCTGAGCCCGTGGGGGTTCGAGACGCGTCCATGTCTGTGTGTGTGTGTGTGTGTGTGTATGTGTGTGTATGTTTGTGTCTGTGTGTGTGTGTGTGTATGTGTGTGCGTGCGTGCGTGTGTGTGCATATGTGTGTGCGCGCCTGTGTGCACGTGTGTATGTGTGCGTGCGCGTGTGTGCTGAGCGTGTGCGCGTACCTTCCCCTGCAACTGGCAGATGGTGTGAATATCAACACAAGAAAGGGACCCTGGAAGGCCCTGCAGAACAAAAAGTGAAAAGGGTTCCTCGACAGTTACAAAGAGGCCCCATGGAGAGATGGGTGGGAGGTGGCGGGAGGGGGGTGGAGCGACCGGCACCCTAATGGAGAAAAAAGAAAGCGGGAGGTCCGCGGGGATTGGGAGGGCATTCGCTTCCAAGGACATAAAGATAGGGCGGGGAGAATGCGAGGGCCGCAGATCAGGGATTCGGCGATTCAGGGGGGTTTAGCGTGCGCGGAGCCCGGGGTTGGACACCCCACCCCACCCCTGAACCATGCAGGAGCGGAAAGAACTGCGGTTTGATTGGAAATCGTTTGGAAATGGCCTTGTATTGATTAGACGGCAATACGGGGATTTTGTTTGCCTTTTACCAATGACTTCCCAAACCGAAAATATACCAACCCCCCCCCCCACCCACCCCCCCAAAAAACAATTCACTAGGCTTTCCATACGTATCTCCGTTTCATGAGCCAGCGACTTCGCCCCGGCTCCGGGACGAGAGCGGGCGAGATGGCTGTCGCTCAAGGCAGCTCTTCTCGGCCGTGGCATTTCACTGACGTGGCGGGGGCATAAAATCTGTCATTTTCATCATGTTCTATAGTGGGTAAACCTGTTCCCCCGCGGCACCAGATATACGTCGGTGTGCGGGGTTTATGGCCTCGAATCTGGGGGCCGGCCCAATCGATCTGTCGGAGCTATTGGGTTTAATAGGTGCTCAGCTCCGGGTAAAAGGAACAGTCTGGGGAAGGTATATTTAATCACTAACAGGGTGCCGGGGTGACGAGCCCCGGTCACCAGAAAGCTTCTGTTTTACGAGTAGCCCGAGTTTCCCTTCCTACACGGAGGGAGCAGTCTCAGGAGAGGTGTTTTGTCGCTGTTTGCCACCGCTGGAGGTGGCGGTGTTGTTATTTTTCCCGTTTTTATTTCTGTCGTCGACGGAGTTGAAAAAGCGCCGCGCGTTCGCAGTAAAGTCGCTCGGCTTCCAACCAGAATTTCTCCGCCCTCATTTCCTGACGAAGCTTCATTAATCTCAGAAAATGTTTTTTTTTTTTTTTTTTTTTTTTTTTTTTTTTCGTTCACCCACTTGGCTGTTTTTATTCCCAAGAAAAGCCCGGGTGACCTTGGACTTCTCTGGCTCCTCCTCGCGACCACCGCGGGCTCTCTTTTTCTCCGTCTTAATGCCATTACGCCCCGTCCTGCGTGCTCCGAGTCATTGGCAGTGATAGCGGCTGATTAGATTGTGTCCATTGATCGTGCTGTGTGCTGTTAGGGATGGACACTGTGTGGGCTGGCTTCTGCCTTTCCCTTCCAACGACAGACCGACTGTGTCTGAGAAGCGGGACAGGGAGCCCACATACCAGGCGGCAGATTGAGTTATCGATCAGCTCTCTGCCCTGTTTTCTCCTGCCTTTCTCTCCCTCTCCCTCCGTCTCTCTGTGCTGCTGCTGGAGGAGACCCCCGTCCTCAGGATAATGAGTTTCACTTATTGCAGATTAACGGCACAAGGGCTGTATGGTAATAATGGCAGAAATTAGCTCTTTGTCAGCCCCTTTCAGATTGCAAGGGGGGAGTTCTAGAGGAGGAATGTTGTCGTGGAATGCGTCCTTTGGTCCAAAGAGGCTGTGATTTTAACAAGAGGGAATTGAGAGAGGGAGAGAAACGCACGGAGCAACGAGCGTGCCAAAGAGGGGAGTCAAGGGGAGACGGAGAAGGCCTGATTTAAGAAATATCACCAAAGCGAGGGTGGACAATTGCAACGGATGAGCTCTGAGAGGAGAAAACTTAAATTGATGAAGAAGAACCTGAGAGTAATGGATGGAAGAATGGAGGAGATTTTAGGAGCGTACGAGAAGCGTTGAATGGCCAAGGCCGGCCGTACAGGACAGAGGACAAAGAGGGGAGATGAGAACGAGTGCTTTGAGGGAGAGAGGGGAGAGAGGAGAGGCAGAGGGGCGAGTGGAAGTGAAGGATAGGAAATGAAAGGCGAGAGCGGTGTGTGTGTGTGTGTGTGTGTGTGTGTGTGTGTGTGTGTGTGTGTGTGTGTGTGTGTGTGTGTGTGTGTGTGTGTGGCGGGGGGCTGTAGTAGTCACAAAGGCACTAGGCAGTGATGGCGTTTGGAGGGGCAGCCATTGTGGTTTTTTTTTGCCGGCACCCAGATAGGGCTGCAGAAGAATGAATAATGAGGCTTGATTACAGTCTGCGAGACGGCACATCGTTTCAAATCACTCCTCCGGGCAATTACAGGCAGCGCCTGTCACAGTTGTGATCTGTTTTTTTTGGGGGGGGTTTTGTAGTTAGTGTGTCATTTTTGTTTTGTCCTGTAGATGTCTCCCTTGTTTCCCTGAGTCTTCTTGTTTTCCTCACCTGTGTCAATTGGTTCATTGAGTTCACCTCTGTCTTTGGGTATTAGAGTCGGCATTTTGGCTTCCTCCGTGTCTTCTTGTCACTTGCCCTGTCAGTTAAGTTTAGATTTCCTTCTAAGTTGAATCCGATTCAAGGCCTGCCATTTTTGCCTGCCTTTCCTTCTGCTCTGAATCCCCCTTTGGAAATTAAACTGCCGTTTTTTTTTCGAATCCTGCGTCCGCCCCAGTGTCTGCATCTGGGTCCCGGTTCTGAACTCTTACAGCACCAACAGCAGCCCTCAGCCCCCGTCCTTGGACATAATAGGAAGTGATCGTGTCAGAGGACAACATCATCTCCGTAAAAAGGAAAATTGACTTGTTGCCTCCTTAGGTTGGAGCCATTAGTGCCTGCTATCTGGTCTCGCCCACGTTGAAAGCTTCCAGTGTATAGAAAAGGACACACACACACACACACACACACACACACACACACACACACACACACACACACACACACACACACACACACACACACACACACACACACACATAGATGCTTCTTACACACCTTACTCACACATTCACATCCACACATGCCTCTGGCAAACGATTGTGCTTTCTCCCCCCTGTGTGTGTGTGTTTCAGGTATGGCTTTGGAGTGCTAGACGCAGGGCTGATGGTGCAGCAGGCGGTGCGCTTCAGCACCGGCGCTCCACAGAGGACGTGCACGCGGGATGCGCCACTTAACACCAACCGGTGGGAAAGCTGCTGTTTCTGCTTGTGTTTTCTGTTTATTTGTCTTTGTGTGTGTGTGTGTGTGTGTGTGTGTGTGTTTCTGTGTGTGTGCGTGCGCGTGTGTGTGCCCGCGTGTGCGTGCGTGTGTTGATCACTGGATTAAAGTTGCTTGGTTTTGTTTGGATTGTTTGCGCCAGGGCCGTTCCCCGCGGAGGCGTGGCCAGTGTGAGCATCCAATCGGAGGGCTGCCAGGGGACGGACGATGAGGTCAACAGCCTGGAGCATGTGCAGGTCAGGCGCGCTCTGGCTGGGCCGCTCAGACGTCCTGGAGGCTCAGCCGGTTAACACGCTCGCCTCCCAATCAATTTGTCGCGGTCTAAATCACATCTGCCACATCTTTGTTACACGCCGTTCCAAATTTCCTCGCCGATGGCTCCCTTTGACTTGGGGGGGGGGGGGGGGGAAGAGCACTCTTTCTGTACATTTGTTTCCCCGCCACTGAGAGAATGTGCCTCGCAAAGTGCGACACTAGGACATGGGATGCAGGAGGAGGATGTCGCGGTACAGTGAAGCAGGGAGCAAATTCAAATCCCCCGGCAGCTTTTGAAAACCAGCGCTCACAACACGGTGAAGTATAAGTACGGTCTAAGTAACGCAACGCCGTGCCCAACAGGCTCTCTGGGCGTTTTTGCGGTTCGTCTAGGCCCCACAGAGACAGAGAAAAGGTGCCGTCGTAATGTGTAATGTTTTTGTGTGGCGGCGTGTAGCTGTGTGCACATTCCAGCTGCATATACTGTATGTATTATACACCTGTGAAATAGTGGCAAGTTCCAGAGCCGGTCGGCGCGGAAATTGAGGGCCGTCGTCTTTGCGGCTCTCCTCCGCGGCAGGAAAAAAAAGCGTGGGTCAGGCCATTTGCCGCGAGGTGTGATTGATGGATCTGTTGCTGTGGCAACACACTGTAAACAGGAGCAGACTGTCAGTCTTTTTGCAGCTCAGCAGCTCTCTCTGTGATGTGCCATTGTCACACCAGATGTGTGGTTTGAGATGAACAGGGGGGGCACAAAGGGTGTGTTTTTTAAAGGGGGGAGGTGGTGGAAGGGATGTTCTTCATGTAGTAATTTAAATAATGTCACCGCCACCCCCGTCCTAACGTTGTTTTCCCTTCATCTCCTCTGTATTACTATCCGTCCGGGACTTTTTCTCAATAACCACTTTGTTGTTTTTTTATTAATTGGTCCACCCAATTTACCTCCCCCTCGCCTCCTTTCTGTTCCCCATCTTCTTCCTCTGTCAAACCCACCCTCCCTCTCTTGCTCAGGTGAGGCTGAACATCAGCAGTGTGTGTCGGGGTTGCCTCTCCATCGCGCTGGAGTCACCGGCCAGCACGGCGTCGCTCCTCCTGGACGCTCGGCCCAACGACGCCTCCGCGGCGGGTTTCCGGAACTGGACCCTGATGACGCTGCACTGCTGGGGGGAGGGGCCGCGGGGGCTCTGGACGCTTCGGGTGCGAGACAGAACTGCAGCCATCCCAGCACAGC
>NC_137195.1:21480834-21483334 GCF_960531495.2 Zeus faber | reverse complement strand
AAGGCTTCCGCTGGCATCCTGCCCCCCACCCCTACCCCCCCCCCCCCCCTCCGCAGCCCCCACTCGTCTCCCCCGCTGTCTAACGCACCTCACTCTCTCTCTCTCTCTCTCTCTCTCTCTCTCTCTCTCTCTCTCTCTCGCTCTCTCTCGCTCTCTCACCCTCTCTCCTAGTCTATTGTCGGTGTCTCTCGCCCACCTGTGCCCCGCGGAAAATGCGCTATCTGGTGTTTGTTTGTTCAGTACCGAGGCAGAGCTTCATCAGCTCAACTTCCGTTTGTGTTTCTATTTTTATTTTTTTTAGCAATGTTCAAAAAAAAGTGTGTGTGTGTATATATATATATATATATATATGATTTTTAATATTTTTTCTGCTATGATATGTTTCTTCATCTTTTTGGGAGATTTCTATTTCCTCGGTCCTCACCGAGTGTCCTTCTTTTTTGTCAGTGCATCCCCCTCTTTCGGAGTTTTTAATCTGCGTTTTTCTCCACTTTGTCTTCATAGTTTCACACTCTATCCAGTATCACTGATATCGGTCTCACCCCCCCCCCCCCCCCCCGACACACACCGTTCACCACCTCTCTCCCATTCCCCTCCACTCTGCCACAATCTCCGTCTCTCTCTCTCTCCCTCTCCATCTTTAATCATGCACCCACCCACCCTCCCTCCACCTCTCCTCTCCTCTTTCACTCTCGATAGTTCTCTCCCTGGCTTTGAAATCCCTCCTCTCTCTCTCTCTCTCTCTCTCTCTCTCTCTCTCTGTTCTTTGCACTAATCCTCTCGTTTCTCTTTGTCTCGCTTTTGTCTAAAATTCCGTTTAATTTTTCCTTCCTTTGTAGCCCCGGCCGTTCTCACGTTTTTATGCTGTTGTGGTTTTAAGTGTCTTTCTTTGATGTGACGTGAAAATTCCCAAATCCCTTTCCCCGTGTGGGTTAAGGAAAAACTGTCTCCTCTCCTTTCTGGGTTTTTTTTATTTTTTTTATTTTGGCTCTAATTGGTCTGTTGAACCCAATTCTTATCTATTTGTGGATATAGCTGATGTGATTCTATGACGATAACGTCGAAGCATGAACTTTTTAAACGGGAATTACCAATGCGGCGACGAAATCCCATGAATTGCCGAATCACAACAATATGTTCAAGATGCATCGGATTGGATGAATGAGCCACACTTGTGTTATTATCTCATATACTGGCCTAACAGCATCTGAGTGTTAACGTCAGATCATACAGACGGAACACTGGGGAAAGAGGCCCGGGGACAGTAAGACAACATAAACGTCCGTAACATTGGACCTTTTATGGGTGCATAACATTTTATACAGATAATAAAGACTCGTAATGACACCATGGCAACATTTTTGGCAACAATAATGGCCACCAGTGTTTTTTTATTGTCGTTGTTTGCGCCTCTCTCGGTCGGCACCAGCATCAGTTGTTCTCGTTCATTCACATGAGATAGAGTTCATTACTGGTCCCTACGTATAGAACAGTGTTTTAGTCAACTTAAAACATTTTCGTTTTTTTGTTTTTTTTGGGGGGGGGGGGTGCTTTTATCATTTTGGCGGAAACCAAAATTGTATGAATACCTCCACACACCAACAAAACATAAAACACAAATCCTCTGGAATTAAGTAAACATGCTCATTTCTAATCCCCCCACATGAGAAATAGCACAAATTGGAGACTCCGCATTTCTTTGAGTCAGAGTCGTGCTCTGTGGAAAGCTGTGTGTGTGTGTGGGGGGGGGGGGGTCAACCGGGCACCGGCAGGGCAGCCATGCTGGGAGGCCGCGAGGCAGGCGAGGACATATCGATCCACCTGGAGGGTCCAGCTGTTTGTTTACCAACAACAAATCAATTCAGTGCTCTGCTGGGGGGGCTGCCGTGAACTGCCCCGGCCCCGGCCTGGCCCCTGGTCCGCTCAGAGGACACACACGTACACGCACACACACTTCTTTTCACTTTCTCTCTCTCTCTCTATCTCTCTCTGTTGCAGAAACACACAAACTGTCTGTCTATAAATATATGCATATTTATATAGTGTGTGTGTTTGTGTGTGTGTGTGTGTGTGTGTGTGTGTGTGTGTGTGTGTGTGTGTGTGTGTGTGTGTTTAGGTGACTGACCACTGCGGGACAGTGAAGGGCTGCACGAGGCGGCAGGCGGAGGAGGCGGCCGGCACCCTGCTTAGTGCCACGCTGGTCCTCTACGGCACCTACCAACCTCAGGGGAACACACACGGTGTGTGTGGGTGTGTGTGTGTGTTGTGTGTGTGTGTGTGTACATACATGCATGTTCATTTATTTGTGTTTAGGGCTGTGTGTATAACCTAATGTTCGCACATGCGGCTACAGAACGCCTGGTGGACATTTTCCCTTTAAAGCAGCTCTGCCCCTTTTTTTCCCAGTCTTCCTGGGTAACACTGTAAAATACCTTTTTTATTGAATTTATTGATCACAAAACGTAGGCTAGTTTATGATTCATAACTCAGGGGAACCCGA
>NC_137195.1:21465834-21478334 GCF_960531495.2 Zeus faber | reverse complement strand
GTGTCGCACAAATATAGATCTATTTATGTCTTCACATTACATCTCTGCAGATACACTATATTTCTTTGAATTTATGTTTGAAAGTGTGCATGTGGATGTCTTCAGCTTTGTGTACATGTGTGTGTGTGTGTGTGTGTGTGTGTGTGTGTGTGTGTGTGTGTGTGTGTGTGTGTGTGTGTGTGTGTGTGTGTGTGTGTGTGTGTGTGTGTGTGTGTGTGGGTGTGTGTGCGCACGTGCACTCTTGTTGAGCATGTGTTGGTGAGTGTGTCAGGCTACTGCCTTTCTATCTGATCTGCCTCCTGGGCTCTGTGGCCCAAATCAAATGGAAGGAAACATCAATTTCACCACCCTATCTCCTCCACCCCCTCATTTCTCCTCCTCCTCCACCCCCTCATCTCTCCTCCTGCTCCTCCACCCCCTCATCTCTCCTTCTCCTCCACCCCCTCATCTCTCCTCCCCCACCCCCTCATCTCTCTTCTCCACCAACCCCTCATCTCTCCGCCTCTACCCCCATCTCTCCTGCGCCCCCTCATCTCTCCTTCTCCACCCCTCATCTCTACTCCTCCACCCCCTCATCTCTCCTCCTCCAACCCCTCACCCCCCCACCCCATCTCTGCTCCTCCACCCCCTCGTCTCTCCTCCACCACCCCCTCATCTTTCCTCCTCCTCCTTCACCCCATCATCTCTCCTCCTCCATCCCCCTTTTCTCCACCCCCCCCTCATCTCTCCTGCTCTTCCACCCCATCTCTCCTCCGCCCTTTATCTCTCCTAGTCTACCCCCCCTCCACCCCCTCATTTCTCCTCCTCCATCCCTTCATCTCTCCTCCACCCCCCCATCTCTCCTCCACCACCCCCTCATCTCTACTCCTCCTCTACCCCCTCATCTCTCCTCATCCCCCTGACACCCGCCTCCTCTCCTTCTCTGGCTTTCTCCTTGGCTAATTTCTCCCCTCGCCCCTCTCCTCCCCTGCAGGCTCTCTCCTCCTCCTCTCCTCCCCTCCTTCAGTCCCCTGGTCTCTGTGAAGGTGTGATTACACTCCTCTCAGCACCAGTGATCTGAGGGCGCCATGTATGTGCTGGTGTGTGTGCTTATGTTAGTGTATGTGGAAGTGCATGTGAGCTTGATAGCAACATAATGGTATGCATCTCCCTGTGTGTGTTGTGTGTGTGTGTGTGTGTGTGTGTGTGTGTACATGCTAGTATGTATACATATGTAAACAAAAGCTTATGCCTGTTTGTGTGTGTGTGTGTGGGTGTGGGTGTCGGGCGGATGGTGATCCGAGTGGGCTGGCGCCGGGCATTGTGGGAAGCGATCCGCGGACAACTTCTCGGGGATGAATGCCTTCCATTGACAGTAACAGCCTCTCCATTAGATGCAGCCCTTGCTGCGTCCCTGCGCTTCCTTGTCGGCATCGGCGCCTTCCCTCGCTCTCCGAGGAAAAAAAAAAAAGCAATTAAAGCTGAAAAAAAAAAACAGGCTGGAATGGAAACAGCTGAACTGAAAAAATAAAAAATAAAATAGAAACAGCGAGGGGGGGGGGGGGGGGGGGGCGACAATTGTTCGGGTTCCTGCTTTGTGGAAATGCCACCAGGAAGCACCTGGAGATCCATATAAACACCAGTCCCTTTTGTCTATTTGATGGAAATATGTCCTCACGCGTGTGTTTTACCCCCTCTAGAGGGCCTCCCGCGGAGCCTTGTATCCATGGGGTCGCGTCATCTCGTCCCTCAGACGGGTGACCCCCCTCTGGACCTGATCCGCTGGGTCTACAAGCTTGAGAGAGACCGGAAGGTGTCGGCCGCCGATATCCCTTCTCCAAGCAGACATAAGGTACTGTCCCCGAGTCTCACGCACGCACGCACACACACGCACACACACACACACACACACGCATACTGTGATTTACTATTCCAATAAATCACTGGCGCTGCCTAATTTCCTATGGATTTCAATTTCCCCCTGGACAAATCTGCATTGATCAACTTCAGGTGTGAGGATGTGCCAGGCGTCGCTCAGCGTGACACGGTGAAGAATGGCTCTCCGATACCACACATACATACAGTATGTGTGTATACGCACATACGGTATTGGGTGCGTGCGTGCGTGCGTGCGTGCGTGCGTGCGTGCGTGCGTGCGTGCGTGTGTGTGTGTGTGTGTGTGTGTGTGTGTGTGCCTGAGCTGGAGGGGTTTGTGTTTGTGCACACGCAGCACTTTTTGTTCATCTGTGTCTTTCACTGGGTGGGACTTAGCATACAAATCTTTGTATCTGGATAATCCCGTCTGAAAATGTCAGAAACACACAGGCGCGAGATGGGGATCAGTCAGATGGGTCTGGACAGGAGACACGGGGCTTGTTATTCCATCGCCCGTTATATCTTGTTCTACACGGACCCAGTCTGGCCTCACCTCACACTAAATACAGTCATATTGCACCCCTCCCAAGTGTATTTTTCACAGTATACGTTTCTTAGTAAAGTATATTAGACGATGGTAGAATAAAACCACCTTTGAAACCCTATTACCTTGTATGTCATTCTGTACTATTATGCACCGTCTTGTACATGTAGACATTCTTCTCACAGCTCGTCATGTATTTGTGGGGAGGGAGGCGGCGGGGGGAGGTTGGACGTCGAGCGGCCGGTTCACCGTGGGGCCGGGGAGGGCGGGGCGGGTGGGAGGGAGACGATGACGTCCGTCCCTCCAGCCGGTTCCTCCCCCCTAGAGGCAGATCTGAACAAATCATAGAGGCGAGGGGGAGAAATAAATTGGAGAAAAGGATAAATCGATGTTCGGCGGAGAGGCAAACAGACCTCGCAACCCCCGGCCCGGGCACACACGCACACAGAGACACACGCGGGCGCGCGCACACACACACACACACAGGCATGCGAAGAAAAAAAAAATGGCGTCTTCCTTTTTTTTTTTACCTCCTTGGGCTGTATCGGAGAGAGAGAGAGAGAGAGAGAGAGAGAGAGAGAGAGAGAGAGAGAGAGAGAGAGAGAGAGAGAGAGAGAGAGAGAGAGAGAGAGAGAGAGAGAGAGAGAGAGAGAGAGAGAGAGAGAGAGAGAGAGAGGCTCAGATAGAAGACCTGGCCTACAAATGATGTCCTTTGTTTGATCCATTAAGGGGGGGGCGGGGTGTGTGTGTGTGTATGAGTTGGTGGTCAGAGTCAGAAATTTTGGAGAACACCCATCTCTATCCACCTGTAAATCCTAGGCTCTCTCTCTCTCTCTTTCTTTTTCTCTCTCTCTCTCTCTCTCTCTTGCTCTCTCTCTCTCTCTCTCTCTCTCTGTCTATCTAAGAATTTGTTCTCTCAGCCATGGGAGGGGGCAGAGATTAACCCCCCCAAAAAAGCTTCTTGTCACCTGTGTCTGTGTGGCTGGGATAAGTTAGGGAGCACGTGTGTGTGTGTGTGTGTGTGTGTGTGTGTGTGTGTGTGTGTGTGTGTGTGTGTGTGGCTGATTAAAGTGTGCCAATATTTCTGTGCATGTGTGTGTGCACTTTTTTGTGTTGTGTTTCATGTGCTTCTGTGTGTGTGTGTGTGCGTGTGTTTCGTGTGTGCGCGCGCGCATGCTTCAGAGTATGTCGCACGTGGCCCTTTAGCTCCGCTCACCCCCCCATACACGCCCACTATTTTTATTTCCACTACTTAAGAGACATGTGGCCTTTTTTTTTTTTTGTTTTGTTTTTTTTACCCACCCCATCCTCCATCAACACTATGCCGCGATGCCATTTTATTTTATCTTGGGACTCCTCTCCTCGCTCCGTGTCTTTTTATAGTTTTTCCGTTCGTGCCGCACACCGCCGCGCTGCTATTTTCATGAACGCTGTGAGAAATAATTGAAAGTGCCGTGTACGCTGCCGCCTCTGCCGGTGCGCTCACTTCCTCTGTGCCTTGTAAATACTGTATTAGCTGCAGCAGGATTCCACACAACATGGAAGAGGCCGGTGGAAGTCGGCTGAAAATCGCCGGCGAAGGAGATAAAAAAGAAAAAAAAAAAAAAAAAAGATATTTTCTGACTCTTATCAGCGGTTTTATACGGGCCTGATGCACTTTGGCAATTTATATTTCAAACATTCGGCCTTGTAAAAAAAAAATATTCCTTGAAATGACAAAATTGAACCCAATAACTCGGGGGCAATTTTAATGGTCAGTTTCTTCAACAGCAACGAGCAGAGACGCAAACCTGCCCTCTCACCGCCCCCGTGGCCATTCCTCTGCTTTTGAATTTTGATTGTTTTTCCTGCGGTGCTTAAAGTACGGCACGGCTCTCCCGGATTTACGCCTTAGCTCACCTCTCTGTTCCATTTTCACTTTTTGTTTATCCAGCATTATTTGGTTACTCATCATGATCCCTCCTCTTGTCGAAGACCAAAGAGCTGTTTCATCTCTCTCTGATTGAACCATGCACGGTCTAGCCTCCTCTACATCGTCTGCTCTCCTTTCTGTCCACGCCTTCTATGCAACGCTCTGTTTGTTCTTTCAGGGGGCGAAGGAAGCGCCCCCACCCGCGTCCTGGGAAGATGCCGACGGGGCGAAGGCGCCGTGGAAAAGTCCGGAGGGCGGAGTCGGGGAGAACTCGGCCGCCGCCTCCCGGGTGAACTGCCGCACAGCTCGTCTGAATAGAGGATGATCGGTTGTTCGCTCTTTTTTTTTTTTTTTTTTTTTTTTAGCCGTCAAGCCGCTTTACATCGATTACGACAAAGGCAAACAACTCACTGGAAGTCTCATTTTTTAACTCTCGCGACAAATTTCGGAGCGGACACTGCGACCGATGGCCACTATTGGGGATTTTGGTGAGCTGCTGTTATTATAACTGGGCTTAAATGAAATTAACAACTAGCGTATGTGAACTAATGACGTCATTAACGTTAACGTTGGGTGTTACCATATCCACTATCAATAAATCTCTTTTTTCTATTCATAAATTGTGTTGATTTTTTTTAAATGTGGGTGCACTTTGCGAACTCTCCTTCATGTAAATGTCCAGCTGAACAAACTCCTCGCCACTGTACCGGAGAGCGCTGAGCTTTGCCCATTTTGTCCGACATATTTTGTGATGTGAAATCCACACACAGGCGCAACGACTGGGCTCTGACGGTTGGATCAGTTTTTGGATTCAGGGTAAAGGCGGCGTCAGACGCGACAGCTTGTGAGGAGACAATGTGTGGCATTGCACCAGGCTCCTTTGCATTTTCCTATTGGCCCACAAGCATCCTTCTTGTTGATTCATCGATTTTCCCAACTGAATATTGAACCGTGAAGCACCCACATTGATCTAAGTGTGAAAGTATAAAATGGTGTGTGTATGTGTGTGTGTGTATGGTGATACTGTGTGTATATAACAGCCTACGTTTACTTTATACGACGCAGGCTGCGCTCGGGCCCCATTCTGAGTTGGGGAGCGCCTCCTGGAGTGGAGGACCCCGGTGGGACCAACGGGTCATCCTCATCAGGGACGAGGCTGCGTAGGAGACACGTCGTTTGGGGCTTTAAAAACTCAATCCTGCCCACCTACATACCCTATCCAACATAAACACACGAGTCATTTTTTGAGTAGAAATTGTTTCGGGAGCCGTTCTCCCCTCCCCCCTCCACCGTTTGCGTGCCTTCCAAAGTCTCAAAGGTTAGGGAAAGATATGTTTGTCTTTTTCCACTTCAGTGAAGGGTGAATTCAGCTCGGCGCAATAAGAAATGGATTACCCATTCATTAGAGAGCTGTGTCACTCCTCATTGAGTTGGACAAACAACAAATTAATTTCCAGCCGCCTAATTTCTCTCTGTTCTCCGCTGAATTTTAGATAACGTCAAATTACCGATCGCAGCCGCGTGAGCTCCCTCAACCTTTCATCAATTCATTAAAAATTTGCCACAACTGAGACACTCAATGAGGAAAAATCTGTGCATTTTTTGGTTTTCCTTCCTGCGCGCTGTCTAGATCTCCATGATACAGTTTGTTCAAATGATGTTATACTGTATGTATGTTTGTTATATAATATTATACTGGACAGCGGCAGGAAAGTCACTTTGTTTGGCGTTGTTGCATTCAGTGTAAAGCTTTGCATCAAGCCTTTTGATTCCTTTAATGACGGGGTGCGGGGGCTTTGTGATGCCAACACTCAAGATGTCAGGGCATCAAAACATCTCCCCCTCCGCTCTGAATGAAAGACAAGATCGCGCGATCCCACCTTCTATCTGGTTAAGTGCAGGTCGGCCGGTGGTGGCGATATTTTTCGCGGAGTCGGTCGCAATTGACAGGGCAATATTGATGTTTCAATTAGAACGGCGTTACATTGTGCCGCAGCGTGGTAACGCGCTGCGTCTCCTGCCATCTGCTCTGCCTCTGTGTCTGACGAACGAGGCACGTGGGGCTAATCGAGCCGTACATGAGCGATGGGACCGTGAGATGGCGCGTGTGCGCACGCACGCACACACACACACACAGAAGCACATGAAACACAACACAAACAAATGTACACACATGCACAGACATATTTGCAGACTTTAACCAGCCAGACACACACACACACACACACACACACACACAATAAGCACACACATTTATGTACAGACGTACACCATTATCCTACACAGACTCACGCACACACACATCCTTATGCAGATAAAAAAAGGGGGCAAAGAGAAGGAAAAGCTCTGCAGGTCCACTATTTGAGACCTTCTCCAGGAACTGTAGACAGACCTCCCTCCATATGGTTATTGCTGTGCATGCGTGTGTGCGTGTGTTTGGTAAAACTCTTGAAAAGCTTATCTGATTGGGAAGAAAGAAAATGTAAAGAAAAGAAATTCAAAAGGCATCGGCTTCTGCCAGGTTTTTTCCCCTCGTGCTGGGACAGTACGAGCGCTGCATTATGCCTGGCATCGCTGCCTGCCAATCCCGACTCAAAGAGCTCATTGTGCGGATTACCTCGTTAATCTGTTGATGCCATTGAGTCGTATTGCAGGTGTTAATGTGCCAGGTTTTTTTTTTTTTCCTCTCTCTCCCCCCGTCTCTCTCTCTCTCTCTCTCTCTCTCCCCTTTCCTTCTCTTCTCTTGGTGGAGAGGTGTAGTGTTAGGTTGGTAATCTGCTTTAAACACTTTCTTGGGGGAATGAAACATGTTGAAACTGGGCCAAGAGGAGGCTGCTGCGGAGAGGGAGGAACTGGAAGCCTCTGTTTTCGTGCGGCATACGGAGCGGGAAGGCGCGGCGGTCGCAGTGGCGGGCGGTGCCAGTGGGGACGAGGGGGCCTGTGCCGCCGCGCGGCATTGCCACTTGTTGGAATACACCGACGGTCGTAGAGTACCGGAGATGAAAGAGGAAAAGGAGAGGTGATGCCGCTAAACCGGTCCCGGGGGTGCCTTTATAAAAAGAACGGCAAAAAGATATTGCATGGCCGTTCCTTAATAGAGTGAACTCTTAACACTGTTTTTCCCTCCTGATGAACTATCCCAATCCTGTACCAAGAGATAAAGAGACACTGCAAGAAAAATAAGAGCGCTATAGATAGTAGATATTAGTCCTCGTCTACCCGTGTGTGGATTTTTTATGCATTTTTTCCCCTTCCGTTTAAAAATAAAATCGCAAACGTTCACATAAGCACGCCAGGCCAGTAGGGAGGGATCCTATGTCGTAAAACTTGATATCGAAGGCCACAGAGGGACATTAGGAGCGTGCGTATTGAGCTTCTCCATAATAATCATGCACAATACCATGCGGGCACTATTGCGGAAGTCGGAGAGACTTTTAATGGAGACACAGCGAACACCACCACCCACGCTCGTAGGCTCCCGACACAGATTGAGGTCCCGACGTCAGCGTTTTCCAGAAGCTCCGCTTTACTCATCTTTGCGAATAAGCGGGGGGAAAAAAAAGGAGCTTTGGGGAAAAACTCCACCCTGGAAGGCGTCTCCCAAAAGCTTCGTTTTGAGTGACCTGAAACTACGTCTTCGTATGGACGGGAGGCCAAAACGAAACTACGGAAAAATAATCTGTCTGCGTGTGGACAGGGCCTTAGAACTACAGATATCTATAGAGAGAGGGAGGGAGGGAGAGGGAGAGGTAATCCTCCCTTTTTACCGCTCACTGGGGTGGTCCCTTCACCCACAGCTTCAGAAAAAAAAGGAAGGGGGTGGGGGGGGGCAGAAAGGATCTCCCCTCTACAATGAAGCGGAGAGGTTTTTTTTTTTTGGGAAGGTCCAGCTTTAACCAGGCCTTTGAGTGGTCTAATTGCATTGGAATACAGGAGGCCTGAGAGCCAGCTCAGATCACACTGGGCTGTGTGTGTATGTGGGGGGCAGGCGGGCGGGCGGGGTTTGGGGAGGGGTGACACACACTCTGCCCTGCACCTCGGAGAGCCACCCCGCACAAAAAAAACAGCCCGAGACCCCCCCCTCTCCCTCTCTCTTATTAACTCTCTCCCCACTTCGTCGTCACCCTTTCGTACTTTTTTCCCCCTCACTGGCCTTGCCTCTGTTTATTTCTTTTAGGTTCCTTTATTTGTCCTGTTCACTCACTCACCCACCGCTCACCGCTCACTCGCAAGGAATATCTCATATCTGAAGAAATCCTTTCTCGGAAAAAAGAAAAAAGGAACACACTTCTGTGTTATCTGCTGTGTTGTTACTCTGTAAAAGATCTACTTCATAAACGCATTCAGCTCTACCGCTTAATCAGAAATGATAATAATCTCCTTTGTGTTTTATTGCAACCATTTTTGGTTTAATATTGGTTCGCTTACAGTGTGATGAGTGCATGCAATAGAGCTAGGAACAAAGTCGATGTTCTAATGTCCCCACCTTGCGAAGATAGTTTTGATTCAAACTATTTCACAGGGCATTGGGCTACGTTCAGATTGGTATCATCATACCAGTTAATACGTGGCTGTGGACTTTGACTTGTAGTGACTCCAAAATGTTCCATCCCTCCCTGCTGAAGTGGCCAGAAGAGATGGTCAGAGATGGTGCGGCACCTAATTACATGGAAATGCGACGCTTCTCAAGTTTGCTGATCAGGAGTCAAGGGCGGCCCTTTGTCAATCGGTCAAAGATTTTAAAATGGTTCTACTTCTTTAACTCTCCCATCTTTGTTCAAATGGGGTTTGTTGTCGCCGCATCAGTGGGGTGGGGATAAGCCGCGAGTCCATATAATCACAATGTTAAACACTCACCTCCTTCCTGATCCTGCATCTGCATTTCAAAGTCTCCGTAAGCAAAGCTGTATAGGGTTGGCAGCCAAATATCAGATTTGGAGGTAGGAAAGTAATTTATTTGATCCAGTTTAATTTTTGTTTTGCACTTAGTGATTCATCCCATCTGTACTAATTTTACACCACTATGCCATGATAGCCAACATTAAAACATAGAAAGTAAATATACATCTCAAATTATTTTTATATAATTGCAATTATATTTCAATTATTTGGATGCATTATAAATTGTTCCATTATGTTCCCAATTTCAAGGTGGTTATGATCCAAAGACAAACTTTATATGCAAGATGTAAACATGGTTCTGTCAAAACTTGAAATATTTTATGATTAAAGAATAGTATATTCTATTGTCACAAACACACTAGCAGACTGTTATTTTATAGGTTCTGAATTAAAGCTCTTCTATTGCAAATCTATTGGTGTGGTCTCAAAATGTTTTTGTTACAACCTATTTGCAAGGTTGGAGATATAGGTTAGAATATTATAGTATAGATGCTATATATTCTGCAATTTGTAGTGGACAAATGTGGTTACTTTGTGCAAAAATATGAAGCGTGTCTTAATTAAATGTAATTATTTTTGCTCACAAAATTCAAACATGAACAGTTTCTTGGGGACATTGGTCTCTGAAGGATACAACATGATGTATGTGGAGAAAGTCTCCTAATTATACTGTTAAAAATGTAATCTTTACAGCTTCCGGGTCATATAATCACGGCCTACTGTTAATTCAACCCTCACATTCTCTATCATTGAATTTGTATTATTGTAGGAGCTCAGAAGGGATTTAATTTTTATTTATTTTTTTACTGTAAGAATAAGCATGGAAAAACCGTGGTCTCTTTAGTCCAAATAACAAGACCAGCATCATTTATGCGTTGTTAAGCCATGTAATTGGACGAGCCATAGTTTGCATATTACACTATTAAAATAATGTGCTTTGCGTTTCTCCCAACACGACTATTTAAGCTTGTGTGGCGACGTGGTAATTTCTTGAATTACAGCCTAATTACCGCAATGTTCTTTTGATTTGGGTGATTTCGATGTTACGCCACAATGGTGTTCAATATTACTCGAATGAATTACCGAAGCGTGCCTGGAAACTTTTTTCTCCGACGCGACTTAAATCCCTCATCGCATGTGACAGCCACGCAGCTCGCAGGCCTGATGCCTTCGCGTCTGAAGGATTATTAGGCACAATATTCACGATTAAGGTGAGCTGAATTAATGCCCTGTATAAATTAATAATTACTTAATTTATTTATATATTATTAAAAAAAACAAAAACAATAAATGAATATATAAAGTCTACCTTGATCAAAGCCTCTGTGTAATTGTTTTGCTAAAATAAAATAATGGTGTTGAATGTGAAACGTTCACTGTCACTGTGTTGTTCAAAAGAAACGTTTTATCTGGCAGAATACAAAAACTAAATATATGTTTATATATATATATATATATATATATATATATATATATATATATATATATATATATATATATATATATATATATATATATATATATATACATACATACACACATATGTATGTCTTCAAATCCATCCTTACTTCATGTGTGCATAGCTGCTATTCCTAATTATAACGCAATAAATGAACGCATCTAATTTGTTTTCACTTATCCGTGTCTATTGTTTGGTTTAGTTGTTCTGTTGTTTACTTCGAGGTTGTTTTGATTTTTCTCGCTGTTAAGTCAAAAATGTAGGACACATTGAAACTGAGGGAACAGGAGTCTCCGCCGGTATCAGTTCGCTCTGGTCATCGTGTCGCTTTTTTTGGAGAGAGTAGAACGCAGTCCAGGGGCTCTGAGCTTCCCCAAATGCTTTTCTTCGGCAGACGTCTGCTTTGTGATCTGTGTGTGTGTGTGTGTGTGTGTGTGTGTGTGTGTGTGTGTGTGTGTGTGTGTGTGTGTGTGTGTGTGTATTCCCCCTCTCTCTGTGAATTCTCTCTCTCTCCCTCTTTCTCTCCTCCTCTCTCTCTATATATATGTGTGTGTGTACTCCCTCTCTCTCTCTGTGAATCCTCTCTCTCGCTCTGCGCGCATATATATATATATATATATATATCCTCTCTATCTAACTCACTCTATCCCTCTGTGTATCCTCTCTCACTCTCTGTATCCATTCTCTCTCTCTCCCCCTGTGTATCCTTTCCCCACTCTCTCTCTCTCTCTCTCTCTCTCTCTCCTCTCTCTCTCTCTCTCTCTCTCTCTCTCTCTCTCTCGCCCCCTCCGCAGGAGCCTTTGTCCCAGCAGAGGGCCTCTTTAAATAGACCTTTAGATATTCAAAAACACAGAAAGTAGCTGTGACGCGGGTGCTGTTGTTTCGTTTATGCGTCGCTATGGCAACCAGCAGCGGTTTGGTAGGAATGTCCCTCCTCCGGACAATGTCCTCCTCTTCCTCGGCCTGCCCACAGTCCTGCTGGCAGCTGGATGGAGAGACACCTGCTCAGGCCCTTATCTGGGCCATGATAGAAACCCTAATAAATATGTGTGCAAACACACACGCACGCAGACCTGCATTTGACCTTGCAATATTGAACTATTTCAAATTAGTTTGCATAATAGTTAGAATTGTTGATTTGACTACTGTGTGAGTTGCTTTAAAAATTAGACAGATTAATACAATTATTATTATTGGCAAAATGTAATTTTAACATTGTTTTCAATTCATACGTTTTGAATGTTTTCCCAACAATCGCAGTGATTGTTGTGATTGTTTATAGATGGATAGACAGACAGACAGACAGACAGACATGGGTGACAAATGACAGACATGCGGGGAGGCCTTTCCAGCTCAAAACAAAAATGACGTCATTATCAACGAACTTCGTCGGCAGGCCACTGTTTCTGCCGCAGTTATTTCAACACATTTATAAATACTAAGACGCGTTTGAAACTTTTGACGATTTCCCCCCCCCCCCCAATCTGAGACTAATTGCAAATAAGATGGTTGAATATTTTTAATAAATCATTTGACTGACAATGCTCAACCGAAACATAACTACTCATTATGCTGTACAAACTTTTAACGTATTGTTTATTCATGGTTGAATATGTATGGTTGTTCTGATGTGGTGGTCTCGTAAATCTCACATAAGCAAAGCAAAACATATTACAAATACAAAACAACTTTTCAACATGGACTACAGTAGGCCCTGCGTCACTATACAAATTCCCAATACTATTTTTCTTCCAAATATATACATAATAAGCATTACAATAATATGATATTTATCTTACAGAACCGGACAAAAAAAAGTATTTCTGGCA
>NC_137195.1:21310834-21460834 GCF_960531495.2 Zeus faber | reverse complement strand
GTTGTTGTGGGTTGTACAGTATGTCTGAGAGTCATGGGGCTTTAATGCATAATGTCATTATACAGTATGTTTGTGTTTTGGCCATTTTGAGTTGTTATTTATAGGGCTGAATGTCGCTTTGTTGCACGTGGGTGGGTGTTATGTTATATATATATATATATATATATATATATATATATAATTATTATTTTATTTTTTTGTTTTTTTATTTTGTTTTGGTCTCGGATTGAGGCGTAAGACCATGTCGAGCTGAAAGTTATATTGTTCAAAGGGCTTCTACGAGCCCCAGCCCTGGGATTTATATTCGTACCTTATTGATATTTTCCCTACGGTGAAAGGACTGATGATCACCCACTGATAGTATCTTGACCGCATTCAACACACCATAACGGTGACGATGAACTAGGTCAAATTCGATTTTTTTGGGGGGGGGGGGGGGGTATTTATTATTTTTATTATTGTTGTTGTTGTTGTTGTTGTTGTTGTTTTTGTTGGAGTTGCTATTATTATAATTATATAATTCTTATAATAATAATAGTAATTATTATTATCATTATTATTATGATTGTGTTTCCCGTAATGTGGGCGTGGCTTCGGGCCGTCGGCCCACGTCAAGGTGTGCGCGGGGGGTTCGGACGCTGGGCGCGCGGGCGCGTGGGTGCGACGCTCCCTCTGTGATCTTTCCACACGACTGTGTGAAGAGAGGGCGAAACCTCCTCCGGAGCCGCCCCACGCCCTCCGCTCGCTCAGCGGCAGATTCGCAATTAACACGGCGTCACGTTAATTACACCTTCCCCTTTTTTTTTTTTTTCCATCGAGGTGACTGCAGATTTCCCACTGCGCGGTTCACGGGGAAGTAGTGTCGCGGCGCTTCTGGGGGCGGATGGTCGGTGCTCTAGCGCCATCCAGCGATGCCCGGGCGTGAGCCGGCTCGCTTCTTTTTTTTTCTTCCTGTCTTTTGTCTGTGGGAGGCGTCTGATCAATCGGTTGATGAAAACGAGGCTGTGGTTAGATAGTTGAGGTTGAACACACTAAGGAATATCATTACTGTAATATTACGCCCAATTAAAATGTGCCTTAACATGTGGGTCAGCCTATAAAGCCCAGCCTGTTTTATTTTTATTTCTTATCAATTGGAACAGAGCTGCTGTTTCCTCATACTCAACAGCAACAGGCCCTTCCGAACATCTCCGGGTTGTGTTTGTGGGATTATTATTTGACAACGCGATCGGATAATTTTTTTCCGCCGAACTTCTGCGCGGCCCAATTAATGATGATGATGATGATTCCCAAATCAATAACCCAGGACGGTTAATCGACTTTTTTGTGCTGTCTCTCTCAGAAAGTCAGGCAGACATTCGGTCGGTGGGTGGAACTTTCCGCCTTCACACCCGGAGAGCGATCGAAGAGAAAAAAAGCGAGGGTTAAGAAAATAAAATAAAAATACTCTTCGAAATATTCACGTTAAAAGCAAAAAAAAAGTTTGACTTGTAACGGCGGTTTTGTAGAAGAGATGCATTTACAAAACCGCGTAAAATGAATCCCGGACGGCTCCCCGACCGCAACGCCAGCACGTGCCGCGTCGTCGTTCGGCGGCCTCGGCCCGCAATCGCAGCGACTGTAATAAGCCCGCGCCCCCTTAAGTAGCCGACACGAATGCTTTGGCGCGTTCATTTGTAAACGAGTTGTTGTTTAATTAGAACTTTGTCGTGAACTTTGTTGATCAGCGGGGCGAGTCGTGTCTCTCCTTCGGCGCGTAATTATTGAGGCTAATTGCCGGGCCTGTTTGTGGGACATGCTCCTCCCTCGGTGAGGCCGTCTTTATAAGGCTCCTAAAGCAGGCCGCTGACAGACTCAATCCGTAAGACGCCAGGTAAAACAGCCAGATAGAGAGATAAAGGCGGCGAGTTTCCCAAGGAATCCGTGAAGGAACCACAGGTTGTCCGCGGCAAGATTTGTTTTCCCTTTGCGTCCTTTATTAAATTTATTTTTTTTCATAAAAGCATAACTACGTACCTTCATTAATGATGGCGGGGTTTAAAGGAAATGCTGTGTGTGTGTGTGTGTGTGTGTGTGTGTGTATGTGTGTGTAGCATCATTTCCTAAAATCTAAAAAAAGAGTTTTTCCTAATTTAGTGAGCCAAAATGATCTTATACGACAGGGCTCGGTCTGCCAAGGGGGTCTTAAAAAAACCATACATTAGTAAGTTTGGGGAACCCCTGATATGGGCGATCTTCCCATAGTTTTCCTGGCAGGATGCCCTCCGCCGCTTATTTCCAAAAACCGCGCACCATCCCTCCTGACCGGAAAGACAGCTGTTCTCTGGAGGACGCTTCACTCAGCTCCATGCCCGTGCTTGGCTCAGAGCAGCAAGAGAAGCCCTCCGAAGCCCTTTCAATACGGCATCGCTCGCAGAGGTCACGTCTTCCCAACAAGTTGCCTGTTGTTGTTGTTGTTGTTGTTGTTGTTGTTGTTTTGAGAGGGGGCGGGGGCGTTCAATCTGACAACGTTGTATTCTTTAGACTGAACTGTGAAGGAGCTTTCATTTGGATATATTGGCAGGTTGTTGGACAAGCTTTGTCTAGGTTGAAGGCTGTAAACGTCTGCCATATGTGCTGCCTCCAAAAGATGACATTGTTGGCATTGTTGTTGTTGTTTTTGGAGGGTGGGTGGGTGGGTGTGTGTGTGTGTGGGGGGGGCCCGGGATTCTCTCACATGCTTTTAGACAGAACGGCGAGAGGAGCGTCAGGCATGTACGTCTCCGCTGGGCGTGCGCGTGACAGGGGGAAACCGGAGACGCAACATCTTGCCACATAATGACGGGTATCACAGGTCTGAGGCCTGTCTAAAGCCGGTCTGGGGGTGGGGGGTGGGGGTGGGGGTTGGTGGAACTCTGCCGAGCCAGACAACAATGCCGCGCAGACGTCTGTCCCGGGAAGAGAACAACATTACCGCACCACCACCGCTGCCGCCCCACCAGGATCTCTGCAGAGGTATGTTGTGGTGCGAGTGAAGTGGCTTGGAGTGGGAGTGGGGGGGGGGAAGGGAAAACATGAAAAAAAAAAAAAAAAAAAAGGGAAAAGGAGCGGCATCCCACATGTTAAAGGTTAATATTATTCAGTTGTAATGTCTCCATCCATCCGTTCCCCCGGCAGAGGAAAAGGCTCATCCAGCCTTCCCTCCCGTGTCCCCGAAAGACAAATAAAAAGAAAGCCAACTAATTGCCCCCAAACCACCCAAAATTATACAAAAGCATGACAGCGAGAAGCGAAGCACAGAGGAAATGGCCCCTAGTACTACAACAGGCCTACAGATGCTCAGGAGCATCCAGGAGTGGGGGTGGGGGTTGGGGAGGGGGTGGGGGAGGGGGGCGGGGGTGGGTGGGTCCTCCAAATTATTAATTCCGCAAAGGCCGCCTCATTCTCCGTCATTAGGGCACATTACAGGGCCACAATATACATCATTAAACTCGGCATAAACAATTAATTAAAACGCCGTTAAGAAGACAAGCCGATGTCAGGTCTGCTTGGGGTATTAATAGGCCGTAAAGCGTTTAGAGAGGGGCGCGGGAAAAGGGGTTAATTCCACCAGGCTGCACCGCCTTGCAAGTCACGTCATCCTCACTAACAGCTTTGCCGGGTGCTCGGGAATCAGGTGGACCCCTGAACATCACTTGGACACGCCGGCACAGCCTCAGACCTGTCCTTTCCCTCTGTGGATTAATAAAGTATCTATACATCCATCTATCTATCTATACATCTATCTATCCGTCTATCTATCTATCTATCTATCTATCTATCTATCTATCTATCTATCTATACATCTATCTATCCATCTATCTATCTATCCATCCATCCATCCATCCATCTATCTATCTATCTATCTATCTATATATACATTTATCTATCTATCTATCTATCTATTCATCTATCTATCTATCTATCTATCTATTCATCTATCTATCTATCTATCTGTCCATCTACCTGTCCATCTCTGTCCTTCTATCTGTCCATCTGTCTCTCTGTCCATCTATCTATCTATCTGTCCATCTGTCTGTCTGTCTGTCCATCTATCTATCTATCTATCTATCTATCTGTCTGTCTGTCCATCTATCTATCTATCTATCTATCTATCTATCTATCTATCTATCTATCTGTCTGTCTGTCCATCTATCTATCTATCTGTCTAGCTATCTATACATCTGTCGGTCCATCTGTCTGTCCATCCCTCTTGACACAAACCCACTTTGCATTTAACCCCAAAAAAGAACATTCTCACAGAGTATCAGCATAAAAAGCACCGAATGGAAATCAACACATTTCTTCAAAGCAGGTTTCCCTCGCCCCAACAGGCGTTTTCCAGCTGAATGGGAACTACACAACTCACACAGACACAAGGTACCGTCAGTCTTAAGCCTTACGTTTATTAAAAAATCTGGAAACATTAAAGCACCCAGTGTCTTCCTGGCACCACCTTTACACTCGCCAGTTGCCATCTTTTCGGGGAGCAACTGGATACACAACACACCACAGAGCTTTCATACTACGGTACAAGGGGCGTTACGCGGCGTTCCGTGGATGGCAGGGAGGCTGGTGGCACTTCCCGAGCTTGCCAGGGGGTAATGAAAATACATATCCACTAAAGAACAGAAGGTAAAATCAAAGAATATAATTATATCCAGGTATAAATAGACAGGAACATATGAATTTATTCTATAAACAGGCAGCGATTTCTGTAACCCCCAATTTGTTATGCACATTGGGAAAATGTTGCAAGTGCATAAAAAAATTAAATAGTTTGTTTTACCAAATAGATAATTAGTTGTTGACACTTTATTCATCCTAAGTAAAAATCGAAATGAGACTGCAATATAAATTTCAGTAATATCTTTCAAAAAAAAATAAAAAAATCCTTCCGTCCTTGAAGAAAGTAATATATTCAATTGTACAAACGTGATTGCCCTCCACTTCAAGTACTAGAATTCCACGCACTGAAATTCAAGCCTGCACCACTTCAGTGGGAAGACCAGTACTATCAACACCTCTATTGCACCGCTGGCTGGGTTGTCAAAGATATGCAGTCAAACACAAATGGCTTTAAAAAAAAAAAAGAATAACAGGAGACTTCCACATGGCTGCCATTTTAAGGATCACGTATTTTAAATGCATTATTTCTATATAGGGGTGAATGAATAAAGTTTTGCATAAAAATGACAATGGCTATTGGTGTGATCTTATAAATACAGCTGTTACTTAAGTCCAGGATTTTTACTGACTGCTTTGGTTGAAGAACGTAAAAGCAAATGACACATCGACAACACGTGGACATCACATCACATTCATTCATGTGTATAAGGCACATTTATACTCCCCATAATAACTAGCATGTGCTAAAAAGCAAACTTCAAGTCTTTGCAAAAGATAACTCCTCTCAAGCACTTCAAATGTGGCTTAATATATTACAATGATCAATAAATAATTAAGGACATTTATACACTTTCCTTTGCTTTTACATTATACAATTATGTCAATATTCAACATCAAAATACGAAAAAAACCTTCGGTCACAACGGTGCCAAGTCATATGTGTGTTCTAGGGTGGATCTTGTGTTGGTGTTATCCTGACGGCAGTGAAACTCAAACCTGACTCGCTCTACTGTTGCTCTGGCTGAACAGGTGCTCGGAGGAAAACCACCCACATGTATAAAACTGAAAATCAAGTATAACCCCTGAGCTTCAGGAAAAGGATAGAGGTCTAGGTATTTACATGTCGTGTCAAGTCGACGTACCCATCTCAAGTCAATTCACAGTGTTCTATGCGCTCCACCGCCGTCATCCTGGCGGTGACAGCAGGGTTCGGTAGCTCAGAGCCACAGTCCACACTGAGGGTTTCATTACAGCGGCAATGGCGGCGGCCTTGCATTAGAACGCTTTGGAACGGGGGTGGCCCGGCTCACCCAGCCTGCCGCACGCCCACTAAAGAGAATAACAAAGGCAATCTACACAATCTAGCCAAAGTCAAACCACTGTGCGTGTCGATTTGGTCTGAGGAACCTCCAAACTCAAGAGCTTGCCTAAAAAAACCTCGTTTTCTTCCGTCCGAGCTCAGGATAGAGTTACATTTCTTGTAATGCACCGGAGAGTTTGTACTAGGCGTCTGTGTGTGGAGGCGATGTTCGAAAGGAACTTTGAATCGTCTCGGGCCTAACACTAATTGTGCAAAGCAGCCACACATCAGAAATACCAATATTTTAGACTAATTAATTGACTTCTGGCACCTACAGGTCCTATCAAACAAAAGAACAGCCAACTGCCACGAGTTTAATTGCAAGTCTCTTTGTGTGTGTGTGTGTGTGTGTGTGTGTGTGTGTGTGTGTGTGTGTGTGTGTGTGTGTGTGTGTGTGTGTGTGTGTGTGAGTGTGTGTGCGTGCTTGTGTGCGCCCGCGTGTGCGTGCGCGCCTCGAAGCGCGCCAGTGCACTGTGGATTTTAGACTTGGATCACACTTCATGCATTAGCACATTTGCTGGAAGTTGATTAATTTGAGATGACGGATGCCTTTGCCGCGGCGTAACCGCGTCACGTTGGGTGCATTTCATTGCAGACGAAATGAAGACGTCGCCCCCCCCGTTTGCAATGACTTTCAAACAGTTGCGTGTCTCTGTAAATATTTATGTGATAGAAACATTGCGATAATCTTTGCATAGCCTCCTGCGAGCCTGAGAGGCGTCGCCGTGTTTTTTCGAGTTGGTTGTGATTTCGTCGACAGAGCCCCCCTGTAAATGCCACAGTTGGTCTAATATTTGAACAGGGTTTCCTCTCCTGCCATTCACGTTTAACAACCCAATTTGTCGTGTTTTCTCCGTTAGAGTCTCCCGCGCAAGCCCACGCTACAGGAAGGACTTTACTGCGACTAAGTCAAACCGGTCGGGTGTTCTGCGGTGCTGCCAAATTATAACGTAAGCTTAAAGTACGGAAGGACGGTCACTTTACTGGTTGAAGAGAAGCGAACGATGCGGACAGAGGACCGTCCGCAGATCCTGACTCATGATGCCGCGCCTTGCGTTCAGACACCCGGGAAAAATGTTCTGGCCGCTCTTGTTCTGGCGATAAAAAGGGGAAATCTAGCGGTACCCTGATTTCAACGTTTAAATGTAAAACAAACGGAAGAAAAGGAAAAAAAAGAGATCACATTCAGCAGTCTGTTGAAGGGGAGTTGGGCGGTCGTTGACTTTGCCGCGTCCAGCTGACTCAGTCAGTCTGACTCCGTTCTTACCACCTGGGGGTCACTGATAACGACCGTGTCGGACTCCTGCGCCGGCAGGTGAGCAGCTAATCGGAGCCATTTTCCATGGGGACGGCATCCTCGAGTCAACTACTCTCCCTCCCTCTGGATTTGGGGGGGGGGTCACTGGGTGAAGCTCTTCTTGATGGCCACGTTGGGGAAGAGGCCGGAAAGCTCCTGGACCACGCGGGTGTCAACCTGCGAGCAGAAGGAGACGTCCAGGAGGAGCAGCTTGGGACACGCCTGCAGCAGCTTCTTTAAGGCGGGCGCGCTCACCATCCGCGTACCTGCCAACACAGTTACATGCCATTTTATCCATTGTGAAATAATATAACATTTTGGCAGTTTTGTTGCGAGGAAAAGGCAGGTTTGTGCATACAAAAAAACAAGATAGGATGATGTTTTTATTAATATAGATACGGTCATATTGGTCATCAACTTCACCATATGTGGTCCAACACACTGAAAGAATATGTGCTGTATCTAAATAGTACATAAATACTTTTTATTTCTGAGGAAGAAATGAGAATGTATAAGGTTCTGTGTTGAATGGAATTGCAAACCGCAAGTTTTGACATGGTGTTCTATTTTGAGGTGTGACGCATCTCATCCAAGTAGGTCAACGGCTGTAATTCTTACTCCCCGCAAATACTGTACTTTAATGGATATCAATGTTGTCAACCTTTAAAATGTGACGACGCAAAGTTTAAAATGGCCTCTTAAGCTCCCCAGCGTTGCAATGCCTTGTTGTACAGTATAACAGCATGCAAAGAAATTAAATGATTAACATAGTCATTGTGGTGAAGCTTCATAAAGGCTCCATTTCGTCCTTATGAAATCTTGAAACTGGTCAGACATTTTGAAGAAAATTCCTGGAATACTTTTTCATATATTTTGTTCACATACAAACAGACCAAACTTACCAGAATGAAAACAGAAGTAACACTATCATTATCAATTGAATATTGTATTTATACGAGAAAGCAGCAGCAGCAGCCTACCCAGGATATCGAGGTGCTGCAGGGAGGGGCAGTTGGCTGCCAGCTCCTCCAGGTCCGAGTCGCACACGGTGCGGTTGGCGGTGAGGAAGAGCTTGCGGAGGCGGGGCAGGTTGCGGGCCAGGTGCTGGAAGCACCCGGAGCGGCTCTGCAGCGTGGGGCACCAGCCCAGGTCCAACTCTTCCAGCATCCTAAACCCAGAGGGTGGGATTCCGGGAGGCGGGGGGATAAGGTCCCGATGCAGCATCGTTAGCAGAGTGGAGCTACGGCTCTCAGATTTACACTCGTGGGACACGGCAGTTTACCTCACACAGAATTTGTCTTTGACCTGACTTTGACTTCCGATAATGGAGATTACACGGCAAATTGGACAGAAGGTTCCATATTTTTCGTTTTGTTTGTTTTAAGATATATTTTTGGGCAATTTCGTTTCGTTTTATTTTCATAGATCAGTGGAGAGAGAGACTGGAAACATTGGGATAGAGAGAGGGGGAGTGACCTCAAGCCGGATTGGAACCCGGGCCGCTGCGGCGCTTTTGTGGTCAGTGCAGTATCTGGCTGCACCACCGGGTCGCCCCGAGAGATGGTACGCGTTGTGCATTTTGGCCGACCCACCTGCAGCCAGAGACCAGCTCAGCCAGGCCTCGCTCTGTGAGGTTCCTGCAGCGCCACAGGTCCACGGAGCGCAGCGAGCGGCACCGTGTGCTCAGCATGCTGGCCACCACGTCATAGTCTTCAACCTGGAGGCATAACACGGTTGTAATATTGAATTTGGGCCAACATTCTAGAGAGCGACATCTTGGGCAAACCAAAGCGTGTGTGAATGCATGTTAACCCACCCGCACGCAGCTCCCCAAGTTGAGATGTCTCAGCTCTATACAGAAGGTCAGGATGCTCAACAGTGCCGTTTGCTGCGGTGAACAAAAGTGTGAAACTGAGATATGAACCTCAAAAAATATAAAAACATACTCATGTAACAGGGGGAAGCAATCAACTTAATACATTTAAACAATTAAAATACACTTTTTTTTAACAGGTTTAATATACTGTATATAACAATATATGCTAATAGTATTAGTATAACAGTATATCATAATGTCAATAGTATAATACACACACAAACATACCGTATATATACATACAGTATATATATATATATAAAAATATTTTATATATATATTTATATATATTATTTATTTGTTTTATACATGCCGAATTGCAGTACAAGTGGTCACTGTTACAAATGAAGTATAAAATGAATAACTTAAATAAGTCTCCACTGCTCGTCACACACACGAAACACTCATTTCATAAGTGTAACTTAATACAAAATTACACGTTTTTTACTCTCACAGCCTCACCAAGGGCACGCACCTCTTCACTGGCACTTGGATAAGAGATATGGGGATTCAGCTTGCAATTGCTGACACATGAACCTCAATGGCAGGGGAAGGTGTGAGACATGACACTTCAGTGAAAGCTTCTTGTGTTGACTGTTTTGTGTGCGGGTAAAATGGCGCGTGCATGTGTGTTTGTGGCCTCTCGCTGGCATCTCTATAAGCAATTTTCTTCCGTGCGTGAGCTATTTAATTAGAGCCGTGACAGGCTAATGACAGCTGAGATGTTAGGCCCTCAAATACACACACACACACACACACACACACACACACACACACACACACACACACCTCACTATCTTGGCAAATAACAACCCAAAGCATGCTCCCTGGAAATTCAGAAATTCTACACCTTGTTCTCTCTCCGAGCGCTGGCTCCGCTGCCAGGCCAGCTGCCTGCGTGCAGCCTGAACCATGACAAACACTTGAGAAACGCTGAGGTGGAAGGTGGGGGAAAGAAAACCCCAGCTGTTTTTCCACGCAGGCACGCCTGGACCTGAACGGCCCGGTGTCTCCGGGACCCGAGTTAACCAAGTTCATTACAAATAACAACAACCGAGCTTTCGTCGCAACATACTACACTACAAGGCCTCAAATGAGCAAATGGGTAGAAAGAGATATGGTAACCATACAACCTTTATTTTAGCCACACTTTGATTTCTGTGTCTGCATGAAGCAACAACTAAACAAAGTTAAAAAAAAGTGAGTTGTGTCTTTATTAAATGAGCATGGAGAGATGTACAGGTACATAAGGAAACAAGGACAGAATGAAGGAAGAAGGAATGGCAACGCACAGTTTCTATAGGATATCAAAGAACCTTCCAGCAAGGATGATTTCCTAACAATCTACAACATTCAACATCTACCTATCTGGGCATCAAGAGCCAGTGCCGGCTAAACTAAAACCTAAAGCCACAAGGACAGACTGAGGAGCCAACGGAAACAAGGGCAGACTGTAACTAGGCAACAGCTTACAAAAGTGCTACATTTTAAGGGCAAAAGGCAAACGCAGAGCCTTTTATAAGAAATCTTCCACAACAAGGGGAAAATCATACTAATAATTAGTATTATTAGGGTTTCTATTGAGCTAATGTGACAAACCCAGAAGCTCTTGTGACATAAATGCGAGAGCGCTTTTGGGTGCAATGGCTAGAAAGAGGCTAATGGGAGATCTTAATGAGTAGAACGCTTTCCCTTCTGCTAGCGTTGCAGCAAAAACTCATTAAACACTGTCTGTATGGAGCAGAAGGAAGAGCTTATTGCTATGGTGGAACATGGCATGGCATAGGATAAAACCACTCCAGAAACCGGAGCTGTTTAGATGTGTAAAGGACACTCTGATAACAGTTGGAAGCCCTCTGCTGTCCAACAAGAAGCAAGTCAAAGGCATGGCTGACCATTGAGCCTCCACCATCCACATCGCTGTGGATGGTGGAGGCTCAATGGTCAATGGTGGAGCTGCGGGGGATGTTAGCCAATCAGATTTGCAACAATATCGTTGGCGGCTTCAATTAGCTCCAGCATGTATGTGTAGACTGGTCCTCTTTCTTCCGAAAAGTAAACACCTCCATCTCTGCTAAGGGAATCCAAAATGACACCCAGATCTTGTCCCTGATGGTGTTTTTGTAAATAAAAGATCCACGTATCATGCTTTCTATGTTTTATATTCAAGCAGCACACAGGCCCCCTCAACTTTCAATGGTTTTCAACATTCACCCACCTCCGCACAGGACCTGGACACGTTCAGAAGGGTCTGAGTGAGTAAGACTATCATTATTATTAAAACTATACCTCTATCTTGGTGCGGTAGAGCACCAGGCGGCGGAGGCGCGTCAGCTTGGAGATGTGTGTGAAGGCCTGCGAGTTGAGCCGGTCGCAGGAGGACAGGTTGAGCTCCTGGAGCCCGGGGCAGGTCTGGGAGATGACCTCCAGGCAGGCCTCGGACAGGAAGTGGCAGCAGGACAGCTCCAGACACACCAGGCTGAGGCCGCAGGCCTTCGTGAAGCTGCGGGGGCAGACGGCAGGAGACGGAGGGCAAAGAGGGAAAGGACATTGAACGGACATTGAATGCATTCTCACATGGTGGGGATGCATTGGAGCAATGGCCTGATAAACAAACATTTTGGGCAGTACTTGTTTTATAAGTCTCTTTGTGTGTATGTGCATATGGTAGGAGTTATCCTCCCCCCGCTAAAAAAAACAAAAACATGATAATCATCGGGGCACACCATTTCTACAAGGTGACTTCCCCTCCCTTTCAGCCTGTGAGCATCGCTATGATAACAGCCCCGACCCTGCTGTCACTGACCTGCTGAAGCCGGACGGGGTGAGGGCCCCGCGGTTGCCCGTCCAGGACAGGTTGAGCCTCTGGAGGAGGGCGCAGCGGCCCTGCAGGTGTCCTAGCGAGGCGTCACTCAGCTGGGCCCAGTACGGCTGCAGGCTCAGCTGGGTGTACTGCAGCGGGTCGCAGCAGTGCTGGTGCAGCAGCTTGCAGCTCTGGGCCAGACGGCACAGGTCTGGCAGGGTCAAGTGGCTCAGGATCAGTTGGATCAGCTATTGATGGCAAATTGGAGGATGGGGGGGTGGGGGGTGGGGTTAAGGAGAGAAAATGACAGGATTAAAAAAAAGAGAAAAAGATAAGCTATACAGGGACACACAAGGAAAGCAAGGAGGCAACAGCATTGTGTCAGAGTGCAGCTAAAAACAGAGGAAGAGGAGAATGGAAGAGAACGGAGTAAATAAGAGAATTGCAGAGAAATCTGTCCATGGCTTTCATGCAGGTCCAAACACTGACCATCCATCAAACAAAACCCTGATAGTACAACTATGTGTGAAGAGTCACACCTTTTTCTCCAAGGCTATGTGTGTGTGTGTGTGTGTGTGTGTGTGTGTGTGTGTGTGTGTGTGTGTGTGTGTGTGTGTGTGTGTGTGTGTGTGTGTGTGTGTGTGTGTGTGCGCGTCCATTGCACATGCAGTGCTCAGCTGAATATCAGCTGACGGAAAATAGCTGTATCATGTTCCTGAAACAGACACGCACAGGGCGGCTGTGGAGAGCTCTGCTTAATGGCAGTGGTTTGGAGAGGAGATGATACGTAGAGTATCAACAACACCGTGTGTGTGTTTTTCCTTTTTTTTCTGCTCAGGCTCAGACAACGCAACCTTGTCTTCATGACAGGAAAATGGCTCTGTCGGTGAGTAAAAGATCAAATGTCCAAATGGGCTCCAGCCAGCACGCCTGTTCATCTTGTGTGATAGCCTAAACACGTTGCTCGTGTGCAGGTGCTGTTATCGGGCGGCGTTAGCACCTCGTAGGGGAGTCGGTCGAAGTGACCGTTCCCCGTGCTGAGGGGCTTGGCGTCGCCGGCCGTTCTGAAGGGGCCCGCCATGTCGGAGAGCTCTTCTTCGCTGTCGCTCAGGTCACTGATGTCGATGATGGGCATCTTGTAGAGCGCCAGGATGGGCCTCTCCCTCACACCGCGCAGGATGACGGCATCCAGCTCCGTGTAGTACTCCAGCAGCGAGCTGTTGACCTCCAGGCGCAGCAGGTTGGTGGGGAAGCTGAGCTGCTTGATGCCGGGGGAGAACTGACGCGCCTGAGGGGTCAGCACCTTGGTGGGCTCCCCTGACCACAACACCTCCCACCTGGGGGGACCGGGTGGGGAGAACAAGCACGCCTTAGCATACATATATATATATGGATCTGTCGTGTGTGGAATGTAACCACGAGTCACCTCAAAATGTTCCGCTCATGGCGATTAGCAAAATCTCACTACTTCTACCTGTGATTTTTTTTCTCTTGGATTATTTTTGTAAATTGTTTCCCAGTCCCAGTATGTCTTGGCTCTGGCTCCACCAAACATTTATAAACTCTTTCCCTCTCCTGCCCTAAGTAACTTATGAACACCTCCCCAACATTAGGGATACAAGATAACACCAGCACCACTTCCCCACACAGTATATGAGTTTAGAGATATGTGTCTGTCATTCCTGCTGAAGCTACATTTGGTGTTTGTGATGCAATGTTTCTCACCCAACCACATCAGGCGAAGTAGCTGTCTTACTGTAGAGTCTGTTCCATTCATCACATCACAAAGCCAGTGAAACAGGTAGTCAGAGAATATTCAGACTGACCCTAAGACAGTCCTGTCATTATCAGAAGCTGAAGGTCACGTCGAAAAGAAACCTCTTAACACAGTCTCTCTGCTTTGAAAAAGCTGGACTGTCAGTAACGATGTATTCATTCCACATCTAACAGTTGAAATACAGAGTTTAAGAATCGTAACAATGCCAAAAATAATAATGTTGCCGATGACATGATTACGACAAATGCATATTGCGTAACGCTTTATAACAACAGAGTTTTGCACGAGAAAGACATGCTTAAATGTCATTGTTTATTGCATTATAGTTTAAATTCAAATTTTGACTATGTTAACATTAACATTAACAAAAAAACATGGCAAGGTTTTGTCTTCTTTGTATGTGTGACTAAATATTGTAATGACATGACAATAATAATAATAAGACTGCATTTCAAAGTAGCCACAAGTTCTACTGTAATCATAGGTTTTGCTGTCAAAGCATGTACGAAACCTGAGGAAACAGACATAGGAAAGGCTGGGCTGCAGAGGCATTCTAAATATCATACACAGGAATAGAATATTAAATACATTATTTTTCCATATAGGCACTTAAAGTGTAGTAGTCATTTTGTGCTCTAACTCCCAGCTGTGCTATTGAGCAACCTCACACACGCACTAAAAATAATAAAGTAACATCAAGTCAGGGGGTAGTTATTGTCTGCATATTTAGCATTGACAGGAATATTATTACATTTACCATTTACATTACCACCCACAGGAAGGAGCTTTGACTCATTATTTCCCACACTTATTTCCCAAGCCCGAGTCTGAGTGTAGCACATGCAGGGTCATCGGCTCACCACTGATAGAGATGTTGGTGGTCATAGCAGACACTAATGCATAGTGATCCAACAGCCAATATGGAGCTCTATATGCCTCCATATTTCACACTGCCTGCCATTTATTGCCAATGTTCCACTGAACCAATTTTGTTACAAGGTGCTTTCGTTAGTTTCTGGATCAAAATGAAATTACGCCATAGGTTGTACTTCCTAACTGTACTTCCTATGTCACTTTGCCACACGAAAAACACAAAACGACCCATGTGGAAAAAAAAAAAAAAAACAAAGCACTAACTTTTGCTCACTAGCTGGAATTGTGCGTTTAGATTCTGACTTTTGAGAACAGCCTTTTGATACTAGTGGGAATTATTGGCATTTTCTTTTCGAGATGGATGTTTTTGCCTTTACCTGACATCACTAGGGGGGTTCTGGGAGAAGGGGTTGAGGGAGCATGCCAGAATCTGCACAATGGCCCCAGGGTAGTAGGTCTCCAGCACCTCCACGGCAGTGGGATAGACGGGCTCCTCGAAAGCCAGCTCGATGTAGTCCTGGCTGCGGAAGTCTTTGGGCGTGCGGCGGAAGCGTGGCGGGGCGCTAGCACACTGCTCCCACCAGGTCCCATAGGCCCGGAACACGGCGGTCTGGGTAAAGTCCCCAGAGCTGGGGTAGACGTTGGGGACCCCCGCGAGGTTCCACATGGTGTAGGACATGCTGTTCTCGCTGCCATAGTGGGAGCTAAAGTCCAGGACCTCCTTGGCATACTGCTCCACCTCCACGCTAACCGGGAGCACGGCCCTCTGGCTGGACTCCACGGCCCGGCGACTGTTCAGCACCTCTCCGCGTGTCCCACTCCTGGAGCGCCGCCGCAGACAGATATAGTAAAACATGCTCAGCAGGGTTAGCATAGGGAGCTGTGGGGCCGGGCAGGGGAAGGGAGGCTCAAAGGAGAAAGACGAGACCTTCCACCAAGCGGAAAGCACGCCGGCTCAAAGGTAAGCCTCTACAAAGCGCAGGTTAGAGGCCCAGCCACATGCACGACCTGTTGGTTAGACAGAGAGAGACGCATTTATTAGTGGGAGCAGTACGTTTGCGGAGTGTTTCCTGCATGGTCGTCTATCAGGTCTTCTTAAGACTTATTCAATTTGTGAAATTGGTATCCCCATGCCAATAAGGCTACAGTGTAAGATAAAAACAAATTACTACAAATTGTGTCCAGTCCTATGGTACATTAATATTGATGAGGCATTATTGTTATTTGTTAGCATATTGTGAGGGTTGAGTAAAAATCTGATGTTATGAGTAGTGATAGGGAAAAAAATGCAATTCAACACACATTTGCATACTAGTAAAAGATACTTGAATAATAAGCTGATGCTGTGTTTGTGCTCAGCTTTATAGGGTTGAAGGGTGTCGTTCTGTCATACTGACACTCTTCTAGAATACAATCTCCCATGTAAACTTTGATTTGATCAACCCAGAGAAATATTTTGATTATTGAGAGTTATGAGTGATATTGCTCAGTTATTTTAATGGAAAAAATGCAAACGATAACATGACAATAGAGGTACAGTGGATGCAAGACTAATGTGTGCATTCACCCCATATTCTGCATCATTGCGCCCCTGGCACAAAATGCTGCACACTGTCCATTATTATTAGACTCATTAAAACACTGTACATACAACCTGTACATACAGTACATATACATTTTTTTTTTATTATGGATTTCTGCTGATATTTATATAGATTTTTTTCAGATTAATTCTATAGATTCCTTCCTCCAATTTTGAAAAGTTTGCCCCTTGCGCTACACTATTTGTATGACTGCGTGTGACATAAAAACCTTAAACCTCTTGGATTTTTAAAGATTCCTAGTTACACAGCAGCTTTTAAGCGCCCACACGGACATTTGACACCTTTCACAGACACATGGGTAACGTCTCTGAATATGGAATCATTGCTGTCAGACTGTCCGAACAAGGTATAGTTAGTTGACGTCGCCAGGACCCTCCCCGGGCCAGAGCGCGCCCCGGCTCCCCTGCCCTGCCTCCCCGGTGCGGGCCTACAAGTCGCTGTCTAGCTAACTGACCGACTGGTAAATCCTACATGAGATCGAAGACATTTGAGTTGGCAAAATGTCAAAGTAAATTCGCCGGCGCTCCTGATAAATTGTCGTTTTACGACGTGTAACGGGCTCCGGTTTCACAGCAACACGCGATCGATTACTGTCGTTAAATCAGCGATCGTTGCTTTCAGTCTGACAAGCCGAGCTGTCACAACACGCCGGGCTCTAGCGTTTGGCGTAGCTACAGTGGAGGAGAAAAGGCGTCACAAAACCCAACCAAAAGACAATGATATGAATTTGATTTACGGTAAACGGAGGCCAACGTGTCCATTCGTGCAATTCGCGCGTCGTCTTTCCATTTGTTGAATATTTCTAACCATAAAACGGCCACTCTCTGTGTTGTGTTTGACTCCGCTCCGTCTCCCACACGCTGTCAACATCCGGTCTGGAGAGGGCATCTCCGCGCAGGGGCTTCTGGGAAATGTGGTTCTTCGCCGCCGCCGATCACCGATGCGATACAATTGTAAGGATTTAGGTGAGTAGATGGATCTGTTTATTTTACTCAATTTTCCACGTTTTGTACATTTCGGGAACGACAAGTCTTTTGTGCTCTAATAATATTTAGGGCCGTCGCCGCGATCATCACATTTTAGTTGATTCATTTCGGTTTGTTATTTATTAGCTCCGAGTTAAGTTATTTAAAAAGAAGATTGCCTGAAACCATAATGTTGAGATGCTAAATTATTAATCCGGTCATTCACTCTTACGGTTTTCAAATGTTTTTAATAAAATTAATCCATTATCATTATCACTCCTATTTTGCTACATTTCTCCTCCTCCTCCTCCTCCTACTACTTCTTCTCCTACTCAAACTACTACTCCGACTAAAACTACTACTAATATTACTACTACTTCTACATCTACTACACTATTACTACTACCACTACCACTACTGTACTTCTACCACTATACTACTACTACTCCTACTACTATGCTACTACTATACTACTTCCACTACTTCCCTCCCCATGGCCTCCGTGGAAGAGACAAGAAACAAAGAAAGAAACTTGCGTAAAATGCGAAAGGCCCTCTCTAGAGCCAGTGTTTGGTCCGTGCATTCTGGGCTACTGTAGAACAAACATGGCGGTGCAACATCGCGGCCTCCGTGAAAAATACTCTCTCCCTATGTAGATAAAAATGCCTCATTTTAAAGTAAAGAAAAACACAACAATTCTTATTTTCATGGGATTATACACTAATTAAAACTTATGGATAATATATTTTCCATTTCTGCCAAGTCTGTTCTGTAAATTGTACACACTGCACCTGTAAAGGGCCTGTAAGGCACAAATAAATGTGTTCTAAGTTTGTCACACCACAGAAAAACCTCAAACCACCCAGCCAAGTTTGAATGATAAAAAAAATTGCCAAGCATATAAAATTTGGTTTCAAAATCGTGATGAAAAAAAAAAAAAGGCAGTTCTGTTCTGCCCTGTTCGGAGACGCTGAGGCGTCGTGTCTGCTGAAGACGCTGAAACCACGCCCAGTCGCGATAATCATGTTCAACATTTATATTGGAGTAACTTCCCTGTTTAAATGTTCTGCTGAACCCAGTCCCTTGTGTCTTGTTGCTCCCTTCAAAGCGCTCTGTCTGTCTGACTCCCCGCTCTCCGGTGCCCCCTGCTGGCTACTCCGCAAGCCAGGTCGGGGCTCCACGGCCTGCTAGCATGCAGCTAATGCCTACGTAACCAAACCCTGCACGGTCAAACCCATGGGAGGGTTATTTTTTTGTTCCGGGTGCGGCACGAGTTGACGGCCTTCCTGAAGACACCTTTTACTCAAGATGTTTATTCCCCAAAACAGCGTTTTATCCCAAACTCCAGGCTGTTAGCTTAGCTTATTTCACCACTGATGATCCGATTCCGACCTGGTGTTTATAAAGTGTTGGGGAGTGGGGCCATGCCAAGTATGACCACCCTACCTCATCGAGTCGTGATTTAGCCCCGCCCCAAAAAATCCGGACCACAAATATGGTGAGATACAGTTTAACGATCTAACTCCACAATTTAATACTTCATCCTTCAGTCTTTTCATGTGTTTTCAGCAACTACTTCATAACGTGTAATAATGTGTAATGTATAATGTGTTTAGAAACAAATCACTGGATTCGCTTTACGAGAGAAACGCACACGCGAACCCCTAATGTCCTCACACACACACACACACACACACACACACACACACACACACACACACACACACACACTATGTATCCAATGATGCGGCAGAGTCTAAATGGAGCGCTGGTCATATTTTGGCTGGCAATTGTCTTCCCGGGGCATCGAGGCTCATTACTGTGTTGTCATCCCAAAAGAAAGAGCGAGGGGTCTTCACGGAAACTCCGGGCGGACAATCGGGAGTCCAGCTCTCATTAGAAGGGACACTGACCAGAGCAGATAATTACATCTCACTAGAGGAGGAGCGCTCTCTCTCTCTCTCTGTCTCTCTCTCTCTCTCTCTCTCTCTCCAATGTTATACGTAAAAAAAACAAAACCCTCCGGAATGTATCCATTTAGGTTTTGCCGCCGTTCGTCGGAGTGTTCTAAGATGAAAATGGTCAAACCTACGCCACGAGTATACGAGAACTAAGATCAGATTCTTGGCGAGCCTTTGGCTATTAGCGTGTCATCACCGACGTCCGAGGGTTTGGAGTCGGAGCCAGGGGAAGGGTCAGTGATTCACGGCTGAAGCGGACAAATGCGACAAAGACGGATACACTGAAGAGCATTAGAGAAGAAGGCCCCCCTCCCACAGAGAGAGAGAGAGAGAGAGAGAGAGAGAGAGCGAGAGAGAGAGAGTTCAAACAGCGCCGAGTCAGAGTTAACAAGATGGGATGATGTGAATTCGGGGGCCGGTGGGCATTGCTCTGTGATTGACAGCCCAAGCCGCTGTCAGCTCCTGCGGCCCCGGCGTCAGCGAGCCACGCTCCCGCCGACTGTCAGTGCTCCGTTCTGCTCCACTGTGCCACGCACGCACGCACACGCACACACACACACACACACACACACACACACACACACACACACACACACACACACACAAAAAACGCGGCCTACTTTCTCTCTCTCTCTCACCCGCACACACGGACACTTGTGCACAGTGACCCACACCACAGGTTCCGCCGCTGCGCCCCAGCTGTCAAAAGCCGGTTAAAGGAAGCATCCGCCCGGAGAGAGTGAGAGAGTGAGAGAGAGAGAGAGAGAGAGAGAGAGAAAGAGAAAGAGAGAGAGAGAGAGTTGAACCCACTGTACAAAAAAGGTGTCATCCCCCTAGTGGGCTCCTCTCCTGCGCATGTGTCCCGGGGGCTCGGCCCGTGCGCCGGCAGACCTCTGACCGCAGTTTCGGTTGATTTCGTACGTACGACGTGCCAAGGACCCCGGCTCGTGCCGAGGTCATCGTGTCACACAAAAAAAAGCCGCGGCTTATGAATGGATCCGCGGCTTAATTACCCGGCGACGAGAAGTTAAACAGCTCCACGGTCAAAGTGACAGTGCAACATGGTGAAGCGGTCGCGGTGCTGTAACGTAGCACGGCATTATTATGCACGTGCATGTGACAGCGGACACAGGTATTAACAGCGAACACTGTCAACCTGCGACAACGAACAGGAAGTCTGAGCAGAAGTTTAGACCAACTGGGAGGACAGAAATGGACAAATGGGGATGTAAAAATTCCACATTCGCACCCGTGAATTACCTCAATCGCGTCCCTTCTTTTTTCAATTTAATTGGATTGTAATGTGCATGTTATGAAGATGTCAAATAAAAAAAAATATATATGTTGCTCCGCGAAACATATAAATGTCAATTAGAAATAAACCGATGCGGATGATTCCACGGTTAGGCTGCCGTTTACCCCTCGTAACTCTTAAAAATGTCCCACTTCGGTGGGAAATTGCCTATTCCATATACATAAGCATATTCCCTCTATCTATTCCATTTTATTTCATTTAATTTTATTGTATTTTATTTTATTCTATATATTTTTATTCTATTCTATAAGTATTCGACTTACTGTATTACGTTTTAGGAGTCAGTTAGTTGGTCTATTAGAAAGACATTTTTCCTAGGACATATTGTGTGTTATCACAATATGTTGCATTACATTTCACTGCATATATGTATGAAAGTATGTATATGTATGTGACCAATGAACCTCTTGAATCTTGAATCTTGAAAATGACACTTTATTCTCTAAATCATTTTTCAAAATTGAATCTAAGCGAACGTGCATTTAACAATTCAAACTACAATTCAAATGTGTTTCCCCATCTCCTGTAATACTATCCCATTTTTAACGAGGTTTCTTTGGTGGCGACGCCTTAAATGAGTGAAAATACAGTAAAAAGTCCCACGGCGTTCAGGGAATTCAGATGATACGACTTCTCGTTGAACATGTGAGGTTGTGGAATATTCCAAATTTTCCATAGGAGTAGATGTGTTCAGGTAACAGGGTCGAGCAAATATTATGGGACACAACTAAAATTTTTCCCCATAACCTATAATGAATTACTCACAAAAAAAAGATGTTTCACGCATGAGAGGGGTTCACTCAGTGATTCAGATTTCCAAAGGATTTTTATGATTATATCTGATCATAGGGGTGAGCCTACTATTTAGGGATCGTGTGGTGGCGGTGATGGTAAAATGACTTGGAGGTCATACACAGAGGTTGGAGCGCAAAAATCAACTAAGTTATTTACAATGTAAATATATATCCAAAAACATTGTCTTAGTTGCCCTTGTTGTGCGACAATGACAACATGTGAAAAGACGCCGCCTCACAGCGAGCTGCACACACAGCCACCCCTCTCCTACAAGCAGCATGAGCTTCTTACATACACTGCTGACCGCCGCCCTTGATTGGAACGATCCATTTTTGAATGAGAGTAGGGGGAAGCCAAGTAGATGCAAAACGATTATTCAAGCACACATAATCATTCAAATGCAAAATAAATAAACAGCGATAATGAATAAATATCTATTATATATAAGTCCGTTTTTATATTTGAGCACAACCAATGAAATAATTAGGCAGTAAATCCATGAATCTATGAAAACCGGGTAAGACATGATTTTCGTACGGTTTGGTGCGTTGGTTAGATTAGGCCTGTTTGTGGAAAATTTGAATAATGTATGTTCCAAGTAATTAATAAAGTAACTAAAAAGACACTATGTCTGAAACCAAATCTGTTATTAAACCAAATTATAAGTCCTGGCTATCAAAACTGCTAAAAAAAAAAAAAAGCTGTCTCAATGAAAGAAAGGTTGCTTTCTGCACTGGTGACATGAAATAAGTGTTGGGAAAAAAAGAGACAGTTAAAGGAGGAAAATCTCAATGGCAAAAATTGATTTTAAAAATAAAAGAGGTACAATTTTAACAGGTAACGTAAGACAGGCGTGGGAGGGTCTAAACACTTTAATGGGCGGATCAAGTAAAAAGAGTAATAGTGCTGCAACAGTCAAACCTTTGTAAATTACGTATTCTCCCCAAATTTTCCCCGTAGCGACATCAACAGTTATTAAAGAGTGTGATGTGGCACACGGCTTTTTTTTTTTTTTTTTTTTTTTAAAGCCGACCGAGACCACCGGCCCAGGCGGTCTGAAAGCCCATCTTCTTAAAGAGCCCTCAACTCCTCAACTAAAAACAAAAAAACAACAACAACAACAAACACAAAAAAAGCGATCGGGATTCACGTGACCGCCACTGTGGCCGGCACTCCACATCCACTCCGGTTTGCAGCGCCAGAGCGACAGAGGCACGGACGCCGCCGCGCCGACTCCGCTGAACGCAGTCACCAAACAGCTTGTGAATCCTAAAAGGATATGCCCGGGTTCTATTGGCGGGTTTTAGCTCCGCTTTTAATTCAATGAAGACTCAGGTTCTCCCCCGAAAAGGCTCATTGATCTCAACATCAATAAGGGGGGGTTAGTTCTCTGGATCAGAGATTTTCTTGCCTGCCGCCGGGGGGGGGGGGGGGGGGGGGGGGGGTGTCAGACGTGCTGCCTGCACGGCGGTGTTTCCCGGTGTTGTGCCGTTCTCTCCTTTCACTGACGAATTCATGATCAATGAGAAACATTTCAGATTGCTGAGGTACGCTGATGACTCGGCCTCCGACAGGAAACGGACCCCCCCTTTTTTTTGGGTGAGGCTGCACACTAAGGCCCCTTTCAAACGTGGCGTCACGTGAGCCGGCGAAAAATCAACGTGGCCCGAGACAAAGGAATGATATTATCTGCGACAAAAAAAAACAAAAACAAGAAGATTTGAAAACGGAGCCGGTTCCACTGGACGGCCAACGCGCTGAAGCCACTTTATCTCCTCGGGAGCCTCAGCGGCCTCGGTGGTAGTCGGCGGATTTTAAGAACGAGTTAACAGAAGTCTTTTCGTCACCTTAACCGTAGATTTCAGAACAAACCGTCCCGGGTCGGGGTTAACGGCAAGCGGAACCCAAGCCCCGACCAGCGAAAAACCCCAAAAGCCCTTGACTCAACTTTTTACAGGGAGGACGAGGAAGAGGCCGACCAGTATCCTGGCGGACGGCGCCCGTCCCTTCTTCAGCCGGTTTGAGCCTCTGAGCTCCGGGAGGCGCTATAGAGTCCCTCTGGCAGCTGAAAATGTGTTTGAGAAGTCCTTCATCCCAAGTGCCGTCAATATTCTTAACTCTACAAAGTGGCTGTTTTTATGTGTGGTGTGACTATCTATGTGTTGGTTTTACTAACTGCTGTTTACGAAACTGTCTGTCTTGATGTTGTTTCTCATGTTTGGTGAGCCCAAGACAATTTTCCACCCCGTCGGACGATAACGATATGTTCTGTTCTTTGAAGGGCTTTTTACTCCCCCCCCCCCCCCCCCCCCCCAATGGAGGACCACCGTCCATTATTAAAACCCATCTGACGCCCAAACGCAAAATAATTTTCGTTTCACACCTCCGCTACTTGATTCTGTTACGAGAGGGAGTTGATGGAGGCCGGCGCCGAAACGCTAAACGAAAAAGAGGGTTTTTTTAAATGTTATTTTATTTTTTTACTTTTTGTCAGAACATCACTCGACCCCCGGGCGTTGAAACCTCTTCGGCCCTTTTTTTGGTCCAAATGACAGAATCTGCAAATATAATTAACGGCGGCGAGAGGAAAGAAAAATCCGGCGGAGAGATAGCGGACAGAAGCTGTCATCTCCTTCTGCTATTGTTTTCCGGCGCGTGTCCTCCAGCCGAACTTCGAGCGGCCCGACAGTTTAATTGGTTTCGGGGAATCAGCGGTGATGAGGAGTCATGACCTTGATCTTTCCCCTGATAAATGTGTTTTTTTGTTGTTGTTTTTTACCCGCCCCATGCAAATATGATGTGTGTATGCGCGCACGTGTGTGTGTGTGTGTGTGTGTGTGTGTGTGTGTGTGTGTGTGTGTGGTGTAAACAGATACAGATTGTCTCATTGCATTGTGTGTTTAGCGGCTGATTAGAGGCCTAATTAAATACGGTGTTGGTGAGTTCAGAGGCGCGCAGGGGAGCCGCTGACCCCGCGACTTCCAGCGCGACCCGGAGATCATCGAAAACAGCGCCGCGCAGATGCACGCGCTCCGATAGCGGCGCGGCAGCCGCGCCGCTGAGACTTTGAACAAACAAGCGTCGTCAGACCTTTATCGCCTCGGGCCCCGTCCCTTTAATTCAGTCTTCACCTTGCAGCGCCATGTTAATGCGGGGCTGGAGGTGAATAAAGCACAAAGATAAATATTTGCTCGGTGCGATGATGATGATTACGGTTCATGCTTGCTGAACCACATCACTGAAGCAATAAATAAAACTATATCCAAAGTGCGTATAGGATGCCACATTAACAACTTTAAGTGCATTGCAGAATATTATAAATGTTATACTGTTATATACTATTACAAAATTATACTGCCTATACTATCCTCCCAACCCTAACCTATACTATTTGTATATTGTGTATATTATTATGTATTATTTGACTACTTGTGTTTTGTATTATTCGGCTATTTGTGTAGATTTGGCAATTCTTATTATATTTTAAGAAAATACATTTTATTATTATTTTTTTTTTCTTTTCAGACTGTTCAGCTTTTTATATAAAAAAAATCTGCAAATCATCTGTAGAAATGCACCAAAACTCACTATGACAAGTAAATGCACCTGGCGGAATACACTAATCCTGACTCTGGTTCTAGGTACTTCAGCGTAACCGCCATCTGCCCATATTGTGCTTACTACAGTAGTTATCATAGCGCTACATGTGTTTTATTTTCCTTTGCATCTTACTTCTCATCCCTCACTTGAGTGGCCCGGTGTTTTTCTGCTTTAACATCTTCGTTTGGCCACGGGGAACAAGAACGTGTTTTCTTACCGTATCATTGTATAGAAAAAGTGATCCCTACAACATAGATCAAGTGAAACAAGGAAACTGCAGTTGGTTCTTAACCCCCCTCCCTCCCGCCTGCCAGGACCCATCACATCACCAACACATCTCCCAGACCCGTCTTTGGGAGAACTCAAAGGGCGCGGCGGGACGGAACGGCCGTGCCCTCCGCCCAGAGACCGCACTCGGTGCGAAGTTTGAGAGCTCCCCGACGAACCACCCCCGGGGTTCTGCTGGCGGGGGTGGGACTTTCACTGCAGTGTAACGGCCGTGTGATTAAGCAGTGTTTTTTTTTTTGTTTTTTTGGTGTTTTTTTTTACCGAGGCCACGAAGCCATTTTGAATATCCATCCCCAGTCATTTAAGCCACGGGAATGCATGGCTAATACAAAGGAGGGGAAAGCGTCGCTGGAGCGGTCGAATCTCGGATTTCCATTTAGCTGGTGTTTCTCCCGGGGCCGAGCCGGCGAGGGACTATTTCGCATGCAAAACCCACTCCACGGACCCCCCTCCGCCCCCTCCACCCCCTCCCCACCCCCCTTTATTCCCTAACCCTCTCATCCCCTCTCCACCCCATTGCCGCCAACAATACCCGCTTCTTGCCGACCCTCCCCCGCACCCCCCGCCTCGCTCTCAACAGGCTCCAGTGGAATTTATTCAAATATTTTGACATTTCGCCTCCCCTCACTTCCCGAGCAGAAATGATTTGTGACAGCTGGAGATGGGCTCGGTCGGAGGAGCTTCTTCCGACACCCTTCTGCCTTTTTTTTTTTTCTTTTTTTTTTTTCCTCCGTCTTTGTGTCCTTCCCCTTACAAGGCCGATTTTCTCCCCCTTTCGCAGCCCCCCCCCCCCTCCACCCCTCCGCCAACCAACCCCCGTTTACTCACCACTGCACCTCCCTGACAGCTGCCGCAGCTCTTGATGGCCTTTCTCTACCACTTTTTTCTTTGCCTTCACCTGTGCCGGCGTGATAGACAAACCAGGTGATATTCTCCTATTTGTTGACATTGTTTTGTTTGTTGCCCCCCCTGCCCGCCAGCTGTTTGATCCCGTCCTGACACCCTGTATTAGTGGTGCGGGGGCGGTAATTCTCCCGCCATGTAGCGTTCATCCCACTCTACCGAAGTTGTCAAACACCGCCAACGTATGATTCTTTGATATAATATTAAATTAATTGTCACTACATATGTCTTCTTGGAGAATGGAGTATCGTGCGTGAAATTTGCATTCATCGCGATACCTGCCTGGCAGTTCTACTTCACGCCGCACTTTGGCCAAGCGGACGTCAGGAAGGAAGTCAACCGGCGGAACGTCCGAAAAACGGCGGAGGCAATGGGTGGAGTGACGCTGCCGGGGTAGGAGGAAGGAGCGGCGTGGAGGGCCTGCACCCTGACTGTGTACTGACAACAAAGACGCCCTTTGAATAATGCTGCTCATTAGCCGGGGGACGGGGTCTGTTTCAGTTTGCTCCCCTTCCTGGTCACTTTGCAAGGCGGTGATAGGCAAACGCACACGCACAACGCCAAGGTTGTCATCCATCACAGCCGAGAGACAGAGGTGCGAGAGCGGCTTGCTGCTCTTTTCTTTTTTTTTACCTTCTCAACAACGAATGGACGTGTTCTCACACAGGGATCCCCACCCGCATGCAAATCCCCCCCCCAAAAAAAATCCAACAAAGGAGAAGTACTTCCAATTGAAGACATCCTAGGTACTACTCTTTTCTTTCATTCTTGCCCCCTTGCCCCGATCCCCCCGTGGAATGAAGTGTCCATCTCCAAAGAGGTGCATCACTCGGCCTCTTCAAAAAAAGCTGGATCCGCGGATGGATCCGGGGGTTAATAACTCAGAAAACTATCTTCTCTGTGGAGGAGAATCCTTAGCTGTGTTCACGTAGTTTGAACAGACCTTAAGGAAAATCCCACCGTAAGCGTCTGGGAAAAGAAGGAGAATCAGTCATCTGCCAAGGACAGCCGGAGCTAATAAGTGTGTAACATGATAGAAAGGAAAATTAGTTCATTGCTGTCATCTTTTTGATGAAGAGGCAATCAAAATCAAAGTGAATCATTCCGTGAGGAGGATTGTGTTTTGGAATTCAAACGGGCAATGCCTCAATATGACAAATCAGCGAGTGTGGCGCATGTTGATTGATTCCATCCATGAAAACCTAATAGATTTAGCCCTCTGTGAATTTGGCTCTCATTAACCTCGCAGCGTTCTCATATGAGAATGTATTGGAGCCATTTTATCCACCACTCAAAGGCAATTCACCGGGTGATAAATCCTTTGCCTTATCTGGCTGCAGGTGACAGCGCAGCAGAGCATTGAGTCCAACCGGGCTGCAACACACACACACACACACACACACACACACACACACACACACACACACACACACACAAACAAGCAAACAGTCACAGGTCTGCATCTGCATCCACACACACCATCATGAGCGGGCTCTCTCTCTCTCTCTCTCTCTCTCTCTCTCGCTTTCTCTCTCTCAGGGGTCGCCATGGTGACCCATGAGCAAGAGAATGTGAAGTGCAGAAGCCTTGTGAGCCGACCCCAGCGAAAGACACGCTTTGACCAGAGCGACTTGGTGCAAAAAAAAAAGTCTTCCTCTCTACGACCAAAAAAAAGAACAAAAAAATAAAAAATAAAAATCTGAATTCAATTACACAGCCACAAACCCGCTCCCAGCCCTCCGGGAGTGATATCACTGCCATTTAAAAGTCTGATTACTCACAAAACCAATAACATTTTGACTCCTTGGTAATGGACCAGTAGATTAGAAAATTTAGATTACATTTAACTGCCTGTAGATTCTCATTAAAACGCCACCAACTACTTAGAAACAATAGGTAATTAAGAGTTTAATGAAGCGTGGTAGCGTTAGCACACGTCGGCTGCGCGCCGCTCTTGTGGGACCCTGCCCTGCTTTGCACTTATCCCGCAGCGAAGCCGCACCGCCGTCTCATTTGGGCAATACGACATATTTAATTAGATTAATGAATTTCGCCGTCGTCTCGGCGGAGTTGTGCTGTGCTCCTCGCGGTGACAGTATAACAACAGATTATATATTGGATGCTGGGGTGGAGGGGTGGGGGCAGGGGGGTAGGACGCTCCAGGCAGGCCTGCACCGCGGTGTCGGTCCCTCGGCGGAGGTGCGCGGTGTGACTGCCAGGGTGTAACCCGTCTCAGGGTGACTCCCGCTGAATCGTCGAAGGCAAATAATATAACGGGCGAACGTGTCACGCGGGTAAACACGAGTCAAAGAAACTCGAGGAAGACGATGGAGATCTGATTCGTCCTCAGGTGAATAAAACATGATTGATGGCGACGCAGGAGGAGCGCGGAGGCGGAGGACGAGGGAAGACTGCGGTGATGAATGAGGGAAGGACCCGAGTTTGGGTTTTAAGCGGCGGCCTCGGTGGCTCCGGCCCGCTCAGAGTAATGGCTTCACGCAAAATAAAGACTAAGGGGAACAAAATGAATAATGGCGCCAGAGCACAGGCCTCCGAGGCCTCGTTATCAAGGCGGCGCCGGAAACTCTTTTTAATCTTGATTGAGATTTGAAGATGTGAAACTTGGGCTTGGGTCTACTTTTTGCAGTTTAGATTTGAGTTCAGGTTCTGGCTTCAGGTTGGACACACTGTGTTATGACTCAGTATGAGTGGCAGTGGATAAGTCAGAATAATTCTCGTTCTTGAGTTTATTACGTCCGTTTGGGCTTGGAGCACAGAAAGCCCAAAATCAAAGAAGAAACAACGATGCTGGCCGGCTTTTGTCGAGATGGTCCAGAAATCCATGCGCCCCCCCTATGCAACAAACACACACAGAGTGGTCATGTAGTTGTTGATCTCCCCAATCATTTGTTCCCAATGAAGTGTCCAGGGGCTGGGATTGTAGTTATGGCTTTTGCTTTTTTTCACAGCTCAAGGCAGAAAGAACACAAAAATAGGTCTACTTTAGTTTCTCACTAACTTTTCAGTTGAATTACGGCGCTTCTATGTTTTCTGAATTAGGGTATTCGATTCGGTTTTGAAGTTGTATCTGTTTTCTAAGTGAGCTTGTTATTTTCTTCGGATCAGACATGGGTTTCCCATCGAGGTGATATGTACAGTATACGCATAAGGTTTTGCCCATTGAGATTTGAGCTGTTGCCGGGCTACAGCCAATGAGCTTGTCTTGATTTTCCTTGTATTTATCGAGTCAGATTGCTTTTCCGATAAGTTTCCAAACAGACAAGAATTCGACACAAATTTGCCTTGTTAACATAACTTTTCCCAACTCGTTGGCCTTTTTGTAGTATCGCATCGCCCCCTACAGGGCAAGGTTGCAATACCATGGCGAGGCGGCAAAGGGGATGGAGCGCTCGCGTTTTCACAACTTAGGATCAACTGTGAAGTGTTAACTGTAAAAGGGGTTTTATTCCACATGTCTAAAACACGCGGCACATATGTTACGCATACAGAGGGCACGAAAACACCAAATCACGGGGGAATCACTCACCTCCAACCTTCCACACGGCAGCAGCTGCGGGGTGTTTGTTTTTCCTTGGATATCATTTATCCACATTCTAATTCACACTTTTCAAACAGAGTTGAAGTATAGAGAGGGGGGCGAAGGACACAGAGAGAGAGGGAGGGAGGGGGAGAAGGGGGAGGGAGAGAGACAGCGAAAGGGGGGGCAGAGAGAAAGACGCAGATGGCGCAGTATAGATAGCGGTGCAGACCGGGAGAGCTGGGCTGGCTCTCTGAAGGACGAGGCCTTGTTGTATTGTTGTGTCACCCAGCGAGCCCCCGGGTCCCCGAAGAGCTCCGCGTCCTCCGGTCCTCACCCACCAGCCCCGGCCCATTGTCAACCTCCGCTTTTTAATTTCTCAACGCAATCAAGTGTGACACAAACTGTTTACTTAGCGTGACTGCCACAACCAGAGAGAGAAAGGGGGGGAACCGACACACAAGCCAGGATCTGGGCACAAAATAATCCCCGGTAATACCAGAGAGTTTAAAGAGGCTTTGCCAATATCCCCCCTGCTCTTAGGAAAATGGGGGGGGGGGGGGGGGGGGGGAGAACACCAGAAGAAAGCTGTTAGATTCGCCCTCAGTCTCGTTTGGGATTGCTAATTATTGTTTTTAGAGCACAACAATTGGGGTATTAGGGCATAAGGCTGCAGATAACATCCAGGGGATGGAGGGCGGAGGGAAGAGGGAAGAACATGGAGAGCAACGTGGGGAGAGAGATAAGGGGCCAACAGAAGGGGAGTCCTGATAGGACCAGGACCACGGTGCGCCTTCTCCCTGCCATACACTCCCCAGAATGATAGCAGGTGCCTCCCAAAAAGAAACAGCACAAAAAGGATCCAGGGGACTTAAGAAGGAAAACTTCAATATATGGGCCTTATTGTTGGAGCGGCAAGACTAGGTGCTATAGACGTTCAAATCTCCATTACACACTAAGAGAAAAAAGCTATCAGTTTACCTTGATGCTGCTCCATTTCTATAAGCGTTTGGTGTCAGTGTTTAGTTGAGGCCAATGCGGAAGTGCTCTCAACTGCAGTTCATCTAATGGCCCCTAGATAGCGGTACGGAAAACCGCCGACTTAATGGAAGTCAATGGAAAAAAGAAGAAACTTCTCACAATAAAAATTGTCAATATCGTCAATTTTTAGTGTCAACGACATATTTTCGCCAGACTTAGGGATCGACTTCTAAGGTCTACTTAAAGCAGCACTATGGAACTTTTGCTATTTGCAGCCCTACAGTTTCTGAGTGCAATTGCACTTTTACACAACTGTCGTAAAACTCGGTCCGGTATCCGTAAAGAATTTGTTTTACCGGACAAATTTAAGCCTTATTGGTCATATTTCAATAACAGTCTACTGTACGTTACAAACACGGATAAAATGTAAACCCAGGTTACAGCAACTCCTGCACCGACCTCACGTCACACACCGTTTTTTACTTTTTTAAATATACATTTTACCAGGCGAAAAAACGGTAATTGCCGGACCCGAACATCAAGGCAGTGCCGTAAAGTGACATAGTGCAAGAACAGGCGTTCCGGGGGGTGGGTGGGCGGTGAAAGAGGTGCCATTCTGCATATTACAAGTCAGTGTGCCATCAAAATGATTCGGAAGCAGATATATTTTAAGGAAAAAAAAGTGACAGTGTTGCTTCAAAGATCTGGGGCATGGTTGTCTGATTGACAGGTCTCTCCTTACAATTAAAGCAAGGTTGGCGTGTCCCTTTCTTCCTCGCCCCGCCCCCCCAGCAGACCAAGGCTCTGCCCCGCTGCCTAAATCTATAAAGGTCTGGCTCCATATCCTGACGAGATGGGGGGGCAAGCCTGAACCCAAAGCCGAGGCTTCAAAATGTCTTTTCGGAAACCAACGGCCCCGCTATACATCAATTCTTCGTACAGTCTATGACTAATGGCAGACACTAAGGGCTCGTGAAGGGACACTTGTAATCTTCGGGCTCTCGTTTTATTGAATTTTCTCGTAAATAAAAGATCTATTTTTTGCGATTAAGTGTAGGATTTAACAGTAGCATCTCAAAGGAAGATTGGAGCACTTCACACAACACACACACACACACACACACACACACACACACAAGCGGGCGCACTGGCACTTTTCCTGTAAAAGAGAGGGGGCAGCCAAAAACACCTGGAAGCTTCCACGTGCCTATGAATGAATAATTGCAATAATAATAATATATAATGATAATGCAATGAGTAAAGAAAACAGCGGCACCTGTTGGTGCCTGAGCACTGTGAACCCAGACCATTATTGCTGCTGTGAGAGGCACCTGAGCCCCACAAAGCTTCTATGTGCACGCATGGTGTGTGTGTGTGTGTGTGTGTGTGTGTGTACTGCATTAAGTTTTTAAGTGAGGTGTTAACATTGCGTTAACTGCAGGTCAACAACTTGTACGAGGATGAATGAAAGCTCACGAGTTTGTCTTTGTGCAAGTATGCGTGCACATTTGTGCGTGTTGTGTGTGTAAATCTGAATTTTCCTTCATTACATGTGTGTGAAGGGGTGCAACTATGTATCCTGGGGCCCACCTGGCAGCAGGAGGCTGGTTCCGGGGGTCTGAAGCAGCTGGTCCCGGATCTGGAGGGGGGGCCAGTCGGGGCCAAGGTGGGTGCTGCGGCCCCCCGTCTCAGCAGACCCACTGAGTAGGAGGCAGATGGAGGAGCTGCAGTCACTGCCAGAGGGGGCCAGAGAGGGCCACGAGACTGTGCGGCTGGAGTGTGTGTGTGTGTGTGTGTGTGTGTGTGTGTGGTTTGGGGGGGGGGGGGCGGGTGTCCACAGAGCCCACACATGTACATTCACAGAAGAATAATACAAAAACATCACAGAGACATCCAGGCTGAAAAGAAAAATCGAAATGGAGCACTAAAGTCTAGAAACAAGACTGGCGTGACGCATTTCGGGGCATGATTCATTTCTCCACCAAATATCTGCTGTCGTTGATGTTGTCTTAAAAAAAAAAAAAAAAAAAGCTTCAAAGTATAGACGTCAGGAAACGTGTCTCACAACAGAACACTCGGCGAGCAACACGACCGGGGAGGATTCTTAAAAAGTGCTGAAACTCGAGCCCGATCAAAGTGAGTCACGGCGAGTGAACAGGGTATAGGATTGACGGTGTTTGTGGCGGCGTCAAGGAGGCGGTGGTGTGGGAGGTGGTGGTGGGGCAGGAGGAGGAGGAGGAGGAGGAGGAGGAGGAGGCCACCGGCTCCTCTGTAGTCCAGACAGCCACAGATGCTTCACTGTTTGTGTATTGACTCTGTGTAATTTGTTTGCTCTAATTTGTTTTGCTGTGCCGGGGGGAGTTCCCATTTTAATTTAGCTCCGTGTGTGTTTACCCCTCTTTGTGGATCGCTGATCTGTTAAGCATAGAGGGAGAGAGAAAGGAGAGCGGAGAGAGGGAGAGAGAGAGAGAGAGAGAGAGAGGTAGAGATAGAGATAGAGGTTTGGTGTGAAGGGTGGGGTGCTCAGGAAGCCAAATTAAAAATAAATAAATAAATAAATAAATAAATAAAAAAAGAGCAGAGCAGATTGTTTTAAGCTCTGGCAGCCCCTTCAGGCCTCGCTCTCAGCCTGCACCTGCTCCATCCCCCGGGATCCTGGTTCCTGATCCTTGGTCCTGTCTCTCTCTCTCTCTCTCTCTCTCTCTCTCTCTCTCTCTCTCTCTCTCTCTCTCTCTCTCTCTCTCTCTCTCTCTCTCTCTCTCTCTCTCTCTCTCTCTCCGACTTTCAGCTTTCACCCCCGCCCGCTTTCTCCAGTTGTTTTTTTACATCTTCCCCCTCTGTTCTCCTCCCCATTGTCCACCTCCCCCTCCAACTCCATCTTCTTCCTCCTTCACCTGCCCCGCCGCTCTTCTTCGCCCTTATCTCTTCTTCTCAAGGCGGGAGGCATTCTCAAAGAGTCGAACGTTTTGATCAAATAGACACGTTCAGAACAAGAGGAGGACCAAATGACGCGTGTTTCCGCCACAAGCACCCGAGGCAAACCTTGTCTTTTCCCTCGCTCTGAGAGCTCCCCTCGTCGGCGAGTGGTCCAAACGGCCCCTCGCACCGCGGCAGGGGACAGGCTTCATCTGGCTTTTAAAGTGCAGTATGCCTCCGCCTGGACTCATGCCTTCAATTTCTTTTCACCCCTCTCTCGTTACTTGCTCATGGAATCCTCCGCCGTGCTCTTCCCCTCTCTCTCTCTCTCCCTCTCCTCCCATCAGCGTCTTTCCTCCTTTGCTGGCTGAGCTTTAATCAACATGCCTCCGCACCTGGATGACTACGACTCGTTAGCCTGATTGAAAAAACACACACACACACACACACACACACACACACACAGACACACACACACACACACAAAATAAACACACCATCTGAAAAATGTCAACCCAAATCTGCGCATCGTAATGAATACTAAAATAAAGTGCACGCACATGCAATCCATAACGCAGCGCCATGCTACGGACACCTTCTTATTAATGAATGGGGACGGGAACACTGATCAATCTGTAGGATAGAAAATATGACAACGGCTTGGTTTAAAATTGTCACAGCTATTCTTTATTGAAACCGTGGAGAGTAATCCATTTGCTCCGGGTGGCACCCGCGGATCCGCATAGGTGCAGTGTAGGGAAATCGCTCATCCGGTGCGACGCAATCCTGTCACACTTATTTACACAACTCCAGCTGCGACATTACGACTGCATCAGTTCCCGCGTTATTTTAATATGGCTTGATAAAGCAGTCCACCTCGGTGTGGCGATGAGACTGTATAAAATCCATTCTTAAGCAGCACAGCCAAGTACTGGGGCCAAATGGTTCCTGCTGTCCCAGCAGACTTGACGACTGATTGCCACTGATTCGATCAAATGCCGCCCAGATATCATTAGATATAAGTAGGGTTTACCTATCCACCGTTCTCTTATTAACAGACCCCTCACTCCTAGTTTAAAGTATGAAAGCCCCCTGTGTGGGCTAAGAACAACAACATGACGGCTACGAACCAACACTAAAGACGAGAACAAACACCCGGTGAAATGTTTTGGTTCATTTTCTAACGCCAACCCCGAGAGGTGCAGGTCTTGACACTAACTGCGTTGACAGCTCCATTAGATTTAGTACTTTGGCCTGTCCTATTGCTGAAGACTATTATCTTCTCCCCCCTAAAATGATTTTCTCGATGATAGGTGGAGACAGATGGCAACACACTCGGCAACAAGCGTGCGCGCGCGCACACACACACACACACAACCATTATAATGATCATTACTATGAAAACACTCCTTACCCTGTTTCACTGATATATGGTAAGAGTGTTTTCCCATTCATTTGGCCTACACAATACCCTCGCAGCATAAAAACGAGATGAAAATAAAGTCACACTAGTGCAAAATAAAGTCTTTCTTTAAGAGCTACAGAAAAAAAAACTTTTGACACATAAAGATTGCATGATAAAGTGGCACTGAAATTAAATAAAATTAGAACTAATAGCAGCTTTAAATAGCTAGAACACTAAACTGCATTCAGATTTGCCCACTCTTCCAGTCTAGTGCACTAACACACACATAACGGTGGACACAATCAGTCAGTATTGAGTTGGAAATACAATTTTGGAGGTAGACTAAACAAATATTATCTGACCTCATATTTGTATTCATACACATTCCACGAGACAAACAGGCGGACTGCCAGGGCCTCAAGAGGAGTAACTTCGAGGTTGCAGAGGGGATAGGACACTGACCCCTAGTGGCCAGATACATTAAGTGCACCTAGCCACTTTAACTGGACGGCTGTGAAAACATACTGTCCAACTACATCATTCATTCATGTATTCACTCACATATAAATTTCTGTCAGACAGAACTTTTTCAAATTGATTCAAGGGGGCGTGACGGACCTTTTTTCCCCACCTACTGCAAAGACTTTCCCTACATACATAATGATAAAAACCCAGTCCATCAATTAAGACCGCAGATTTCATCCAAACCATTGTTGTCTGCTCCAAAGTCCTGGGTGAATGGACGGGGCCGGGACAGGGATGATGAGGCATAGTAGCCGTACCTTGAAGTCAGGGAATGAGTTTGTGTGTTAAGACACAGGCCAGAGCGGTGGTTTTGTTGCATCATTCCACAGAGAGTCGTGGAGCGCCACCTGTCTTTCCCCACAAGAGTCAGAGAGAGTATTTACAACTGTTAGATACCTTCTTCATCTCCATCCCCAGCGCGTACATGTGCACATATGTATATGAGTTTCTTTTCAACTTCCCCTAACACTACAGGGATGCAAACACAACTACCTGAATTTGCCATACACCCCAAGTGTTTCCCACTGGTCTGAAATATACATGTGTTTGTAGCAAACAGGAGGGGGGGGCTAACAACACGAATAACAGTTTTCTGAGTTCCCGTGAACGCATCATCACTTACTGCTTTGGGAGAGCTTTCAACCGGGGAGCCGTATCTGCGTCTTCTAATGTAACACCAGAGCACGAGTCCACCAGTTAATCGATCGCCGATGGCGTCGTTCTCTCAGACGGATAAAAACATAAAAAAATAAAATGCTAAAATGGGTCCCGGCCACACCCCCCCCCCCCCGCCCCCCCCCCCCACACACACAAACAAAAAAAACTCTTCGGATCTGGACGATTCACACAAATCACCAAAATTGACGTGGAAAAAAGCGGCATTCGCTGAAAAGTGAGTTGTTTGCATCCCTCACACTATCTCTAGTATTCTAGGACAAGACAAATAAGGCATAAGAGAAGAGGCCACAGTGACAGCTGTGACGTAAGGAATGGGACCAAGCCATCGAGAAAGGAAGAATGAGAGTCAATTCATACGCTCTGCATATAAATACCCGGTCGGTCCGTGAGAACAGTTTAGTGGATGTTAAAATCCTTGCGTCCGATGTCCGCCTCCACCTGTAAAACTGCAGCACCGGCTCTGGGCTTCTCGGCTCAGCTCAGTCCGGCCGCCGCCACCCGATCCTCAAGGTCACACATCCAGGTCGGGGATCGCCCCCTCCTTCAGCTGCGTGTCGTTGTCGGAGCCCGTGCCCACGTCCGAGTCGAAGAGCGAGTGGTCCGAGTCCGGCGACCGCGTGGGCCCGGCCGAGCGGCTGCTGGCGTCGCTGTCCTCCAGCGTGTCAGTCCTGGAGAACAGGCCAAAGTCCAGCAGGCCCCCGGAGGAGCCCCCGGAGCTGCTCTCGCTGTCCCCCTCGTAGTATAGGTCTTCCGCGTCCACGAACCACTCGGGCCAGAACTTCCTCCTCATGCGGTCGCAGAACATGGCCAGGTTGATCAGCTCGCCTGCGGATGAAAACAGGAGGCAGCGACTTAGAACCAGGCTCAGCCCCGGCTACAGGTCACACCGCAGTCGTCCCGCAGTAAGTGAGCACTAAGCACTCAGCCACTTTAAGAGAGGTGGGTTTGCCCTCGTGCCACCTTGATGATGTTGCCTGGCAGTAGGTTTGTGGCCAAACTACTGTGTCGTTCGGCGGGGAGCCGTCGATATCCTCAGTTCCGTCACACACATCAGAATTAGCATTTTCAAATTTAGACAAACAAAGGATTTTTTTTTAAACAATAGAATGTTAATTGTTGTTCCAAAGGACACGAAAACGCCTTCCCACTTAACAATGCCGCTGACAAACGAATGATTTACAACATCCAGGTGTGGCCAGTTTTTGCTGACGTCACGTCATGTCGACGTCCTGCAGATTTTCCCACTATAAGCTGATGAGGTTCTCTGTCTCTGACGTTGGGGGGGGTCAAGTTGTGACGTGATCTCTCGCTTATTTTCTGCTTGCTATGATCTCTTCCAGTACAAGACAAGTTGTGACACAAGCACGGTCGTAAAGAAAAGGGGCTTGAAGAACATAATTTGTGATATATTAGGCTTTGACCTGACATTACATCTCAACCTGTCTCGTTTACTGAAAACAAAACACGTATATGTGCTTCTTGCCATGAAAATGTCCTTGAAAACATAAAAAAACAGGATCAAAACTGTCCGTAACACGGCATTGCAGTGGTGTAATTCTGCCATCTAGTGGGCAAAAGATAGACCACTTCACTGAACATTTTAATAACATAGTAATACAATTAATAACATTAACAACATTCACAACATTTTAATAAAATACTAGCTAAGCATACTTTATGAATAAGTATAAATACACAATTCAGCTGTTTGTAAATAATGTGAAGGGCAGAACTGACCTTTGATGAGTTGCTCTAGTCGCGTACCGGGCAAGGTCCACATCGCCTGGGCTAGATGCCCAAACACAGTGGCATCTAATGTCGATATCTTGGCACCCATGAAGTACTTCTTATCACCTAGTGAAAAAAAGGGCGAGAAACATGTGTATTTATGTTGATTTTACACAACCGGAACACTTTGACAAATAATCTCTTGAACTTGAACTTGGAACTGGATTTTACAGAACACTTTATATCATGTTCTTTTGTTGACAAGATAAAACCAACCTACAAAATGTTGAACTAATGTTTAACTTCCTCGGTTAATTATTATTATTGTCTCGTCCCTTTGGAGACTAATTTAAAATCATTTTCAGATTTTTAACCTTATTCCCATGAATAAGTGGTATGTCTAAAATGTCCACAATTTTTTGCCAATGCTGTCTGTGTTGCTGTATTACTTCCACTGACATTTTCATGAGGTCAGTGAATGGCAGAAGAATCCCAGGAAGCCTCCAGGAAGCGCAGGGGCCGAGATGAAATAAAACATGTTCCCTGCAGCCCAATGGGTTGTCAAACTTGGAAACTGTATTTTGGTAACGCAAAATGGACTTCCCGGGGGTATCTACAATACCTACCCAAGAGGGTGGCCAGGGTCCTCATGTCCTTCTCCATCAGGGCGTAGACGTCTTCTTTGGAGAAGCGCCCGATCCCGTGGCCGTACATCTCCCTGCGCACCATGCTGCCGTTGAGGTGGCTGAGCAGCCACTTGAGGGTGTCGCTGAGAGGGCCACTCATCGCCAGCAGGTTCCTGGTCTCCTCCAGGTTGTCCACCCACTGGCAGTAGGCTATCGCCCTGCGGAAATGAATCAGGAGTGTTGTTGAGACGTGGAATCTTGTGGACTCCACCAAGCCCGACATCTGTCTAGCGTTGACCCCATCACATCATGTTGGAAAAACAGGGAAACGCTGGCGACAATTCCTCCTAAAAATTCCATTAATGTGCATGATGTGGATACATGTGAAAATTCATACAGTTCTCTTGACGGAGGCTGTGAAGCTAATAAATTTGTATTCAAACTTCATAAATTAATGAGCTAGTGAGCTATAAAAGACCTTGATTGTCTTATATTTGGCCTCTATATTCTATCATGTTGGGTAGCAAAGAACCTCTAAAGATTCCGAGCAGGCAGCTCCAATTCAATATTTCCATTTTTCATCGAAGGATGAGTGACGAAAAAAAAGGCAGGATTGCAATACAGTTTGCAAACATTGCTCTGTTTGAGCATGCGACGTGTGCTGGTAGAGATGATACTTGCAGCAGCTTTCTTATGTCAACAAGACAAAAACCCAATGCCTTGTAGACAGAAAACAAAGATACAATCCGTGTAAACAGAGTCAGGCTGCACTGGAGAAGAAAGTACAGTAAGTTAGCACAACAGATGGAGGGCTTCAGCACCATCGCTGTCACTAATGGCTCTTGGTCTCAATTCTGAGTGTTTTGATCACAAGCCAAGATTCTGATCAATGAAAGTGCAGAACTGCCTCCCCTTGCCTTCTGAAAAATAGCCATAAATCACCGGTGCTGCAATCCCTTCACTGCCTGAAACAAATATCATACATTACCCCTTTCAACCTGCCAGGTTGTTATCGCCATGAAAATAGTTGTCTATGAACATTAGGTTTTGGGTCATTTAGGAATAATCCTTTTCCTACTGCATTTTCAATTCTGTCTCTGAAACTATAAGTTAAATCACAAATTTTTGTGGATAGCATTCCATCTCTCTGTGAGCCTTAACATTAATCAGCAAACTTGCTATATACCTCGAATAACTCGCCCTGTCTCTCGCTTTTTTCATCATTTGTAGTGAATCCGTGCCATGATGCACTTTGTATATACCGTATGCAACCCTTACCCAGCATTATGTAGTCATTTCACCTACAGAATTAGCCCGAAAATTGCAATTTACCCACAGGGGAATAAGGTGCAATCTAATCCAGTTATCTATTAGACCCACTGGACTTTTCTCTTCTGCCTAACAGCCTGAAGGTGTTCTGGTTTCTGTTGCGAGGAGCTGGCTCTGACAGGGTGGGGGTTTGTGTTTATGGCCATGAACCATTAGAGGGCTGCCCTCACACACTTTCAAATAAGAGCATCTGGTCTACATCTCAGTGGGAATAATTGGTCCGATTCCAAACTCTACTATTTTCGCTCAGCTCCTCCACCCTCGCTGGTCGCCAAGCGCCACCATCGCCGCGGGGCCTCAGAAGTCGTTCGTAACGGCCGTGACTCTTCTCGACGGAGACAATGGCGGAACAAGCTTAGGTGCCGCTGTGGCTCAGTGGTTTGTACCTTTTTTTTTTTGGGCGGAGTTTGCATGTTCTCCCCCATGTTCATGTGGGTTTCCTCCCACCCTAGAAGACACCCACGTGCTCCTGCTGATGCCCTTGATCAAGGCACTGGCTCTTAAACCGGAGCTAATCCCCGGGTGCTGTGCTTTGACTGCCCACTACTCCCAACCAGTTTAAATGTAGAGGAAAAGTTATAGTGATTCTTCTTTCCCTACCTAGTGTAATGATGGCAGAATCACTGTACATCTAAGACCAATCTCTTCAAGTCACACTGAGACCCTATCCTACACTGACCTCTCCACCTCACCTTTTGACCGTAAAACTATTGAATTACTCATTGAAGGCTTTGCTGACCGAGACGATGGTGCTCATTTGGTTCGACTACTAATGACAAATGTATGTCAGTAAGTACAGTGTCTGACAAATGACACATAATGTTATGGAACACAACACTCCATTCCTTCCAGTCGATTGATCTGTTGACCCTCGAGGGGACTCGTTGTTCATGATTTGTAAAGGTAAAGACACAGTAATGGTCCATGGCCTCATGAGATGGTGGACACAACAAATGTCATGCATCCTGATGGTTGATTTTCCTTTTTCATGCATTCCGTGTAGGTGGCCCTGTGGCTGTACTAAAAGGGGAAACTCTGGTATTTTTTATTTATTTTTTAACCTAAACCTTATTTTTTGATCATTGAGAGTCAACACAAGGGACTCTTTTAACTTGATCCAGTATTGACAGAACAGCTTCCGCAGACTGACAAGCGTCTAGCAGCAATAGATAGTACAATGGAGCTATCGACCATATTCTTCAGTGATTGATCTATTACCATCAAAGAATATCTTCTGAATTATATATAACACTTTTTGAACGACCGGTGAGTGACAAGAGATGAGACGGACTGTTGTCAATGAATCATCCCTCTAATTGATGGGCCTGAGGAGCGGTGTGTATGATCTCATTGAACCATGGACTCCTCTTACAGCTGGTCATACAGATAACTGCCACACTGCCCTTCTCTGAGATAAATAATTCAATCCCCAGCCCTAAACATAGCACAGGAGGGCCAGCAGAAGCATAAGTGGAGGAGAATGAAAACTAGGGGAAAGGGGAGAAAGGAGGCGAGCCCAGCGGGAGGGAAATAATGGGAGGGAGGAAGAGCGATGCAGGTCACATCAACGACCTCCACAGTTTGATCATCCCATATGGAATCGACCACACCCTCCTTACTCATTGTTCTTTGTGTACCAAAGCTGCTGAAATGTACTAAATTAAAGATATTTGAAGATATATTTATAGTGATATTTGCTGGTATCGCACTGCTCCGCTTCTCTCTGCATAAGTGTGAACTGGTTTAGTCTATTCTGCTCCACAGGCACTGGGTGGAACATTTTCAACAGCTGAGCCGCTACAAACAGCCCCCGTTGGCTTCAATTAGAATGTGTGACGTCCATGTTTTCCATGCCGCAGTCAGCGGATGTCACAGATATCCTTTGCTTCGTTATTGTCTTCCAGCAAAACAAAACCCCAAAGCAAAAACAACTGACTGAGTGAGATGCGAAGAGTAAAAGTTCAAACTGTCAACAAGCTGGATGCAGCCGGATAAACTGTGTTGGAGCAGGGCGTGGCAGCGCCGGGTGATGGAAAGTGCTTTTCGGTAATGGAAAGCCTAGCACCAGCATTCCTCAACCAGAGCCTTGTGGACTGACTCATCACTTCCAACACAGGAGGGCTAACACTACTGCTGGTAACATCTGCCGGTCAGGGTGAAATGAAATGATGTGTAACAAAATTAAGTAGCATATACTGGCGTAGAATGGAAGATCATTTCAACAGGGCTCATACTTGAATTACAAAAATGAAATTCAAGTTATTTTTTAAGTACTATTATTTCATTTTAAATTCGAATTTTTTCCACGCAAAACAAATATAATCAAATATTTTATTAACAAAAATATAATATAATCTTAGCCTCATTGCTAATTATTTATATTAGTACATCTATTGTATCTATATATATTTATTGTTGATCTCATTGTCATCTACTATTATAACTAAGTATCTATTTCCTTAACAAAACACGGGGGGAATATCACAGATTTTCATTTATCATGTTTTTTTTCAAGGACTTTTCAAGCATTGCAGCACTTACATTTCTGAGGACAATATTCAAGCACCTCAAGGACCTGGTAAGAACCCTGTTTCAATTTCCCCAAAGGGAATGTGTCTTAGATGATTGGATTGAATAAATAAACAAACAAACAAACAAACAAACAAACAAACAAACTAACTAATAAATAAATAAAAGTTGCCAATGAAATCATAGTCGATATTTGGTTCCTCAATTCAAATCAATTCAAATCGAGGTATTTGGCAAACCACCAGAAGTACATGTGAAAAAAATGCAACAAAAGAATTATCAGGAACACTGATAATTGGAACACTGGCCAGGAACACTGGCTTCTGGTTGAGTATACCGTAGTGTCACTGTAAAGGCACTAAAAGAGGGGGAGAGAAAGGGAGAAGGAAACAGAAAGGTATAAAGAGAGAGACCCCCTCACCAGTAGAGGTGTTCTTCTACCATTTTGGTGACGGCGCGAGACATGGCTCTCTCCTGCGGACTGAGGTTCTTGTTGAGGTTGATCCCCAGCTTCTCCTCCAGGAAGTCGACGATGAACTCTGAGCCCGATACCTGCTCATGGTTGTACTCAATCCAGGGCATCTTGCCCTGTGGCGACAGCTTCCCGTCAAAGTAGTTCTGGGGGAGGGATGTAAACGGGGAAATCTGATTACCAGGGAGAAAACCAAGAGGCTTTTTGCTCCTTTTTTCGCTCTTAGTGGACATTTTCTGTTCCTTTCAATCTCTCTATTAGGTCTTTGTTTATGTCTTTAATGTCTGTTTTTATGTGGCTTTTTCTCAAAATAATAATAATAATAATAATAAGCATCATTATCATCATCATGGCTCCTTTTTTGGCTCCTTTTTGTACCTGGTAGGGCAGATCTGCCATGCGTAGGTAAGTCTCGAGCTTGAGGCAGAAGGGTGAGAGGCTGGGTACCCCATTCTTTGGCCTGGAAAACTGATGGAGGATGATGGCATCCTTTGAATCCAGCTCCTGCTCTTTCCTAAAACACAAAAAAAACCACTATTAAGAAACTTATCAGTGAAGAATGGAATCGAAAATGGTTCTTCCCGGCAATGGATAGTCTTCATACAGGAGACCACTGTGTCAAGACTCAAACTACCCCGACCTGAACGTTTCAACTTACTTCCACAAGGAGAAATAAATCATGCACTGTACAAATATGTGGACTTACTGTAGTCATTTGCTTAGCTTTCCCTTTGTTATAATCAACTTTAGATCTTGAAGGTATTAACTCCAACTGGGCCACGGCCACAACGTTTGTCCTGCAGCCAACAAGGGGAAGCCCCTTTTGTGGCTGGCTGCACTTTACAGGTCTCTCTTGCTGCTCCTTATGCTAACTCATATAATTTTCAATTATATATATAGGCTCATGCACATCTTATTCAGGACGGACCATTTAATAAAAATGTATTCAAAGACAAAATGCTCTATAAATAACTCTCGTTGCAATGTGGATTACCTAATGATTTTTTTTAGCAGGTCAACAATGCAGCAAATCAAATTGTAATATGGAGGTCCGTGGTCTCTCCTTTGGTTGTGCGGGCTCGGGAAAAGAAAAGGTCGCCTGAGCAAACTAAACGGCACAGCATCACGTGTCGCTGTCCATTGTTGTGGTGCTGAATCCGTCCTGAGGTCTTTTTTTCTTTTTTTCCGCATCGGATTAACAAAACCACCACCAAACTGTTTTTTTGGTTGTTTTTTTTAACTTCCCACTGCACCAGAGACCAACGAATAACGAGAGGGGGAAAAAAATATACCCAAATATAAAGCGCTGGATCATAAAAAGCCAGAGATTGTGCACATGCTGAGTCAAAGTCAACACGTCACATGGCCGCAGCGCGAGCGAGGCTGCACAGCGGGTGGCTGCACGTGATCCAGTTGTCTAATATTTCCGCATGAAATGCAGGATCCAGGGATTATGGACACGCTTAACCCCCCCCCCCCCCAAAAAAAGAAAAATTTGACGGGTGAGAAGGAAACCAAAAACAAAACCCTGCGTTGATTTCTGACATGTAAACAAACCGTGGCTAACGCGGAATGGGTTTCTACATTCGGGATCGGTGCACTCCACGTGACAGCGTGCTGTTAACGCAGTCCCCGAGAACAGACACGGCGCCTGTCTTAAAAGCAGAGCTCCGCCCGCGGCTCCACCCGCGGCCCCACCTGACGCCGCAGCGCCCGAGCTCCGCTTTTGTTTACGCTCGAGCGGCCGCGGAGGCTGCACGAGCGGGCGCGTGATACATTTTTTTTTTTTTTTTTTTTTTTGGTTTTTTTGTTGTTTTTTTTTCCCCAACCATGGGTCTCGTGTTGCCTGAACGGGAAGCAGCCTGTGCCCTTGGAATGAATACCACGACTAATAATAATAATAATAATAATAATAATAATAATAATAATAATAATAATAATAATGATAATAATAATAATAATAATGATAATAATAATAATAATAATAATAATAATAATAATAATAATAATGATAATAATAATAATGATAATAATAATAATAATAATAATAATGATAATAATAATAATAATAACATTGTAAAAATAAAATAAAAATGGAAATAAAATAATTACAAATAAACATTACAAAAAAATACCGAACGAACAAACAAACAAACAAATACAAACATACATAAACACATGAAATTGTATGTGTTGATATGATTGTATGTGACCAAAGCAGTACAAACAGCGGGTTGGCCCAACCTGATGGCGAGCAGTTCGTGCAGCAGATAAGCCGCAGCGGCCAGCAGGGCACCGCCGGTGATGTACAGAGTCTTCTTCCACCAGGAGTCCGACCCCAGCACCGCCATGATCCCGCCGTAGACCTGCGACGGAAAGGCGGCGACGTATCCATACAGGGAGAGGCGCTCCTCGGAGCCGCACAGCGCCGGCGGCAGGCTGCGGTTCCGGCCCAGTTCCACCACGTACGGCCCGGACGGGGCGAGGCCAGCGGCGCCCCAGCGCATCCTCCGCTCTCCCTCCCCCCCCCCCCGTCGCCGCCCTACCCTGCTGCTCCCCCCCGCCGCCGGCAGCCCTTTCCCGGCCTCATCAAACTGTCCCGGCCGCCGCCTCCGCTCCACGGGCCGGGGATGTTCGACCGAGTCGCCGAAGACAACGAACGGACATGTTGAGCGCCCCGGCTGGAGCGCGCGCCCAGCCCTCTGTCCTCCGCGCGCACACGCTCGGGCCTTTGTCTGCGCCAATAGGAAGCAGTGACGTCACAACGCCCCCCCCCCCGAGCTCATGTATCGTTTTATTATTATTTACTGCATCATTGCGTTCGATTAAAAAATAAATAAAAATAAAGTCAAACAATTCAAATCAAACTGGCGAAAACCACTTCGATATTTTTTTTTTAAGAAAAGAGAAATCAGCATAATAGGAGCGACTGTAAACAAAACGTCCAATCATTTCATTTGCAATAGGCTGTACCCACACTGTAGTGTGCCTGAATTAAAACGAATTCATGAAAACGAACCTGATATCAATTTGTTTGAGGCTAATAACAGACCATGGCCTTTATGTTTAACTTCTGAGTTAGACATAAAACTATAATTAACCATAATCACATTTTGCGTGACTGTCTGGATGATTGTAGTAATATAATAATAATAATAATCATCATCATCATAATAATAATAAGGCAGAAAGGTAGATAAACCCACGGCTACTTATTCGACACCTTATGTTGCAGAACACATCCAGTAACAACTAATTTGTATTGAGAAACTACGTATTTTGGGGACTCTCATAATAAGCCATGGAAAAAAATATATATACACTTTTCCAAGGGTTGTTTGTACAAGGGTTGATCAAAGTATTTTGGGGCCACAGGTGCTGAAGACCAAGCGCCGTCGGCGAGAGCGCGCACCCGTGAGGTAGCAGGTAGATCGACTTGTCAGTTTTTATTTACTGATCAGTGGAAACATTGGCATCCCATACATGCACCATGCTGACTGGGAAGGCTCTTAATTGGGGATGAACGCCTGCTTTGACTGTGGCATCCGTCAATCGTACTTTAGATTAATTTGAAACAAAAGTTTAAATCATATTAAATTGAATATAATTTTATATGAGCTATATGGAGCTCAAAAACGTGTTTTCAGCCCCATTATGGTTGTGCAAGCATGATTTATGCTCTGCCAGGGGCTTGTTCTGTATTATGTAACACTTCCAGATGACAGCGGTAATAATCCCAGTGTTTTAAGGTGCTGCTATCTCATACATTTCAGAGCTGTATGGGCCCAACTTTGACATTTTCACAAAAAAAAAAAAAAAAAAGTGAATCACTTTAAGACATTAACACAAGATGTAATGACTAAAAAGATGTTTCACTGCCATAACACCAGGCTCTCCAGAGGCTCATTTCAACACAGGATACGAGGGCCACAACACCCAAACTCAAAATAGCATGCCGAACAGTGCACAAAAGATTAAAAAGGAAAATGAATAAGGGGATTTTAAATTTAATGAGAGATTTACACAGATGTTTAATATTTCTTGGGAGGATTTTCTCTTGCTTTGAACGGTGAACATTAAAACTCTGGTGTTTTTCTGCATTTATGACAACAGCAAAGCTCTAGCCCATCAAATAAAGAACGTGGTGCCTACACTCGACCTCATCTATACCTGCTCATCAACCACCTCCCATAACAGCGTGTAGGGCACCATTCCACCAAACCCTGCGGTCCTTCCTGACACCACCAGCCTCCCCAATTCACAGCGAGCACACCGTGGGCGCGGAGATCCCGTTTGTCCCATTCCCATCTCTTTGGTGCTGAAGTGGGGGTCAGTTGTGTGCGGCCGCGGTCCTGCGGACCTGGCACTGCTGCTGCTGCTCGGGGCCGCTGGCCTCCGCCCGCTCATGCCGCGGCTCGTCGCCTCGTTTGACGGCGTGCAGGGCGTAGTTGATGTCGGTGCTGTCGCTCCAGCTCCATCGTCCCATCATCGGGTTGTAGAGCATTCCTCGGACGGAGCGCGCCAGGAACCCGTCTGAAGAGACCGGAGATGACGGATTTTATCCTCGGAACCATACTGTTGACATTATAAGGGCAATAAAAAACCAAGCTTACTGGACTCTAGAAGGCGCTCGAGCTCCGTGGGACTGATAAACTTGTTCCAGTCGTGGGTCCCGCTGGGCACAATACGCAATATCTGTTCTGCTACCACAATGCCCAGCAAGTAAGAAAGCCTGGTCTTATTGATGGTTGTAATGAAGAGGGACCCACCTGGCTGCAAACACACACACACACACACACACACACACACACACACACACACACACACACACACACACACACACACACACACACACACACACACACACACACACACAGTTTTAGGCAGAGGAAATGTGTCGGGGATAAAAACCTTGTTTGAACGGCATTTCCTTGTTGTAAACGTTGCTCTTTCTTGGCTGTTGTTTGGCTCCGGGTGCAAGCTGTACTCGGGCACACCTCGTACAGAGCGAGGTGCTTGCACAGACTCCCACAGACGTTTCTATTATTCTATACAGGAGGATTAAAGGCTTTTATTGGACAACCTCCAGTACACGCGAGCACAGATCTGAGCGAGGCCAAACAGCTTGGGAACACCGTCAGTCACGGTTTACAGTTTATCGTGAGGGGATAAAATCAGAGAGGAGGTGAACATGACTGGGTGATAGAGTGATACAGAAAAGAGGTAAAGAATGGGGACAGAGGGGAATTGAAAACTCAGAGTGAGTGCTGGACAATGAACCGCTCCCACAATGCACTGGGCAAGTCTCAAGTGAAAGCGCCCCTGCAAGGATGTTCCAGAGAGATGTTTCAACAGTTATTTTAGCACTTTAAATACACAAAAGGAGAGGGACAGAGAGACGGATTCCTGCCCATTCCTCCACTGAATCCAGCGGCGTTAAGTGGAGATGAGGGCACTTTGGCGTTTTCCTCAATTGGTTTGTCCTCAAAGCCGCTGACCCAGGGGATTGCGCTCACCTGGCTCCCGCTCACATGCTCAACCTTCGCTGGAGCACACCAAGCTTCAGTGCCAAGTCCTACATTCACACCACCGTCACCTGAAGCTGGATCATTTCCCCGCAACGGACACAAACAACACATCTAATGATTCAATGAAATGACTGAGGACAAGTCCTACGTTCACACACACGCACACACATACACACACCACCTTGAGCATGTGATTGCAGCAGAAGGCAAATGTTTCCAGGTCGGCCAGATGCTCCACCACCTCAGACGCAACCACCGCGTCAAACTGGCCTGCTCCCCCTTCTTCCTCCTCCTCCTCCTCCACCCCAATCTCCTGGCGCCCGGACAGCTCCTCCAGGGTACAGGCGCAGTAGCGGAGCTGCTCACGGAGGTCCGGATCGCAGGACGAGTGCAGCCGCGCCGTGCCGATGCTTTCCTCTACGGGATCGATGCCCAGCACATTGGCTCCCAGGCGGGCCAGAGGCTAGCGAGAGGGGAGAGGACGCAAGGGGAGGAGCAATCACATTATCATCATGGATCAATGTTTAGGAAAAGAGAGGGAGAGATGTTCTCAAAGCTATGCTTTGACTTAAGACACTGTGATTCCAGCGCCCTCTGTTGGACATGGCTGAACTGACGGGCATGCCTGTTGGTGGAGAGCGGTGCCTCTTTGCCCAAAGGCCAGTCTCCCTCCTCCAGCAGCTGATCCCTTCTGATGGGAGTGGCGATAACGAGGATTCTCAAGGACACAAATGTTGGTGGAAATAGTTACAGACTGGCGTGTCGAGAGAGAAAAACATTGGTGTGTGCGTGTGTACAAAAAAAATGTTATACTGTGTGACAGAGCCATACAATACAGGACCTGATTTTGTCTGCCCGCATAACACATGACTGCTGGTATGTCTTCACATCAAATTAGAGTCGAGGTCGAGAGAGCCTGTCCTTGTTGGCAAGCTATCAACACTAACAAACAGATAAACAACTGTAAACTACCAACTGTCTGTTCCACCATACCATGACCAGTCAAAGCCCAAAAGGAACCAGAATCGGGCTGACATTTAAATGTTCTCGTTAGCCACCGGTAGACATGTGGAAAGACTAGCTTTCAGACCACGTTGCAAAAAGAATTATATTGCAGCAGACCCGACCTTAGCAGTACAGCCTAGATCTGATTTGAAGTGTGGCAATTGACATGATTGGAAGGACAAAAACACACACACACACACACACACACACACACACACACACACACACACACACACACACACACACACACACACACACACACACACACACACACACACACACACACACACACACACAATACCTCTGTGAGTAGGCCTCCTCCACAGCCCACGTCAAGTATCCTGAGTCCTTTGAGAGGTTTTCCTGGCTGGCACCCTTCGTGCACGCTCAAGAGATTATCCCTGAACGCACACAGACATGTGGTTGAATCGTCAAGAGATCAGGCCAACAGTACAAAAATGGGTCAAAGTGAGGACACACCCCACTCCATCCCATCACTCAATAAGGGCTAATGATGCAATTGGTCTCGAGGGAGCTTTAATCCAAAATACACCTCAGGATAAGAGGGAATGTTGCAGAGCTGCTGGCGCCCTTAGGAGTCTCAAAGCCGTGCCCGTCTCTCCCTGAGCTACTCAGCGCACCGCACCAAATGGCAAATCATCCTCGGGCTAAAATCATAGCAGCAAATTCTGTCTTACTCTCGGGGTATTTCTCCTTTTTGCCTAACCCCCAACTTCATCCCTCTATCCTGGCCTCAACTGCCACACTACAGTGACAGTTTCCCGCCTCAGGCGCAAGGAACACGGATGCACAGGAAGAGATCTGTGCACGAGTGTTCCTTGTTAAAGTTCGCTTGTAGTGCTGGCATATAGCGTGTGTGTTTATTGAACCTTAACAAACCAAGATCAAGCAAAGATAGCGTTTTTGAGATATATATATTATATTATAGAGAAACTACATAACAACTATACTAAAATAATATTTTTTATATTCTAAATAGTATTTTTGTTTTTGGTTGTAAAATGTGTATATCATTATGTTTAGTGTATATTGTTGTATTTTAAGGTGTACAGTCATCTGGTTTTATTTCCACATTTTCCATATATTGCCATTTTCTTATTTTATTTTTCTTCCATTGCTTTATTATTATTGCCTATTCATTTATGTAAGCTGTTGCTGACTCTGCAATTTCCCTTCAGGGATGAATAAAGTATCTATCTAATGCAGTATAGTATAATGAGTATTTTGATAATGGGCTTATGGTTATCTATAGTGGAAAAGGCTCGCTGGACAAATGCGGGAGGAAGCAGTGGCTCTAGCAACATATGATAAAAAGCAGCGGTGGCAGCTGTGGTGCTGCTGTGCCTCATTGTTAGCCAGCCTCAGGGCAGGGCCATATCAGCCAAATCAGCCGGACTCAGACACACAGCGACAGAAGATTTGTCACACTGTCACCATAGACACTCATCATCACCATCATCATCATCGTCGTCGTCTTCCCCAAGACTGTGGGGGAGGGTGCAGTGATGGCTACAGTAGATGGTTAATGTGATGTAATCTTACCAATCAAGATTTAGTCTGAGCCCCAAACAACCCCCACACGTGTAGAGTGTAGAGATGGGCAATGGGTGTGAAGAGGAATACTGTCACTTTACATTTCTTGTAACACCATGAGGTTTGATGTCTTTAACATCTGCAGTATAGGGGGACTGCCCAATAGTCCGGAAAAGTTGGGTTAGAGATGGTTCAGTTTAGGTATAAGGTTAAAGATGGTTACATTTCGGAATAAGGTTAGAGATGGTTAGGGTTATAGTGAGGGTTCGGGTGTCGTCCATGTCCAATGGGAGATTTTTAGGACTATTGGGGCTTCGGAATAATGGGCCGTCGGAACAAGGGCATAACACCCAGGACTGGCCACCTCTGGACAAATGTTTTAACAATGACTGATTCAAAGGAAATGTGACATGTTGGGCGTTCCAGCCAACAATGTGAATAGATCCACACCTTATGAAAGGCACTCTTAGGTCATTCATGGCGTGGAGAGCAGCGAACTCTCCCTGCTCGTCCCACCACTTGCTGGCTAGCGCCTTGAACCTCTTCACCTCATCACTGTCCACCGTGCTGTGCGAAGCTGACCGAGAGCTGTTAAAAACAATACAAATAAAAATAAAATATAGATTGCAGTGTTACAGCAGCATACATTAAAACATAACAAATGCAATGTAAAATAAAAATAGGATTCAAAAAATGGCAATAAGCCTAAACACGAAGAAAATATAGAAAGATTGGCAATATACATCTAAAAATGTACCAAAGCAAAAAGAAAATCTGGCAATATACAATAAATATAATTAATAACCAAAATGTAGAACATTTGCAAATATAAAATCATTGAAAACACTTTCAAAAATAATAGAAAGAACTGGCAATGTTAACCTAAAAATTATAAACCTCCGTTTCAACAATTGACACTGTCGACAACAGGAATTTGTGCAAGTTAGCACACGTATAATTCCTGATTTTCAGCGTTACAAACCGGCTTCCAAAACCTGTAAATATTTTCAGTACAGTTTTCGACATTTAATGGAATCGGGGGCAGCAAAACCGCCATACTAGTAATGGCCAACTTAAAACGTTACCATGGCACAACTGGCGGTAAGTAGCAGAAGTAACCACGGGACGCCTCCGCGTCTTATAACCCGTGTACCTGGTGGGACCGGGCAGGACATGCTGGCAGACCCCCGCGCCGTCCGTCCTCAGCCTGCGTTGTTTACGTCCCGAAGTCACGCTGAAGCGCCTGGACGGAGGTCGGACCACACTGGAGGCCAGCGCCGCGTTACGAGCATAAACCCCGCGTACAACACTCCCGATCTGATTCGTGTACATCTCTTAGTACACACGCAGCAAGTTGCATTGATTACATAGTACTTCGGTCAATGTCACCGATTGCCACCGGCTCATCCGGCCGGGTGGAAACACGGCCGACGCGTTAAGGTTCCCACTAGGAACTAATCGCTTGCTGGGAAGTTCCTAATGCAGCGTTTCCTGTTTACGTAGAAACCACGCGAATGGTCTTTATGCGCATTGATACCAACTCTGTCGTTGTTGCAGTTCATTTTGGTTAACTGTGGTATCATTTATGAAGAACGAGGCAAGAGCAACAAGTTCCGTGTCCATGTAGCTTCTTCCCGCTTGAAGTGGTTGGGTATCGGCACGGCTTTTCAAAAATGATGCCTTCTTCACGCAGATATTTGTTGATGTCTTATACACTTGAAACGGACATTTTTGCACCACACTTGGAAAGAGCAGGTTAAATATTGTATAGCCTGATACACAATATTAGTGCAATTGCCACCAAACTGGTCCTGGGCATTTAAACTAAAATTGATCTAATGTGATAATATGCAATCAATGATTCCACATTTAACTGCAGCAACTCTACCAGGCAGAGAATTCAGATATGCAATGAAGCAAGATGGGACAATTAGTTTTATTGGACAGTTTACATTAATGTTCAGAAAATGTTAATCCTCTCATGGTTTTAAAACGATACAACTTCAAGAGTATTTTTTTTTTTTTTTTTTTACTTCCACAAAGTCTTTAGCTGTGCATAAGCATTCGAAATGTCTTGTGTTTGCGCAGTCAACATTTAAAAAACAGCATATTTACAACGAAAGAAGTTAAAGGAACGGGGGACAAGCGGAAGAGTTCACCTACACCTTTGCCTCTATAATGAGACAAGCCTGCTTAACTCATGGAATTTAAAATTGAAAAGTGCACGGATCAAGCGGTACACTCATCATCAGCGCCTGCTGTGGCGCGACGGAGACGTTGACCTGAAAGAGACATGGACAGAGCGTCAGTACGGCACTTATGGAGACACACACACACACACACACACACACACACACACACACACACACACCTTGACATAGAAACACTACCAGACACTAGAGCGGTCATTTGTCATGCACCCATTCAAGATTACCAAGACCTTATCAAAACTTGTCAAGGATTTATGCTGCACAAAGGCTGAAGTGGACACGGAGACAACGGTTTCTTGTTGAAGAATGAGAAATGTTATGATTGAGTTCGGGAAAGAAACTACAATCAATACCAATTCTCAAAACATGGACAAACTAAATGAATTCAACCATTTTCACAGCCATCCCTGAGCTCTGAAAAATGATTTCAGGCTCTATCGAGATGACTGGTTAATAGGTCATCCTCAAAAAAAAAATAAAGAATCACAGTGAGACATACAATGAAAACATTCAATAGAAAAAAACGAATACTACCTTGATCGTGACTTAGACTTGTGTTTGCGGCTTGCCTTCTTACCAGACTTGTGAGATTTTTCCGTTGACCTTGAGCGACTACGTTTTGATTTCTTAGATTTCTTTTCCTTGCTAACCTCGGGGGTGGGGGACCTACTAGAGTCGGAGCGTTTCTTGTTAGCCTTTGCCGAGCCCTTCTTGCTGGCTTTGCTATCCTGTCGGGAGCGCTTGTCATTCTGAGAGTCTGCGCGAGAGTCGCTCTCTTTCCTTTTTTTTGATTTTCCATTCTCCTCCGCCGAGGCGGCGCTGCCCTTCTCCTTTTCCCTCTCTTTGGCCTTGGGCTTTTCCTTCTTTCTATCGGACTCCCTCTCTTTCTCCCGATCTTTGTCTTTCTTTCTCTTGTCTTTATCGTGGCTGCGGCTCCTATCCTTCCTTCTCTCCCTATCCTTGCTGGAGGCCTTCTGCTTGTGTTTGCTACTACGGCTGTGACTGCCATCCCTGCGCTCCCTGCTCCTCTTCCTCTCTTTCTCCTTATCTCGGCTACGACTACGGCTGTCTCTCACTCTCTCCCTGGCTCTGTCCCTGGACCTGCTCCGGCGGTTGCGGCGCTCTCTGGAGTTACTGCGGTCATTCTTGCGGCGGCCGGAGCGCTCAGCGCTGCTCCTCCTCCCCCTCGTCTTTTCACCGCGGTCGGCATGACGCCTGCGTGAGCTCCGGCTGCGGCTCCGCCGGCGAGCCTTGCGGGATGAGGAGCGACTCCGCCTCCTTTTCCTGCGTGGGGAGGAAGACCTTGAGGAACTGCGCGAGGAAGCTGAGGACGACGAAGAGGAAGACGAAGAGCGGCTGCTGCTGCTGGGGCTGGAGCTGGAGCTGCTGCTGTGGCCATTGGCCGGTGAGTCGCTGCCACCGCGCCCCGGGCGCTCCCTCCCCCGTCCCGATGCCCTGCTCTGCCTGCCCTCGCTGCCCTCCTTCTCGCTACGGGAGCGCCGCCGTTCTGCCGGGGGCTCTGCCTCCCTCTCCCTCACTTCCTGCTTGTGTGAACTCTCTATCTCACCCTCACCAAAATCCCCCCTTTCTCTGCTCAGTTTCTCCTTGGCCGCCTCATCTGTGGACAGAAAACCACAAGACCCGGGTTACAACCAAGCAGCAACCGTGCACCAATGTGTGGCATGATGCCAACCTCGGCCCTCACCGCGTGCCAGCGAAGCCTCTTGCGTCTGCTTCTCCTGCAGCTCCCGCTCCTTGCGGCGGAAGGCGTCCTGCTTCTCGCGGATGCGGTGACGTAGCTCCTCCTCGTCTGTGTCGGACGACTCTGAGCCTCGCACGCTACGTTCCTCCTCGTCCGAGCTCGCGTCCGAGCCGTAGTCACCGAGTCCACCTGCCGCAAACAGAGCCCCCCGAGAGGGTTGAAGTGCAAACCGGCAGAGAGAGGGCTCTTCTCACAGTCAGCTTCCACTTTTGAATCACTATCAGAACCCACCCACCTCCTTATATTAGTTTGGATGATCTCTAGCTGACACACCCACTTAAAACAAACAAAAGAACCCTCCAACTTGTTGTTCAAGAGCATGCGTGTAAACATTCCGCCTCCTTTGATCTAAACACTAAGGCAGTCAGGTATAAAAGTCATCCTGAGGCCCAATCAGCCTTTTCCACCTTTTTCACCGCCCACCCTTCGTTCCAACCCCACCCACCCACCCTCCCCCCACCGGTTGACAGAAAAAGGGATACTCACTGAGGCCGGTCAGAGAAGCCAGTGCACTTGACTGTGCCAGCTGTTTTGCAGGAGCTTTGATTCACATCAACAACAGGAACAACATGTTAAAACACATACAGCCACCATTTTCTCAAAGGCAAGAGTCGCTAGAGGAAGGGGAGCGGGATGTCACAGACAATGCACTATTCACAAGAGCTGTTGTTGGTAACAAGAGAAAAAAAAAAAGAAAATGGAGAAAAGAGAGAGAGTTAACAAACAAGAGTTTGTCACACAATCCAAGTCAAACAAGTCAGGCAGGTGGGAAAGAACCAGACTACAATAATGCAGCCACGCACTTGGTATAGTGAGGAGCTGGTCACACTGCGGTAAGAATAGTCAGACATGATGTAATTTAGCCATTAACCAGAAGAGCGTGTTGGTCACGAATGTTATGCTTCGTACTGCTTCCTGTCCGATGCATTAGCAGAGGATGGTTGAGAATGCAAACCGAAAATACGTCTCTTAATCCCGCTGGTTAACAGGGCGTAGTTTAACATGTCTATCGTAGGAAGACATGGACGGGACGGACGTGCTTAGCTGCTGCGTGAGCGAAGAAGGATGGGATCAGACCTTTGGTGGCCTTGCGATGAGTCTCCCTGGCAACGTGCTGGATCTCCTCATTTGTGACCTCGAGCAGGATCTCCGTCAGCAGCGTCTTTGTGAGGACCATCTAAGGAAAAGACGCTTTATTGTCAGATCTGCCAGATCAGAGACCCGCGGGGGGATTGGCGGGACCAGAGTTCGACTAGAATTCCAACTGACCAGCTGGAACTCTCGCTCCTCCTCCGTCATCTCCGGCTCGCTGTCCACCGGGGGTGGTGACGGACTCCGGCCGATGAACTCCTTCTTCACGGAGGGCTTTTCTTCCTTCTCCTCCTCTTCCTCCACCTCCTCTTCAACCACCTCCTCATCGTCACTGTCCTATTGCACATAATAATAATCTCCTTTATTTGTGTAGAGCCTTTCATACAGAAATATTTAACTCAACCTGCTTCACATTAATAGAAGACAAGCCAATAGTAATAACAAGCAAAATGCATGGAATAAAAATAAGTAATGATTGCTAATTTTCCTTTTCAGAGACACTGAAGGATCACAATAATTACCCAGAGATTGATTTTCATTCATAATTTCTCTTAAACTTTTAGTCCTAATACTCATAATAATAAGATAATCTTCACAATAAAGCAGTGCAAAGACACACCTTTTTGACATACGCCCATAGGGCTGTGACGATAAGCGCGGTCACGTGACATCACCGCTGGCTTGAGCTAATTACCGTCATCACCGCAAGGAGGAACGGATGGCTTGTGCCCCGTTCCTCCGTGCCCCGTCCCTGTTCCTTCAAATAAAACAACTAAAAACCGTGTCTTTTTAGTTGTTTTATTTGGAGGAACGGGCCACGGCTCTCCGTGATCGGGGCACATGGAGAGCTGTGTTCATGTCCGGACAATACATACTTATAATAATATTTATCTGACAAACTACTATTTCGCTAAAGCGAAGCTTTTTGCGTGAGGGGGGTGAAGCCCAAGGCCCAGGAGCTAATTATATGTACACACACATATATATACACACACACTATATATACATATATATATACACATACATACATACATACGCACACACATATATACACACACACATATATATACACATATACACACACACACACACACACACACATATATATACACACACACACACACATATATATAGATACATACATACGCACACACATATATATACACACATATACACACACATATATATACACACATATACACACACATATACACACACACATATATACACACATATACACACACACACACACATATATACATATATACACACACACACACACACACACACACACACACACACACACACACACACACACACACACATATATATATATACACATACACACACACACACATATATACACATACTAATATACATACTAATAATTAAAGAAAAAATGTGCTTTGATTCAATAAAATATATGATATATTTTACAATATGTCCACTTGAGAGGGCAGTACAGTGTACTAGCAGCTTGTGATAAGTGCCGGTATGCACCTGTACGCGCTCCAAAAGAGAAGTTAAGGTTACAGATATGATTTGAATTGTGCTATCAAAGATAATAATGTTAAAGGGACGTTTAAAATTATGCTGTGATATGATGAGTAGAATTAGGAAAAAAGTCAAGATTAGAGAAGAGCGGACACGGACGTGGTGGGCGGAGGAGAAGAGACACGCACCTGCAGTAGGGTTGAATATTTGTCTCCTTACAGTGAGCCGGATAATCCGGCTCACTGTAAAGATTGTATGAAATATTTTCTGTTTATTTCACTCCAAAAAAAAAATTACATTATTTATAACATTTGAATGTGACTGGACTCCATTAACATTCTCTAAATTAAACAATTATACTGAAAGCATAATCTTAACGAGTCTGAGTCGTGTCCCGTTTCTGTGCCCCGTTGTGAATCGTCTGTGTCCGGACGATTCACACATAAAAATATATTTATGATTCTCCTTATTTATAATTCCTAATTTTAACGTTAGCCCCGTATTGTCCCCGTTATCCCAGCTTCTATCTGTTTTATCCTGTTACTGCAATGCACACTGACTGACCAAAAAGGATAAAAAAAAAAAAAACTGCCCAACTTGGAAGAATCTCAGTCGACTAACAGGTTTCGGACTGATGATTCAACTGACTGCAAAAATGGATGCAGAAAAGACACAAACTAGTGCATAAAAATTCAACAGAATGCAGAAAATTAAGTGTATGACGCTCAAAATCTGCCGCCCACTTAATGGGTTCCCTCCAATATTCAAACTAAACCTACGTCACCAAGCAGGGTGGAGAAGGGGCCTAAAATATTATTGCCTGAGGCCTCCAAATCAATAAATCCACCCCTGCACACCAAGGACAGACACAACTTTCAAGAAGGAAACCATTGTTTGAATAGAGGAGACATTGTTATTAAACTGATTTATAAACGTTTAAATATCTTAAATAAAATGTGCCCCCTCTTTTATAAAAGTTTATTCACGTAACTTTGTCTGTATTGCTTGCAGAAAGTCTAAAGGTTATATTATTTTAAAGCTCCATCAGATGCTGAGCCACACTCAAGATGATGAGTGTGGCTCATGATGATGAAAACAGGAAAATCTTTAATCAAAATGTAATTCTAACATCAATAATTCAATTTTAAAATTTCTAAACAGAGAATAAATGATTTAATAGACCGAGATTTTCTATTTTGGACAAGTACATTTGGCTATCAGTCAAGCAAAATATCTTGCTTAAAGTGAAGCACTGATCCTGTTATTGTAATGCACACTGACAAAAACACTGCAATCCCACTACGTTGCTTTTCCACTGCGGAAAGAAAGAAAAAAAAGAATAATAATAATCATCATACCGTCATAGCTCTACACGCAAAAGGAAAGGGCATTTTGCCAACGCTGAATGGACCTTTGGCAACAACAATGCAGCATTGTCAAAGACCGTTAAAACAACAACAAAAAAAACAAACACAAAGCGGCCCGCAGTCAAGGCCATAATTGAGTTGCTTACAAATTTGCTCTTGCGAGGTACACGAGGCCCGTCGCCCCCATCCTCTGGCTCATCTTCATTATCTTCATCTTTTGCTATTTCAGCGCGCTCCCGCTCCATTCTTTCACGTTCCATCTTCTTTTGCTTTTCCCTGTCCATCTTTTCAAGGCCCTCACGGATCCATGCTGGCAGTGTGCGCCTTTTCACCGCATCTGCAGGTAAAGTTGAAAGGGGTACACATATTTTCACTTTCTGGACTTTCAAACTCATGTTTACAATCACTTGTGCCAAAATGACATGCCTTCAGTTGCGCGCACGCACGCACGCACGCACACGCACACACACACACATACACACACACACACACACACACACACACACACACACACACACACACACACCCTCTGACTTGCGTGTGCAAGCCGATCTGCCAGACCGAGCACATCTGATATCTACAATGGTAGCAGGGGGCCCAATCCCCGCACCCTCCGATTCGTATCGGTGAATCGCTAGACACCTAATGTATTGTTATTGATACCAATAAATCAAATGAATTGTGTTATCAGTCTGAAAAAAGAGCCAAAACATTTGCATGGCTTATAAATTCATACAACATTATGAAGGCTGCAGGTAAACTATGTTGGGGGGGGTCAATAACAGAGACAGCCAACATAGCTTCTTCCACATCAATAAATGCTTATTTGACATTTGTAATATAGAAGATGGACGAGCACACATGATGTCAGTGGAACGCATTGAGCAACTTACCCAATGCTGCCGGGGCCTCAGGTTTGGCAGGAATTTGCATGGGGGATCGGGGCCGGTCCCTGAAACCAGGGGGTCTGTTATCACGTCTGTTCTGAGGAGGACCCTGCCAGTACGGGGGGTGGAAGCCCGATGGTGCAGGGCCGTACGACGGAGCCGCTCCATGCTGCGGAGAGACATCACACGCAAAAAATGTATACTACATCACACAGTGGAATCTGCTACGGCCACAGACAGCACTTGATGTGGCGTTCTTGTGCCTTGTACTGGAACATGCCGGCAAATATTTATCCATTACTTGTTAGCGGACTTGAAAAATCTGTGACGGATCAAATAAATCAGGAAAAGAAAAAAAAAAACAAAAAAAAAAAAAACTTTACCACGCCATGCTGGAATCCTCAACAAGCGTACAATCTGTGCACAGCACCAAGAGAGCACTGACTGATCTAGAACTGCCCTATATGCTGGTACCCGGCACGGCTTATACAACGGCTCCCACCTTTTTTTTGGGTTACTTGGCTGGCACACTAAAAACGCAAAACTCAACAAATTCTACCGGGGCATCTGCATACCTGATAATCAAACTGGTTCATGGCCATGGGGGCCATGGCGTAGCTGTCGGGCTGTGCCCCATACCCATGGCTGTTCTGGGGGTAAACCCCGTGGTGGGCTTCAGAGCTGAACTCCAGGCTGTCCTGGCTGTTGCTGTCCTCGCTGGGGTTCACCACTTCCATCGGTCCCGACCCTGGGGGGATCCAGGCCTGGTCGGGGGGAGGAGGGGGAGGAGGAGGAGGTGGAGGAGGGGGCTGGCCGTGCATTCCCCATTCTGTGGATGGGGAAAAAAAAACAAACAAACAAAAATCTGTCTGGGAGTCAACATTTTTGTCAATCGTACTTGTATGATTGTTGGTTACAACAAGCAAACTTGAGGAAGGATGAGCCTCACAAAAATGGCTTCCTGGGATCAAAGCAGCACTGACTTGCACCAAAGCATTGAATTGGATGAAGTTGTAGTTCTAAGGCGCTATGTTGTTTCACAATATATTTTCTATGATACAACAACAAAATAATATGCTGTCTTAAAATGTTGTTTTTTTTACTAAGGGTTTATCTGATCTATTTTTATCTCCTAATTATGATACTAGCTCCTAGTTTAATGGGCTTTACTTTAGTTGGATAATTTATGTATATATACACAGTATTTATATGATTATTTTTACACAAGAATTTAAATGTGTTAACAGATAACGTGATACATTGATATGCTGCCAAATTCCTTATGACAAAAAAGCATACATCTTTCATAAAACCCTTTTCACAGCTTCTTCTGCAACAAATGTGTCACTAAGAAATTAGCATGTGTGATAGAGGAGCTTTAGTTCACAGAACTTTACAATGGATAGTAAACAGATATTGCTCTGAAAGAGCTACAATACTCGCATGATTGTGAATAGCTTGTTTTTTACAGGGCAGAAGGGGTTGTCTTATTGCGTCATTGCCCTCTGAATCTCCGCAGTAAACAAAGAGTGGGATATTATACTATATGGGGCTGTAGTGAAAGTTGAGTTGGATGTAGTATTACGTAGAAGGTTGAATGAAATCCAAGCTGAAACAGGGATTTCTTTGCTAGAATCCATGGGTAAGATTTTATCAGTTTCGATAAATACACTGAAAGCTGCTTATATAGTTGTATTGCACCTGCCATTACCCCATGAGCTGAATAGTATTTATTAACATTCACATCAAACTGGCCATAATTTATATCATAAGCCATAGCTCTACTTTAAGGATTTCAGTGTCCCTGCCATGCCAGTGCGATCCATGCATGCATCAAACCATATTTTACATCCAGTTACTGCTTTCTGCAAAATCAATGTCCACCAGCACAGTCACACACAGTTTTCCTTATTAATTTATATTTCAACAGCACCACCATTGTTTTTACTGCCCTGCTTCACTATGTTACCTTCAGTCTTTGATTGATAATGGCCTTTCTTGTGTAACCGTGTATCTTGGTCTTTTGAGAAAAAGGGTTATATAGATAGTTATTGTATGGCTACAAAAGTAAATCAATGTGTGATGTTTCAATCAAATGAATCATTGGAATATTTCAAATATCCTCTCTGCTTCACTATGTACCCGGTTGCCACATTCTGCCAAAAGATGGATCGCCCTGGAAGCCTCCATGGTTGCTCGGCGGGGCGGGGTCTAAGCCCGGGATCTCCTGCCCGTTGGGAGGGAGGTTCTGCTGCTCCGATCCCGTTGACTCTTTCTGGGCAATCCATGCCTGTGCCAGGGCGGCCCAATCAACCTGACCTGCGACACCAAAGAAGAGAATTTGAATAAAATTGATAACACAGCTCTGGTAGCACTTTTGTGCTGTTTTCGTGTCACTGTCAATGCTCACCAAAATGCATGCACATTAGAATGGTGAGAACCTGTCATGCACCTACTGTACCTGGGTCTTGCTGGTGTTGAAAGGATTGCATCCATTGCTGCTGGCTCAAGGGCCACTGAGGCCAGGGCTGTCCCCCCTGGTCCCACATCGGCCTATCCTAGCCTGCAAAGCAGGATCTGGATGGTTATTTGGGTTAATGTGATGTAGCCAGCGAAGCCGTTGCTAAGCTACCCGATCCTAATAATGTGTCGTTAATCATAAATAGTGCCGTAAATATGGAGAGCGAGCGGTACATTTAACAGGCATGTGAGCTGGACGTGGAGCTAGCTAGCCGAATAGCAATGTTCCACCATTAACCATCTCTTTATAGTAGTAGATGTAGCACCACCGAAAACCCAGCAATTCCGATTGGCACTACTTACAGGAAAACCAGGGCCCCTGAACCGCCCACCCACCACCTACTGGTTTTGCGACCAGCCAGGTATAATAATCCACCAGTTAGCCTGCTAGCTAGCGGTTAGCCTGCTAGTCAGGGGCGCTATCGTTTCATGTGTCAATACCGCACACAAGAAGTGCTTGGGCATGCAACCGCACGCAAATGTGCATATTAACCCAAGGACCCAAAGGCGGGTGTTCTCGGACACCCAGCTTAGGCTGTTCCCACCTTTTTCCAGACGAGATTCTTTCACCCGCTCAGGCTGGAAAAGCAAAATGGCTTCACCATTGGAAGGAAGCCGCCTGGAAGGTGGGAGGAAGGAAGTCTGTTGCGGCGTTCACGTCGCGTGGGAGAAATGGAAACTTCCGCTCTTCCAACTTGGAAACGCCCGCCTTCTGGCTGTGCTCTCAGAATTCTGAGATGACTCTGAACTCAATTTGGGTTTTTTTTGGTTTTTTTTTTTTTTAATATTTTATTTGACCTTAATGCTCTTTCCCGGACCGACGAAAAACGCGGGAATTTTCCCCAAGTTGCTGTTAAGATTAAGTAAGTCATTCGTTCTAATTGACAACGGCGGCAATTCCCATACGGCTTGAATGCGCCGCCGGCCACTTGCCTGTGCGCGGTGCAGCGCGATCGGGGTTTTCTCGTGTGAAGTGATGATTATTTTTTTTATTTTAATGCGTTATTCGGTTTGATGGAACGGAACCTTCGGACGGAGGGGATTCGCCAGCGCTTTGATAAATGGCCCTGCGTGGAAAACAATCGCGTCGAACGTAGCCGCATCAGATCTCGTTTTGATTGAAAATGTGCGCCTCAGTCACTCCGATCTTGGGAATGTGGTACCGCGTGCTCCCCAGGTCCCACGGGAGCTGGCGTAACAGAGGGGAAAGAAGGGTTCTCCTGAAAAATCCAATCCAATCTGTTTTGGGGTTTGTTTTTTTTCATTCTGGCTAGGCCAGTTGATCCCATCTGCAGCCCTGCATTGAGCTAAAACAGTTGGCATGCAGGCCCGTTAGCGCTGTTCTGGGCGCACACAGAGGTGTTGACCCACTCCTCTGAGTCCTGCTTACAGGGACAAAAATAAATATATACTGTGTATATGTAACCCTTTAAAAGGTGCAGTGTGTAGAGTTTACAGAACGGACTTGGCAGAAATGGGATTTAATATTCGTAAGTATGTTTTAATTAGTGTATAATTCCATGAAAAAGAAAAATCGCGTTTTGGTTACCTTAGAATGAGACGTTCCTATACAAGGGGGCGGGTACGCTTCACGGAGGCCGCCATGTTTGTACAGTAGCCCAGAATGGACAAACAAGGGGGCCTTTGGGCGTTTCTCACGAGTTTTGCGAGTTTCGTGGCCACCGTCGCTTCCAGGGAGGCCGCCGCGTCGCACCGCCATGGGGGAGGGGTGTTTCGGTCGGTTTTCCATCTGCAGATGCCACGGAATTCTACACGCTGTACCGATAAGACGTTTCTAAAGTCGACCCCGGGCTGAGTTTATAAGTGTATATCTACAATCTGTAGGGGGCCGTGTTATTGTATGCGTTTTTTTCGAGTGGTTAAAATATTAACTCCACTAAAATTTGATCAAAGATTGTTACACTAATCTCTGTCGCAATGTAGCTGAATGTTATTCTCCCTTGTAAGTCGCTTTGGATAAAAGCTTCTGCCAAATGACTAAATGGAAATGGAAATGGAAATGGAAATTTATATTCTGTTGGGCCAAAAACCAAAGTTTACATCAAAGATCCAACATCCAAGATAGAAGCCATGAGCAGTCAATCATATTGTGTTGTCCTGTTGTTCCGTTTCCACCGAAGAAAGAAATATTCGGCTGCAATGCCGCCGTGAGGAAGGCGGTGTTGTTTCCTCATCTAACGAGGAAGCTTTGGTGACACGAACGCCGGTGTGCGCTCAGCGGAGAGGGCCGCTTTCTATCGTCCAATGTATGGAAACGGAAGCTCGAACTGCAGGTCGACAGAGAGACGTGGCCAACGCAGCCGCGCCCTCACAGACTTGTTAGTTTTCCCCGGGAATCTGAACATGCAAAGAGGCGGGTGCCTTTCATTAACTGCAATTAAATCACATCTGATCCTTCAACAGCATGTCCCCGAGCCAAAAAAAAGGGGGGGGCTTGTTTTTAAAAATAGACGTAGGCGCTTCAAAAAGATTTGCTCCCTTGTTGGTGGCGGCCTGACAACCTGTTTAAATGTCCTAACAGCATGGCTCTGGCTGTCACAGCGTGTGGGGACGGGACGACGGGCAATGCAATGGCTTTGGACGTTGCCCTTTTCCTGATTCCACACCCACCTCCTCTTCACCAGCTGGCGACATGTCCCGAAACAGCACTGCTTTGCACCCGTCAGGGCGCATTTCCAGCCGCGAAGGGCTGAATATGGCACTATGGGATCCACAGTGACAGCTAGGACCAATGGCCGACATCATTTTACGCGGAGTAAAAATAAATAAATAAATAAATAAATAATAAAATGGAGAAAGACATTAGATCCGCAGCCAAACCAAAAAGCCGACTTCCTTATTTCCCCAGTGTGGGACACGGACGACCTGGTACAACCTCTCTGGGTTTGCCCGTTCCATGATAGCGCTTCCTCTGAGAGCGGCAGCGAGGCCTGAGATCGTGGAGATCAGAGCCGGCGCATCGAGGCTCCAGGTTACGTCCGATGGCCGTCTCCACGTCGTGGTCGGAGCGCTTAGAGCGTGTTCTCAAATCCCGTCTCAAATCCTCTGCTATGAACGTCGCCAACGCTGAACTAGTTGTCTTCTGTCCGCCTTGGTCTAAAGGTTGGATTTTGAATGAATTCAGGCATTTGCTACTCGCTTTCTTTGAGCACAAGGTCACATGGAGCATGTAAATATCATTTTGAATCTGGATTTCATAGAAATTCTGAGTTTGTCAAGGAGTTTTTAAATTTGAAACTTTTTCTTTTTTAGATAAACCATTTTTCCTACCATCTTCGTTTTGTTTAATGACTTTAATTTGTGTTATTTGCAAGGTGTGCTTTTGGTGATTAAATGGATCAAATATCAAATTTAGCTTTCAAAGAGGCATGTCCGAGAATCGGAGGTTAAATCTGTTACCGCCTCGCAGTTCCCCTTCCAAGTCAGTGGCTTTTTGTCCCACGGTAGCACCAGAGAATTCTACCACCGGTCAAGAGTATAAATGATGAAAATCACAACCGTTGATTGATTGACCCGACGAGTGTTTATTTAAAAGTCTGGGAATCAAGATTGGATGCGAGCCATGTGCACCTCAGTGTCCGTGCTGGCGAGTGGTGCTTTTGTGGGAAATGTTGAAAATTGTCAACTCAATGACTGTCAAAACTCTGTTCCCAAAGGACGGGAAGAACATTGAACAAAGTGTATGGAGGCCAGCTGTAGCCTACCTACTGCATTGATGTTGTAGCTTCCGTTCAACTTGATTTCTTACACACACACACACGCAATGGCTGAGCCATTACATAGGCTACAGTACAGGTTTTGTGCTTGTTATGCTTATATACGTATATTATGTATATATAATACGTAAAAATTATACAATCAGCCATGTATTGTTGCACCCCTAATAATTTAATAAATACAGTGTGTGTGCATAGATATACACATATACATGTATACAGTATATAGATGTAGGAAGGTGTTTAATTTAAGTTGCCGCCAGAGGGCGCTCTGTCCATTTGGTTCTGTTTAATTGCTGCAGGCACATTACTGCAGCCACTTCCTGTCACTGTAAAGCCAGTTCATTTGGTTTCATCAAGGGAGGCAGTGGAAAATGTGACCTCTTCATACAATTTGTTTATCTGTGTAATGTTATGCCATTCGTGCATTTTGTTTTATTAATCTAAGTGGCAGGTTGTTAAGAAATTACTTGGTGTTAGTTTTATAATATTGTTTTCCATGACTTTTTTTTTGTACATGTGTTAATCATGTGTGCTAGCTTACTATGGCGCTGCATTTAGTTAAATACACAGGCCCAAACATGGTTGAAACATCGTTTTACGCTTTCAATATTATTTTTTTATACCTTCTTGCTTAGTATTGATGCATTGCACAGAATGTGATTTCATGAGATATCTGTGAGGGACTTTATTTTATTTAACGCAGCGGTTGTTGTGGTTTTATGAATACTCATGCGTTTGTGTATTTCTATGAAGTATAATGGAACTTTTATATTACACGGCAGACAAAGTGCTTTGTTCGTCTGCAGTATTTGTTGGCGCACAATGTCCCAAACCATTTTCATGACGGAGCAAATGTATGTACAACGTAAATATGAAATACAACTTTGTATTTATTTTGTTTATGTGGTGCAGCTGCAAAACTCATATTTGGCAATCATTGTTCATGTTAGTCATACATTCGTACGCTACAATTTACAAAAACAGTTATCGGCAACAAAGCAGAAATAGCTTTTTCTATGTTGTGCTTCTCAAAGAAAATATGTTTTTCTGTCAAACATACACATACAGATACAGATTTAAAAAAAACCCAAAAAACTTTCTGCACACAGTGCGGCAGCAGGAACAGCTGTAATTAATTCAATACGTTTTGAGCATGCAATAGTCTTAGATATTTGATTTTTATGTTGGTAAGCAAACCCTGACATGCAAGTGTGTACTCTGCTCACAAACAGTTTTTTCCTCCTCCAAAATTCATTCTCTTCAGTCTGGTCAGTTGGATTACAGCATGTACTGGTCCCTGCTCAGTCTTCTACACTTGCAGGGAAAATAAAGGGATTTTTCTTTTACATTATACAGCTTTCTTTTTGTCTTTTAAATAAAAATTAATTTTAACATACATACATTTTAAAATGCTAAAGGTTTTTTGAAAATGACATCAATACGGGGTATTTATCCACCTCCAGCTGTGTAACAACTGCGGGATGAAAAACCTGTAAGCCCTAAAGTGATGGAGTGTAAAGTCATTTCGGTGGAACGGTACGAGTGCAGTTGCCCGAGCGGAGGGGAGGAAAAAACAAAACCGCCACCCGAGGAGGACGAAAAGGAGACGCTCTCGATTTGCCCGTTCCATTAGATGATTTCCTCGTAGAACAGCAGGTAGGCCTGAGAATTGAGAACCCTGGACTCAGGTACGACCTGGACGGTGGTGTCGCTGACGTAGACCCACTGGCTCTGGGTGGGACTACTCGCTCCTGAAAGCGTGCACACACACACACACACACACGGTGAAGAGAGGCGGCCTAAATTAGGAAGCAGCAGGTCTTAAACACAACATTATCAAAATATGTAGGTTGTCATCGATGTCTTTTGAGTGAGACCATGAAGATCGACCGACAACTTGTCTACAGTCTACATCTCAAACCTCCAAAAGAAAATAACATTTTAAATATGGGCCAATATTTAGAAAGCATTCGATGATCTTGAGACGATGAGGAGAACAACACTGGGGGTTCATCGTGTGCGAATGATGAGAAAGTATACTGTAACACATATCTTAATAAAATAACAGGGATTTGTTCAGTCTTTTAATGGTTTTATTAATTTCCACTATACTTGCCTTGCGATGCCATAGCAACTAACACCACTCGGCTGGCTCTGTATAGAATGGAAATGTGGAAGCAACGGGGCTTTGTTGGGCTCGGTGATGGAGACGAGGTTTAATGGAATTGTAGACTGTCACCACCTTTGACCTCTCTGCTCCAAATAACAGCACAACAGGTTCCTTGCTAGCTATTTACCAGCAAGGACAACCGCCTCACTCTTCCTCTTGGGCCTTTAATAACAGTTCCAAATTGTGCTTGAAAAGGAGGGGTCTCTCCTTCAGCGGGAAAAAGGGAAAAAAAACATCCATCTATCCTATTCTACCTAGAGATGACAAAGAACTGTACGGCTCTTTCTGTTGTAAATGCAATGTTGTCTCCAAGGTTAGATGGTGTGAGGCCTCTGCTGCAACAAGCAAAAATCACCTTTATCCAGTGCATACACAGATCAGCCACAACATTAAAACCACCTGCCCTGAGTTAGGGTACATACTCAGTACATACACCACACAATAGGCCTAGGGTTTGCAGGGTGGGTGGTAAGCTATGTGGGTAGAGATGTGGAGGGCAGCTGCGATCTTGCCCGTCACACTCCTGCCCTGGCATGCTTCACAAGTGTCCTGCAATTTTAACAACACTCATACTAGCTTAGAACACAAACACCCACGCAAATCTTACTCACAAACAACACACCACCAGACCAGGGTCTGTGGGGCAGGAGGGGTGCGAGTGACTTGTTCAATATGCTTAGAGGGCTCGCACACCCCGCAAACAGCACACATGGAGCACTGGGGTTTCCAGGGTAGGCAGGGCACTGGTGAGTTGGTGTGGGGATGTGGTTGGCCGGGGGCAATCTGGTGGGCCCCCTGCTGGCTGTGTTTGGGTACTGGCGGCTCGCCCCTGGTGCCAGGTGGTTTCCGTCCTGCTGTGACCTGGCGGGACTACAGAACGTGCTGCTGGGTGCTTTCCAGGGCCCCCTTGGGGACTGCTTGCCGTAGTGGATGTGGGTTGCGGTGCGAGAGGCGACGGTCGGCCTCACATCCGCTGCGTGGCTTCTCTGCGGCGGGACTGAATATTTGGCTGTCTGCGAGCGATGGCAGGCCCAGTGGGTTGATATTGGGGTGCCCCGCACCATGGGCTATGTGGGTGAGCGCTTGGGGCTTGGGGCTTGTGGCAGGGTGGGGCATCTCGCCGGTTGCAGTATGGTAGGCCTTGCCTACCAAAGCGTAAACTGGAGCGTAGATTCCCATAGAGGTCCATTCAATAGATGTATTTAGTGCAAATATTTAATTACCAAGCCTGGTATGCATCTCTCTCTCTCTCACACACACACACGCTAAACTCGCAAACTATCCAACTACGTTCATAAACAAAAATACTCCAAATGCTTATAAAATGAAAGCAAAAGGTTGAAAACAAAAGCAAAGATTCACTTAATTCATTTACCCGTTGAATGTTGAGAAATTTCACAATTTGAAGTTCAAAGTCTCTAGCGCTGTTTACGCGAACGCGCTGTAGACGGACCCGGAAGAAGTTGACGGTTCGTCAAATGACACGACACTTTTGGGTCGCTGACGTGATGCTGAAGGTGTGGCTCAGGGGTCTGTCAGGCGCGGGGCCGGCAGGGGTATGGAACCGGCCTATGGTCCATGCCTGGCGTCCACGGCCTGAGTTCTGCGCTTCCGGGTGCCTCTCATGAATGGGGGTGGGTTGTATGTGTGTGCCTCCGGGATGCAGAGTCACTTCATGCTCTCTGAGACTTGTTTGTGCCTCTCAGGGTCATGCGTGGGTGTTGCTCCGTGGGCTCCAAGCTTTTGTGGGTTGGGGGGTCTTCCGTGGCTGCGGTGCATTGTGCTCGGAGATTTCTTGAGGTCATGGGGTATACGTATATGGTTTATACGGCTCGTGTGGGACTCATGGGTGGCTGCGAGGCCTTTTCCACTGCTCGGAGGTGCTATGATATAGATCTGACCCCGGACACCAGAACTAATTGGGACGAGTCACACACACGCACACGCCCCCGAACACCCTCCTGATTACACCCTTCTCCCCACAGGAAGAGGCCACATGCCATAATAGCTGTTCCAAATACATGTTGTCATCTGATGTTTATGTTTGTTTTTGTCAAGTACATATTGTTGTTTTTCTCTACAATATGTTTCTCTGTCTCATCTCTGGTCACCCCCCCCCCCCGAAGATGTAATGATGATTAGTTGTTTATACATCAAAACACGGTGAGATCGTTCTCCAAAGAGGGTGATTGGTGGCGGTGTTGTATAACAAGTAAGCTGTGCTCTTGTCAACCCACAGGTTGTCCACAGGACAGTTATTGCAGCAGTTCTTGATGATAAATAAAGAGTGGCATTGCAGGTTGAGAATTTAAACTCCACTTGCTGATGAACTCTGTCTTGGATGCAATGGCATACAAATACCCTCTGTTGTATGCCAAGCCTGCTAACAGCAACTAACAGGTCAAAACAAAACAAAACAAAAAAACACCTGCCTAATATTGTGTAGGTCACCCTTGTGCTGCCAAAACACCTCTGACCCGTCAAAACAGCTCTGACCCGTCAAGGCATGGACTCCACAAGACCTCTGAAAGTGTCCTGTGGTATCTGATACCAAGACTTTAGCAGCAGATCCTTTAAAGCCCCTGTAAAGTCAATTCCGAGATTTGTTCCTTAACACATTCTACACAATATGTAAAATATTGCAAAGTAATTGCTTAAAACATGTAAAAAGACTGAACTCATCAGGGTGGCGTAAGGTACCACGTTCCTATCTGGCATGGCCCCTCTCCGAACACTATATAAGAGAAGACCGCATTCGTCAGTGGTTCTCTCGTTAAATCCCGACAAATTACTACAGCTTAGTTGGTGCCTTCGTTCGTCAAATGCATCTTCCCTGGATTCCAAAATTGACATAATGGCTCGGTCTCATTATTTCAATTTCCACTCCATTCTGATTGTGTGGCTCCCCACAACTAATATCCCATTTTCTCATGTTCTATTTTTAACTTCAGAACAAAATCAAAACAACAAAAAACAGCCTGTTATTGGTTTTCTGATTTTGGATTTGTATAGATATGTATGGTGGTATTTGGCACTTGAGAGAGGCTACATCTCTGCCGCGATTGGCCGTGGTTTCAGCTTCTTCAGCGGACATGCCCCCACCGTCTCAGAGCATCGAGTGCTGTCTTTTTTCTCATGATTTTGAAATCTAATCTTATATGCTTGGTGATTTTTTTTTTTTTTTTTAATCATTCATATTTGGCTGGGTGGTTAATAACACATTTTTCGGTGGTGTGACAAATTCAGAACACATACACCAGAACACCAGATGGGCTAGACTTCGCTCCCCATATGAATCAACGAGCCTTGGGCGCTCATGACCCTATCGCCGGTTCACCGGTTGTCCTTCCTTGGACCACTTTTGGTAGGTACCAACCACTGCATATCGGGAACACCTCATAAGACTTTTGGAGATTCTCTGACCCAGTCGTCAAGTCTTCACAATTTGGCCCCTGTCAAAGTTGCTCAGATCCTTACACTTGACCGTTTTTCCTGCTTCCAACACATCAACTTCAATGACTGACTGTTCACTTGATGCCTCATATATACCACTTCTTGAATGTCGCCATTGGAACGAGATGAGCAATGTTATTCACTTCACCTGTCAGTGGTTTGAATGTTGTGGCTGATCGGTGTGTGCTGCTACAGCAAAATAAAGGACTCAAAAAGCAGCGTGGGTCTTTTCAAACAGCTCAGGAGCGTTGTGTTCGCTTTACCTGACAAGTTCCTGCGAGGATGTTCACCTCTCCTCTGAGGAGAGCGAACCTTCACATATGCGGTGTAGTGGCCCCCACGCATTGAGCCGCTGTGCTCTACGATGCCGTACAGACTGTAGAGAACGCGCTCCCCCGCTGCCAGGTTCTATCCCAACACACGCAAACAGAGAAGAAGAAGGAAACATAAGCAAAGAGAGAGAGGATTGCTTGCGATGCAATAAAACACTCAGCTCCTCTTTGCTTAAAGCAGCTACTGGCATGATATTTTGTGGCCAGTTACAACCAAAACGTACTTCAAATCACTTAAAAGGGTCTCAATGAACATGCTTTGTCTACTCCATTTCTAGGTTTGGTCATTTAACATATCAGAATTAAAAGTCAACATGTGACCTTATCTCATCTTGATCTTAGCTAGATCCTAACTAGTAGCTTAATGCACAGGCAGATTATTTTGCTTCTTACAGGTATTCTGTTCTTTGAATTTTCTCATTTTCTTCCCTCATGTTGACACAGTATTCCTGCAGTTTGGGAGACATATTAAACTCTTCTGTCCATTCTAAGATGTATCCCTGGCTTACACAGTAGGGTCGGCAGTGTGTGTGACTAGGTGGGCTACCTTGCAGGTTGCAGAGCAGAATGGAGCCAGGTCCAAGACCAGAGGGAAGTCAACGTGGCGGTTCACCTTTCGAAGGTTCATCCCTGCCTTGGGACACAAAAAATACAACCACAATACACAGGACTGAGTCTTGCAAAGCCACAGCCACAGATACTACTCATTCATCTGGGAGGACAAAATTCTGAAAGTCTGGAAACTGGACAAGAATATTCAAAACATGACTAGGTCTACATGGGAATGGAGCTCAATTCTCCCAAACCAGATGATTAAGAGTCAGTTGTTTGGGATCAATGCAAATAAACATCACTATTATTATATCATTAATATTATATAAGGAACAGATGCAATACAGAGCAAGGGACAATTTCCAACCCCTGTCCCTTAATAGGCTGAGGAGGAAATTGAATTCCCAAATGCAACACAAAGACATAGTTGCAAGACACTGCATACCTGGTGAAAACGTTTCAGATGCAGTGTGACGACTGGGGGCAGTGAGGAGATCAGCATCTGCTTTCTAGCACTAGTATACACCTTCTCTGCCTTCTTATCTGTGGAAAAAAAAAAAAACAATCCCAATTTGACAGAGCCTGTTCAAGGTGGAATGTTGCGTCTTTATTCCGCCTCGCCGTTCTGTGAAAAGGTATGAACACGGAATGGGGGGGGGGGGGGGGGGGCATTGTTGATCCGCCTCTGAGCCGGCAGCAGAGGTAGTCAGAGGCAAAAGAGGGCCAAAACGCCATCTGGGTAAAAGGCACAGCTGGCACGCCGGGACGTTTGGATGACAGAGTTTTTCATTGGCGATTGGCCGCAGAAAAAGAAATAAACTCCATTCGGGAGCTGCACCATGCCAAAATTAACCTATTGGGGCTACAGATTTTCCTCTGTAATCCCATTTGAAATTTGAATGCTTTATTATTTTTAATATTCAAAATTTTAACGCTCAAATTTAGAACTGGGGCGGGCATTACGCACACTGTTCTGCTGCAGCTCCGCAGAAGCTTTGCACATTTGCCTCCTTCACGGAGACGTTCCCACATGGAAAAACATTCCAAAAAACGTATAAAGTCCCGTCAGAGCCTGGAGCATCTGGTGCAGCTGGTGACGACGCACCGCCAGCCACTCAATTCTACACTGTCAGTAAGTCAGCACCCTCCTCACTTGAAACTACAGCATTTATTAAATAAAATCATTTTAAATAATTGTATAATTTAAATAATGTGTTTATTAAATTGGGGTCAGTCTCCTCAACCGTATGTTATACGTCACCCTAGAGGCCGACGCGGTTGGGTTACACGTCACCTTTGATAACGGAGTTATGCCGGAAAGCTGGCATCTATCTAAAATCCCACCGCGGCGCTATTATGCCGCCTCTGTTCTGTGTAAAAAGGCAAAGCCGTGTCAGAGACTGATCTTCTTCCCAGCAATATTGCGGCATCTCTGTATAAAAGTGGCTACAGTCTTCCAACAAAGGGGCCAGGTAGAGAGCTCAATGCTTTAGGGAACGTTTGTGTCCGTTATATTAAATATTCTTGTGAAAACATTTACATTTACATTTACATTTAGTCATTTAGCAGACGCTCTTATCCAAAGCGACTTACAATTATTCAAACACAGACGGACGCAGCCATCAGGAGCAATTAGGGGTTAAGTGTCTTGCTCAAGGACACTACAGCATGCTAGCAGGAGGAGCCTGGGATCGAACCAGCAACCTTTAGATCACTAGACCACCAGCTCTACCTCCTGAGCTACCACCCCAAAACAAAAAATTGTGTATTTGGTGTTTGGTCAAATGATCAAAAAGGGCAAATGTTTTGACCCAATATATGATGCTCTTTTCATTGCAGTTACCAGCGATGCATTCAAACAACGGGCGCAACCATTCTGTTTATACCTTCCTCCTGCTCTGTGAATGCAGCCATTTTTAACAGCTAGCCAGCAATATGGAACCAATTTCCAGCAATAAACCTTTGAATAAACTCACAAACTCTGAGTACTATATGAAAGGTATAGCTTAAAAATACTCAAAAAGTACAATAATAATAAGACAATAGTGTGTTCTAGAGTGATGAAAACTGAAAAAAAGTCCATTCATATTGCACCCTTAAAGTCAATGTATTTGTATACTACACATTCTTTCTCACGTATGCCATGGAAATCTTGTATTGATCGTAAGATCCTCTTCGAATGCGAGCCCATTGAGTATCCAACATGCAGAATGTTAAATAGCTGCCACAACTAGTGCTATGTTTGCCAATCAAACTTTCTACAGAGCAGAATGCATGGAGATGACATTTCGCTAGTTGGAATTCTGTCTTTGTTCCAAAAGACGAGAAGGACGGACGTCCTGCTCCCAAAGGACTGTTCAATAAGGAGGTTTTTACTACCTTCATTTCATGAAATAGTAATGATTGTATTTAAGATTTTTAAAAATACTGTTACTTGGAATTCATTACTCAGCCAAGGATTTTAATCTTGGTGAATCCCTAGTTTCTTTGGGTTGTGTTTTGCCCGCATCACCTAAACAGTGACCCTGGACTGGCTCTCTTACCAGCCCCGCTGCTCTTGCGCAGCTGCTTGTGTCTGCGCTCGGTGCAGCTCTCACAGAGCAGCTTGTTGTTTCCCATCAGCAGCTCCACGGAGGTGAACTGGTGCAGGCAGGACTGCACGGAGCACTCCTTTGAGCAGGGTGTGTAGCTGTGAGACAGGGCCTGGAATGCCCCCTGGTGGAGGTGGTGGTGGAGGTTGTCCCGGGGATGCGGGGGCGTTTTTTCTCCCGTCTCCTCGGTGGAGCAGTGTGCCTGGGAAGTGCATGGCTCCCCGGGGAGCGCGGTGCTAAGGTTCATCTTGGAAACGGCGCTGACAAGCTGCTCTACGGCGCCTCCTTGCCGGGGGTTCGGGGACTTGGAGGAAGGCACGAGCGTTGAGATGGAGGCAGACGTTGGGCTGGACACTTGCCCGCGGCCCAGGCTTGAGGACGGCCGTGGAGTCCACTCACTCTCGGAGGCTTCACTGTCTGCATCGTTGCTGCTGTCCTGGGGGCCCGAGTCCTTGTCGCTGCAGTCCGAAAGGCTGCCAGCGGAGCCCGTCCGGATACCTGGGATGCAAACGGCCACCGACGACGCCTGCGCCTCCTCTTCCTCCTCCGGCCGGCCGGTTCTGCTGGCCGCTCCTCTGTCGTCCACCGATCCCGAAGACCTTCTGCCCTGCTGCTTCTGTGATGAAGGAGCAGGGTAAACTGTCAGAAGCTATGCACATGTTTTGATGCATCTTTAATGCCATTCTTATACCAACAACAAACGATGAGGGTCCGGAGTGGCATGAAAACAAAAGGGTCAACTAAACCATCCCACAGAGACCCACACAGACACGGATCTACCTGTCCACTCTGCTTCTTGGTGTTCTTGTTGAAAGACGGGGTCGCAGTGTGAACCTGGTCACTCTGAGCAAAGTGGACTTCCTGCTTTCGGGGGCCCTTACTCTGCCTCCCAGGGTTGACTGGTTTCGAGATCTGAGCATGACATCATTTTTATGGTGAGGAGGATGAAGAAATGGAAATGGAATCAGTTGAATGGAAGCCACCTGAATGTGGTGTTATTCTAAAATAATCAGTCAACATACAAAATAGAAGCATAATATCAAAACAATTTACTTGTGCTAATTATTTTCCGTGCTCAATAGTAAAGGGAAAATTGTTGCAAAAATCTAGATATAAATATTTGGCTCACTCTTTCCTCTATGATGGGGAGAGAGATGTCCATGAAGGCCTCTTTTACTGTTGAGATCTTGAAGAGAGAAAGATGGATGAAAACACCCAGGAGGTAAAAAAGTATTTCATTCACTGCAACTGACATCATACAGTATGAAATCAACAGTCCCTTTTCTACTGCATATGTTTATTTTCTAAATATAGTTCTCCTAGGTCTTGACTGATGTAGGAAAGCCATTACTGCCTGTACCTAATACTTAAGTTAGCAAAATATATGTTTGAGCGAGGGGGAGGGTGGTAACAATTCAGCACTGTGATTCATATCACGGTTTATCAGGATCATCTTTACACCTTATAGACTTACGTGCTCACACTCCTCACACATAATGGTGCTTGTCAACTCCCCAACAAAGATGCGGTCGACAAAGTTCATCTTCACACCTTCCTTGCCATATGCTGTTGAGGAGAAATCCAATTTAGTTCTCCGTGAAGCAGACTGAAGCCCTACAAACTTTCTCCATATACTTAAATGGAATTTGAGTTCTCCACAGTCTTCAATTGACGTATCTATAGGTCTATTGGCTACAAAGAATTCTCATATTTACATAATCCTGTTCACAAAAACAATATCCCATTACACTAAATATACACACAACTGTTAAAAAAAGAAGAAACTCAATTGCTTTACTTAAAAGCTTAAATTGAATTCATGCCAAATACACTTAGAAAGGCACTAGGTGTATTTGGCATTTATTTAAGACCTGTTTCCAATAACATAACTGCCAACAGATGGGGCTGTTGATCCAAGCCTCACATGTAGAGGAGAGGTGTGTGTGTGTGTGTGTGTGTGTGTGTGTGTGTGCGTACTGCATTTTCACCTTTGACTTGCCGCTTGGTCTCCTCATCTGCCGTCTTCTCTTTGGGATTATTAAAAGCTTTCAGAATGCTGGCTTTGACTCTCTGTGAATATCAATCCCAAAAAATACTTATGCATTTTTGAAATGTACTTTTGATGCACGAAAAAATATATATATACACAAAAGTGCTGCAGGAACAATGTGCTAAATCTGATGAATTATCTCCATTACATCTATGAGTGAAATCACCCTAATCTATGCTAATGCTCAATTTGACAAGTCCACCTAGTCAAAGCATCATTAGACTAAAATAATCATTGTGCCTGTCTAGTAACATCAACATGCAGATTAAATATGTACAGTATGTGTACGTAGCCGTGCACTGCAAATGAGTGTGTTTTAGTGTGTGCACCCTTGCTGTGCAAGGCTCTTATTGAAGGTGACATGGTCAGTGAGTCTGTTGGCAAGAGAACTGTGAAGAGGCTCAGCCACAGTAAAGCGCCAATCAATAGATAATTGGCCGTGGTCTGTGTCTGCAGCCCCGAACCAGTCCCCCTGCCCCCACAGCCCAAACATCCCATTATCCCGAGACCCACGCACTGGACTGGCTATTTAGGTCAAAAATGCCTTGTTAATCCCAGCCCAGCCAGTGTGCACCCCAGTCCAGCCATTCCATTCAGACCATGCAGAGGACCCCCCCTACTAATTAATTACCAGTGCACCCCACCCCCTTACATCCCACATATACTCCCCACCCTCCCTAAAGTAGCAGCGGGCGCTGTCCCACGCAGAACTGAAAGGGGGGAACATGTCTGGATGGGTGGATGGGGGGTGGGGGGGTGGCTGGGGAGGGCTGAGTGGGTTGAGAGGGTTGGTGGTAGAAGGGTAGAGGAGTGGAAACTAAAATGAAGACGGGGCAAGAAGGACAGGCCATGCCCTGAGAGAGTAAAATCTACCATCTCAGCTAATTGGTGATAATTGACTGTGGTCAAATTAACATATTTAGACCCCTGATACTAATGGCCAATCAACACAAACACTTAGGGGCTCTAAGGTTGGTGACCCAATGGTGAGCCAACAGCCATAGATCATTGGTGTCTTCCTGTTCCTTTAAATGCAATTATTTACATTGAAATAGGTTAGGTTATTAGGTATAGAGGTATCTCTATATGGATTAAACACTGTTTGCAACAAACTAAAATGTGAGTGTGTCATGTATGCGTTTGTAATTAACATCATTTCTTGAATCGGAAATGCTGAAACATAATGGCTCCTGTGAAAATATGGGTTAGGGTTTGGTGTTGTGGTAGTGGTAAATCCAAACACCAAGTGTGGGTTTATTACTGAATGTACATGGCTGTATAAATGGGAATGACTTAATGCACGAAGCGGGCAGTCTTCACCTCCTCCCTCTTTACCTCCTTGATTGGATCAGGGAGGGGAGGGCTGTGTGTGTGTGTGTGTTTGCATATACTAGGGGGGAAGAGGGGGACCCTCTAGCACAATGGGAACGGCCTGGCAGCTCATTCAGCAGCTGTGGGTTTCCCAAGATCACACAATGATGCTGGTTGTGCCACTTGCAAGTCCCCTAAGTGGCACAACTGTCAATGTTCACAAGTTTGAATGGGACTGCAGGAGGCTAGGTCACGCCCCCTCCTAGGCCCCGGGCTGACCATTGCATACACCCGCTAACTTCTCTTCCTGGGTTCACTGAACCACTGGTGGGGCCATGGGGGCCAGCTTTGCCTTGCAAAGGGCCGCTCCGGGGTCCCCTAATTGCCCTGCAAAGGGAGGGGGAGCAGGGGGTGGGGGTCAAGACATCCTGCACTTGCCAAAAAACATGGCACCATAAGGTAAAATGACAAAAAATAAAAATAAAACTATCTGGCTGAGCAAACAGAGGACCTTGGGCATGCAACTAAATTCTCAAATGCAAACAAATAATTGAATGTCCAATATAATGGGTGAGCAGCTCAGTGCCAATATGACCTGAGTTCCCTGCTGATGTACAGTATTGTGATATACAGTATATATTTGGCCATTAAGAGTACATATTTCTCACCTCATCTTATTCTATTGAGTTTGGGAGGTCTGATTCTATTCCAGTTAGTTACAGAGGCCTGCACACTTTTTATAATCATGGTGTATGCCTTAGGTCAGAAAGACTATACATCTTACTAGGGGACATTACCTCCTATTTGTGAGGGATGGTGAAAGGAATATGTGTGTAATGTAGAGGCTCACTTTAGTTTCCTCTTCCCGTATAGCGTCTAGTAAATAGTGTAGGAGCTCCTGGCTGTCCTGCTGCTGGTAGCCCTTGAAACGAGGAGCCCTAAAGAAAATAAGAAACAAAGAAGCAACCTTGAGCAAGTGAGTTGGGGAATACAGAAAATCTTATTATAACCTGGAGATTTATATCAATTTTAAATTTTATATATTTTTTCAAACGACCATTTAACGAGTGTTGACAATGTGCCACAACGCTCCCAGAGTAATGACGGCCTCTGTCCTTTCTAAGAAGAATAATGTGTTGATACAGAACATTTAAAATTACATCCACCACTAAAAGAGGAGCGAGCTATCAGCCACACACAAGGCAATCAAAATGCACACAGATACATCAATGGGGAGAAGGAAAAAGGCCATTATTCTTTTCAAGGACTTTTCATCATCGTCACATCGTTGTAGGACTTAATAGCTTCGTGGTGCTTATATGCAGACATTTCAGATTTCATTTGATTCCACGAGTACCTTGTCCAAACACAGACACGCACAGTCAATTCCTGAAAACATTAGAATAATGTCAGTTTGTGAACAGGACACTTTTTTTCCCCCCCATACTATCAAAAGTAAAATAAAATGTATCTACAGATATTTGAATATTCAAACATTTCCACAGCAAAATCAAACCAACCCTACATTCATGGATGTTTCTGTCTTGTTATGTAACCCCTGTTTACAATATTAAAATTATGACACACACCAACACAAAACAAGAAGTCTAATACAACGATCACAGTCTAAATGAGATGGGACATTAACGCCTGACCGGTCAAAGGGGGATTTCTCTCCTTGAGCCTATCTCCTTGGCTGTCCGTGGTGAGACACATGTGGGGGACAGATGTTGGGGGCAGATGGGACAGTCAGAGCTGTAGCCAGGCAACCTGTTGCTCAACGCCATCTACACAACTGCAGAACAGGTTGGGCTGACAAGCACCACGCGTGCGAAGAAGACGTGTCCTGGCTCGGGTGACGATCGGTCAAATGGTCATTTGAAAAATGAACGGGGGTGGGGTGTGTGGTTGGGACGAGTTTCAGACAGTTTTAACAAAGAAAGAGGCAGAAATCTTAATATTGGTGGTTTGACATTCTGAATGGACCACAAAATGCTGATATATTTCAGACGGATATTTTATCTACAGTAGCTGCAAATTCATTGTGCATTATATTTTTGTATTGCTATTCAATATTACAATTCCTTGTAATTGTATGTTAGACGTGTATGTTTGATGGGGACTATGGAACATTTTTTAGGTCTAGCTCCCTTTTCCTTGGTGGTTAAATGCATAGTGCTTTTGAAAAATGTCTGCAAATCACCTCAAACACGCTTTCAGTTTGATAAGCTGTAGACATTCCATCCTATGTATCCTTAATTATTTGCTCAGCTAAGAAAATATTGTAGTTACCATCTGTTATTTAAGACATTTTCATTGCTGCCTGTTAGACACAAAAAGGAAATATTTTGAAATCAATAACCTTGTGCTCTCAGAGTTGGATGAACCAACGCTGGTTCATTCATGCAATGTGCTGAAAAGATGGCATTTGGACCGAGACTGTCCGACAGAGGCTTGGGGAGAAATTGGTCACCACCTGCCCCAAACACAGGTCACTGACAGGAGGTCTGGAGGACACACACACACACACACACACACACACACACACACACACACACACACACACACACACACACACACACACACACACACACACACACACACACACACACACACACACACACACACACACACACACCCACACACACACACACACACACACACATTTTGCCCTTTTGCTGAGGAGAGAACATATGTCACTTATTTAGCAGCTAAAAAAGAAGGCACATGAAGGAATGTCTCCTTTGAGTATTTTGTAGAACACATTTCAGTGGGTTTAGCAAAGCATACAAAGCAAAAAACTATTGATTATGTTTACCTGGCTCATTATGCATTCTTGATCTCAGATAAGGTTATTTACTTATTTATTATGAATACATTCAATGTAGCTTTAATGTTAAGGACCAAAAATCTGTTTTGATCATTAGAGCATTTGCTTGTCTTGCCACGGTTTCTCACAACTTAAATCTAGCAGCGTAAACACACAATGGGGTTGGACTGGTATCCAGTCAGCATGCAGTGATGAGCAGAATGTTAAACTGTGACAGAGTCTTGGTATGCTGGGAGCAATGAGAGAGAGAGAGAGAGAGAGAGAGAGAGAGAGAGAGAGAGAGAGAGAGAGAGAGAGAGAGAGAGAGAGAGAGAGAGAGAGAGAGAGAGAGAGAGAGAGAGAGAGAGAGAGAGAGAGAGAGGAGAGAGAGAGAGAGAGAGAGAGAGAGAGAGAGAGAGAGAGAGTGAGAGAGAGAGAGAGAGAGAGAGAGAGAGAGAGAGAGAGAGAGAGAGAGAGAGAGAGAGACTGGGGAGGGACAAAGAGAGGGAATGAGAAGCTGAAATGGGATCACTGGGAAAGGAGCAGTCTGGAAGCTCATCCCAGTGGAAGAGAGACGCAGAAGGGCCCTGTAGCACTGTTCCCAATCTGGCCTTGGCCAATGCAAACAGCTGCGGTGCTAACACAATTAATAGCCGGATGAGTTAGTACCAGACACAAGGTAACACCCCCCACCCCCCAACGAACACGCACACAGGGAAAAAATAAAATAAAAAAAATGTACCCGTACATGGCCACAGCAACTCAAGTGACAACCACACTAGAAAATGGGATTCACTGGGCTTACTTATATATGGCTTACTCATGTTATTTACATAACAAAGCCTGTAATGCACCTATAGTTTATGCAAATGTACTACACATTCATCTATTTATTTATTTTTGAATTTATTTATTTAATACATTTCAAAGATTATCATTGAATGCATCTCGGCAATGCCTAAAAAAAAAAATCCAAACAGAAATACCATTCAATCCTCATCTAAGAATAATGGGAAATAAGAGACTAATTAATAAAAAAAAAAAAAAAAAAAACACTGGGCAACTTCATTGCTAAATTATTTTTGTGTGCATTATAGATGTTTACACAAATGATCTAAAATTTATCTGAACTCAATACACGGAGTGAGACGCACTTACGACGGAGGGCATGCGCACACACAAAATGCATGTGCATGCATGCATAGCGCGTGTGTGTTCAAGGCGGCTCTCACTGAACATGACCATCACAAACTGCTGCTTAACTTAATGCACAATCTTCCATTTGGAGCAACACAGATGGAAAAGGATTTATGATGAGCAAATATGAGTAATTTCCCCAATGTCAGGGAAATGGTGACGAATGAAAACAAACACCAATTCTGCAACCCCCCCATTATTGATGATGATAAATTTGAATATTTATTTCCTACTTTGTGTGCACCGAAAAATTAATTCCATCATAAATGACGATAGAATTGATATTACTAAAAAAAATATGTGATTAACACTTGGACTTCCATGTTACTTGCAAATATAGGGATGGTTTTCCTTGGAGGATGAACAGAACACTGCTGTAAGATCAAGACTTATGCTTAAAGTTATCCACGACAAGTCTTGAAATAAAGCACATTCTGTATGCCCCTCACCTGCTTTATATAAGGAGGGGACTGGCAGAAAAGGCAGAACAACTATTCCACTCACGTTGCTTGACATACGAACATCGAGAAACAGAAAGTAAATTTTTGGGGCACGATCTGAAATGCAGACACTCCTTTCGGTTCAGAATATACCTCCCATGCCGACGAACATGACAAGTTGACAATAGACCCTGGCCAAACCTTTAAACCTTTGTATTGGAGTAATATACACCAGATGCACCTGAAGATGACTCGGCCATGTTCAAAGTCTTGATGTCCACAGAATCACCACATATGTTTCATGGTTCAGAGAAAACTATCATGTAAGGAAGCATTGATCCAGGCATTAAAATAAAGTTTCTTTCAAACATGTATTTTTTCTTGGTTCATTCCGGTATAGAATGAATGAATAGCCCTGGATCAAAAAAAAAAAAAGAATTACAAAAATAAGAATAATAAAAAAAAAAATAGCCCCGGATCTATTTTTCTGCCATTTTCTCTGTGTCGAGAGAGAGAGAGAGAGAGAGAACCAGTTGCAGGGCTTGTTTGCGCCCACAATTTCCGCTCCACTGCACGTCTCCGTGCCCCGCTTCTCTAAATAGAGCAAATAAAAACATTGTGGTTTTATTTTAGATGTATTTTCACTATCTGAGGTTCACCTTGGGCTAAGCCCGTAATGTCATTGAGATTTGTAATAACACAACGCAAGATCTGTCATAACACAAGTGAAAAACCATACAAAAGGGTACAAATTGCCCACATCATGCCACCACCACGCCTACAAAAGAAACAGGGATAACCCTGATCCTGTGATCAAATGTGGCCTGGGTACAAGCTGGGACCCTCCCTGGCACCAGAGAGTGTGTGGTGCTGACCACCCCAACCACTGGGCTTGGCGTCGGTCCGAGTCCTCATCAGACCGCTCCAGCTGGCATGACGAGGGAGGTCTGGCCTGGACCTGTGGTGGCTGGCTCGGGGTACACAGATGGTAGCGGGGCAATGCATGGCCATTTACAGTACACATGAACGCAAGTCCACGCACAATCACGCACACACAAGCAAAAATACACTCCAGTTTAGACATGTCGACTGAGCAGATATTTGGAAGACAGCATGAATTGGTTTGGAAACCACTTCACTACTTTTCCTTGAAAAATAGATAGATGGATAGATAGATAGATCACATTCAGGCAGATTCATCCATGTACGTGCACTTTTCCAATGTGACTAGCACATAAATCTGAAGACAGTTTGAGATCTGGCCACCTACTGGTAATGAGTACTTAGGCATCGATGGTTCTAATCCATATCAGCAGGATGGAAGAAAATGAAATTGGGTCTGCATGAGCGCATAAAGTTGTGTGTACAGGTTGTGTGTGTGTGTGTATAATGCTTGTCTGGCTGTGTGCATGACTGGCTGCGTGTGTGCCGCAGAGTGAGGTGGTACCAGGTGAGGTGGTCGCTTACACAGACTAGCACACACAAAGTGTGCAGCACCTGATTACTAGTCAAAGCCGCATCAGCGACGGAACAAGTGGTCCGACAATCAGATGCCGCAGCCACCCACCTGCACGACTGAACAGTGCAGGACCCCTCCAAACACACTCAACCAGCAGTGCACCATGTTCGAACAACAAGAAGTCAACCAGCCAGACAACATTTACGCCGTTTGTTCATGAAAGAGCCAGCCATCCGTTCAGCTTGTAGCGTTGGCCAATGTGGGTCAGCACGTTCGCCTCTCACAACGCCATACAAGCCCTGTTCAGGATCAATCGTGACACAGGTGGTGCAGCAGGATGGCAAGAGGGAGAACAAAAAATAAAAAATGACCAGCAGCATGCGTGCGCGGCCACCCACACACACGCGCACATTTGCACACGCACCACAATTTTTTTTTATCATTACTATTATCGTAACACTTTGAATAGTGTTCTTTCAGAATGAAACTGTAGATGAGGTGGCAAGGTAAAACTCTGTGAGGAACTACTGTACCATCCAAAAAAGGTGAAGGTGTTTTCAAACAATCAGCCTTGGATAACAAAAAACCTATAAAGACAATTAGAGGAGATAAAAGGCGCTTTTCAATAGAGGGTAGAGAGCAGAGCCAAAAAGCATTCAAGCTAAAGGCAACAAACAAATTAAAGAGGCATAGAGGAGGTAAAGAGAAATCCCGACAGAGCAACCACTCTAGGCTAGGCTAGTTTCTTCTTAAAGGGCAGATTGACAAACCATTACCCAGTGAATGAATGTGTTTGGAAATGATGTAGCAATTAGATTTAAGAACGATTTTCATCATTATTATTTTTTCTACTTAGAATTACAGCTGGTCTAATTTTTGCGATACAATTATCTACGCCTGCCAAAAAAAATCAAACATTGCCCGCAAACTTGAACGTCACATAAAGTAGACGGGACAGAGCTAACGCTACAGTGAATGGCAACTTGGAGAGAGACATTCGGAGTGTGTTTTATTTGTAGATCTATATTTATTGCCCAGTTCCCTATTGTATGAATTTAAAAAACGTGAACATAACTACTTCTGGACGCTGTGGAGCCTGTCTGCGGTGCAGCCGAGCGGGATTTTGGAAAATATGGAAAAACATTTTGTGTGTAAATAATAAATATTTAATAACTATGCCAATAAATATGCCACTTTAATTCACATGCCACTTTAAATGCACATATCTGTATATACATAGGCATATTCCTTCTACCTATTCCATTTTATTTCAATTTATTTTTATTGTATTTTATATATTTTTTTATCTTATTCTATAAGTATTCCACTTACTGTATTACGTTTTAGGAGTCAGTTAGTCGGTCTATTAGAAAGGAATTTTCTACTTTTTATTTTATTTTATTTTTTTATTTTTTCCTAGGACTTATTGTGTGCTATCACCGGGTGCGTTGCATTACATTTCACTGCATATATGTATGGAAGTATGTATATGTATGTGACAAATAAAAATCTTGAATCTTGAATCTTGAAATACTAAACACAGTACTTCACCATCCCAAATAGCTGTGACACTAAGTGACTGACTACCACCCTGCTACTGCGCTTTGGCAGCAAGAGGACGACTGCCTTATGTAACGTCACTGGCAGCGATGTAAAGAAAAAAAAAAATACATTTTTTTAAAAACAAGGCATTTAAGGCACTTTAGTTTAGCTCTTTTTGCCTACAAAAAATTTGTGTTTTTTCCTCAAACCATGTTCTCCATAAGTCAAAGATGATGAATTTATAAAAAAAAAAAATAATAATAATAATAAAGTTGCTCTTTAACGTAGCAGAAATCAAAAATACACTTGTACATGAGAACCCAGAGTTAAATAGTCACATTAACCTTTCTGCAAACCCAAACACACTGCGGGAGCGAACAAAGCAGAAAGGAAAAGCTCATAATAGACACAAGGCTGGGTCTCCACAGGTCAAGGGCACCCCAAAGGCCACGCCATCAGGAAGAAAATGTCCCAGTTAACAAATTGCAGGATGTGGAGCCTTTACAGCACTCAACAGCATTCTCATTCTGACTAACTAGGAAGGGTGCTGTGTGTCTTACTTCTGGCAGAGCTGGTTGAAGAGGATCTTGGGGCTAACAGGCCCTTTCACTGGCTCCTTCATGCTATGAAGCAGGAGGAACATTGCTGAGGTCAGTGGCTCTGGGCTGGGTAGCACCACGGTCAGCGTACTCTGGAAAACAGTAAAAGTATAAGATACATTAGGATACATTCTAGATTAGATGCATGGCGGAATGGGAAGATAGTATTAAACAGGCTCCAGTTCTACTCTTTATTTACAGTATATGACATTAAAGCAAATTGAGTGCATTTTCAGTTCCCCATTTTAAAAGTATTTATTTAAACTTGCTTAAGTATAATATTTTGCATGAGGAGGGTAAAGTTGTCTGATCTGGACTACACTCTTTAGGATCATGTAGACTTTACCAGTTTTGTCTCTGCAGGGGGGCAGATCTTCAGTTTGTAGCCCCTCTCCTTCACTTCCTGGACAAGGTCGATAAGCATGTGTGTCTGGGACAAGTTCTGTTCAGAAAGGATAGTTATGTTCAGTCACGTTGCTTGTTTATTTTTTATTTACAATTACAATTTAAATGTGTTTTATATTAAAAAAAAGTAATTAATTCAGTCAAAAAGGTGCACACACACGAATGTGTTCTGTATGGTGCGCCAGGCATTTAAAAGATAAATCCGCCCTTGCCCAGACAAAAGAAAAATGAAACGGCGTTCATATGCAGCTGGTGGCAAAGCAGGGTGGTCAATTAAAAATACCCTTGTTAAATGTAGTCTCCATTTCAAGAAGGTCCTGGATTCAATTCCCGCCTGGGGTGCTGTTGGCACCATGCTCCTGTGGGTTATCTCCCAAATAGGAGCCTTTCCGTGTGGAGTTTGCATGTTCTCCCCGTGCTCACATGGTGTTTCCTCCACCTACCATCAGTAAGGACCCCCACCAAAAACATGCACACATCACCATCGTCTGACCAGCGATGGACACTTGGTACCAGGTCCCCGGGCGCGTCAACGAATGCTGCCCACTGCTTCTGGCTCCCCCCCGGAGGAAGAACAAGCCAGGATGGGAAAAATGCAGAGTCTACATTTCACTGGCCACCACCCCAAAAAGCGTGTGTGTGTGTGTGTGTATATATATATATGCATGTGACAAATAAAGATTCTTAATTCTTAAATCTGTGAGACTGAAACGTAGATAGAAGATCCTTGATCCTGGGCTGTAGCCCAGAGCAGCTATTGTCCCATCAATTTACACGAGCATCTTTCTCTTTCCTTTCAAGGGATATTTGTTTTGTCACATCCTGGCAATGAAGACAGTTGCTATGGAAAACACACAATGGACCGGCTTTGTAAACACAGACATGGCTCATCCACTGATAATTATGTGTTTGACAGAAAGATTGCAATTTTCGGGGAGACAATACAAAGACACCGAGAGAAGGGGGAAGAAGCGCTTAAAGCACGCTCACTCGCATTTCAATCAAGAGAAAGGCCCTGAGGGTGATTAACAAAATGGTGTTTTTTCCCCACCATAACAGCTACATTGTTTGAGAAGAATGTCAGTTTGCAGTCACCCTGACACAACCAGAGGAGGACTAGAGTGGCTCTGTAAATGGGTTGTGTGTTTTAGTGGCAAGTGGAAACAACCGAGAAGTGGAAAACCACTTTTACAGCAAGCGAACCTGTGCTGAGACCTGCGACCACCTTGTGTTTGTGCTATTAATATTTCATGGTATGACATTAACTATTGGTTCACAGTAAGCACTCTGTATTCCATACCAAGGGATGGATTTCATCATCGGTGAAACTTCATGAGTCGGGGAACGTTCTCAATGTCTAGTCTGATTCCGATTTTTACCACATCCTCCTGCATCGTGCATACACACCGTTTATCACCGCAACACCAACCTGCATCACAGCGTTAAAAAAGCAGGTATTCCCCAGGTTGTTGATGCCTTTGACAGGAACCAATGTGCTGTTGATGGTGCTCTTCCCTCTGGCTTGCTCGGCATTGTCAGTAGGATCCTCTCGCAGCTTAATTAATTTGGGTGACGTTCCTAAACAACAGAAGCATGAGTCAGAGATGCCTGGTGGAACTGCAGAACCGCATGTTAAACTACATATTACACAGAGATGCTGCTGTTGTGGACTTCAGGCCTTAGTCAAGACTGCAAGATGGAATTGAGGGTGACGGGTGGGATTTAGCCAGGTGCTGGTAAGTGCACCTTTTTTGGGAGTTGAGGTTAAAGTTTTGGCCTAAGAGCTGGAACGGAGAGCCTGCCTTGAAGTTGGGATGGAAACTAGTAGCTGAAAAAGCCAGAGACTGGCTGGGAGCATGGTGCTGGGGTGGCAGCTGGAAGGAGAGCTAGGTCATCTGTGGAAGCAGATGACAGCTGGAGATATTTCCTCTGGTTAGGGAGGGGCAGAGGTTGCAGGGGTGAATGGGAAAGATGAGTCTCTGGAGCCAGCTGTTAATCCTGATCACCACTGAAAACTAACCCAAAACAGAAAAATCAGCAACTACAGATGGTCAGAATCTAACATAGCGAAGGAGATATAATTGACTGTACACATACACTTTATCTAGTGGTGGGGTAAGTAAGCATCTGACAGCATTAATTAATATAATTTATATTATTCCAAGTACCATTTCATTCCTTTGTGTTAATTGCTATTATAATTTCTAATTTTATATTTCTTAAATTGTTATCACTCCTGCTTAATATTTTTATATTAGTATAATCAACCCACATTAAAATCAAATCCCACCAGCGCTCTTTTTTTTTTTAAGCACGGTGGCACAGTGCTTGCACTGCTTCCTCGCAGGAACACATTCCTTGATTCGATTCCCGCCTGAGGTGCTGTTGGCACCGTGCTCTGGTGGGTTATCTCTCGATTAGGGACCTTTCTGTATGGAGTTTGCATGTCCTCCCCGTGCTTACATGGGGTTTCCTCCATATAACATCAGTAAGGACCCCCACCAAAAACCATGCAAAAAAGATTGTTGTCTGACTAGGGTTGGACGTTTGGAATTAGTCCCCCCCGGGAGCATCATTGTATGCTACCCCCTGCCCCCCAGAGGAAGGACAATCCGGGATGGGTTAAAAGCAGAGTTTCACCGGCCACCGTTTGTAGCATGTGTGTGTGTATTGGTTGCCATTACCACATGGGTTCATGTATTATGGTATGCGTGCTGTGTGATGAATAAAGAATTTTCTTCTTCTTCATCATCATCATCATCATCATCATCATCATCATCTAAAAATTACATCTTTACAGTTAACCTTCAATAGATAGAAACTACAACTATAACGTGATAATATAAGCAAAAATGTATTATCTGACATCCATAAAGAGATTGATTACGTTTTTTGAATGCCATAATAACAGCAAACACCTATTCATTAAGTAATCAAATCAAAATCCATATCATCTGCACAGACATCTCAGTCTGCAACATTTCACAAGTTGTAGTTTAATAACATTTCAATATGATTCCCTCAGAATCATAAATGTTGAAAAGAACCTGCAATGCCCACAAACCACTGCGTACACAACTGCTAGACCCCACTGAGGCAAAAAGGGAAGAGGACAGAAAACACAACTGAACGGGGAGATGGACTGCTAGTTAGTTGTATGAGGGCTACTGAGAGAGGCTACAGAGAATGACACCCCACACCTACTAGACGTTCTCAGTTCATCCTGCATATCTCTAGAAACTGGTGATTCCTTTCTCTCAAGACAAAGTCAAATGTTTGCAGTGGTTTCCAACATATCTAACGCGTAGCAGCTGTACGAATATGTCAAAAGTCCAAGTCCCAGCAATGGATGGCATTACACACTTCAGGACCTTTTTCCAGTGTTCACTGTATAGGATTGAGCAAGGACGGTGGTGACAGGGGATCAATCACATAGTGATTCTACACTGATTGCTGCACTCAGCGATAATATCAAATCAGAGATATACCAAAGCAGAAGCATCAATAAACAATTTGGCTTCAGTTAAGTGGGTATTTCCATGCACACCGCCAGGCATGACAAAAATAATTATTAACTATGGAAAACCCTGAAGGACCGTTAAAATCAGTACACTGTCATTAAAATAACCCAAATTTATATTGTAAACTTAATCTAATGCATACCTAGCCAACCAAAAGGAGTGTACAGTTTACCAGTATACAGGTTGGCCTTAGGTATGCAAACAAGGCATGGTATGGGACATGCAATCACTGATTAACAAATTCACCCAGCTCATCCCTTCTAATTGAATAGTCGTCAGTCCGGTTAGTGGAGAAAGAGGCAAGTTGTGTCCCGTCACATTAGGCATTTATAAGCAGAACAAGTGAGAAGACCCAAGGCTCTGCAGAGATGACTGGAGAGTTAGCACCCCCCCCTGCCCCAAAAGAACTGAAAATGTACACATTTTACACTACTTAGCATGTCTTTCATGCTCCAAGACACTGCAAGCTGCCTAACCGCCTAGTGCCCACACACACACACACACACACACACACACACACACACACACACACACACACACACACACACACACACACACACACACACACACACACACACCAGCCCACCCCCCCAGGGTTCACATCGCAATCTATCTGATTATTATTAATCATCACTACATGATTAATAGGACTAGATAAAAATGTTTTGTTGATTTTATATCTTACCTGATAGAGCGTCACAAAAATAGTGTGTTACTATGTTATAGTATGAGGACAGCAACTAACAACTATTTTGTTTATCGATTAATCAGTTGATTATTACGCTGATTAATTTATATCAATCAGACAAAACATCTTATTCAAGGGTTAATGTGTGCACGGAGAACAGGTTTCTGCTGCAATCAAAAGTTTTACTGCACAAAATGTGACATGTGAAAATGTGACATTTTGTGACAGGTTACACACTAATTATTTGTATCAAAGTTTTGCAATATATTTAATGTCTGGTTTGAAAATGTCACTTTTTGGAAACATGGCCAGCTACATGGCGCAAAATGTCACATCACATCTTCATGACATTGAGGCATCACGTTGTCAGGCAGCCATAAGACACATTCCAATTGCCCAAGTATCGATTTTATTGCCCCGGGCAACCGTTAAGGGTCAAGAACTTTATATAGAAATATAGAAATGAGATCTCACCGCTCCAATAACCATTACCTCTAAGAGTGAGCTGTCCCAGGCTGATTCATAAATAGGGCTGGGAAAAGTTTGAAAATTTTCAGTACTGATACTGGTGCCTGCCCAATTTTCCCTTTTTACACCAGAAATACTCTGTTAACGATCAGATGTTTTAAATCAAATGAAAATAATAATAAAATAAAAAAGCTTCTGCATAGCCTTAAAAAAAAAAGAAAATAAGTGAAACGGATCAATAGTCATGTACTGAAATTTGGCACTGATTGGCTAGACACTAAGCAGCATCAATGACTTTGATGCGTAACATAAAGTGTTGCGTTTTGACAGCCGTCCTCAACTCTGCACAGAGCGAATGAGGTTTACGTGAAGAAAAAAAAACAGGTGGAGAATTTTCCTTCTCTCGAGGCAGAGCATGTAGGACAGGTTGAAAAAAAGATCACACTGATTTAATAACATTTGGGTTAGTGTTATTGCGTCCGGGGAAGGGGCTCAGCGGGGATGACCGAGTTCATCCGGAAGAAACAAAACCGATTCTGATTTTACGTCCATTACCGACAGATTGCCAAAACGATCGCATCTACACTAGAAATAACGTACTAACCCTAACCCATTACGTACTGTATCCCTAACAGTCATCTAATGTGGGGACAGACTTAATACGGAACTTCTCCGTAAAGGAGGCCAATGTGTGAATGACTACCTTCTGCATTTGCTGGATATTTTTTATGGATTCTTATGGATTTTTATGGATTCCTTTTGATGGGAAAGGGGCTCTCGATGAACCAGTCAAGAGCTCAGATTTGCTGTTTAGGACACTAGCCTGACCCATTTATACCCAATCCAAGAAACCTGAACCCAGCCATGAGCCATCATAATCAAGTCAACCTGGCCCTTGGCTCTCAAAACCAACATGGCCTTGCTCCTTGCACGCTTTGACCTCAATTCAAGGAACCACTCCTTATCTAGAACACACTAAAAAACACAAAAAAAACCGATTCATCCAATAACAGTGCTCAGCCCACGACTGGCCGCTATCAAGCAAGCCTCTTCAAGGCCAAGGACCCTGACAGTGCCCCCCCCCCCCAATGATGTGAACCCTTGGCTTTCTTTTATTTAATATTTTTTTAAGCTTCTGCTTATCAGCCGACACCTAATACTTAAGCACATAATTTGATTCCATTTCCTTGCAGACATCTCACAAAGAAATGCCTTTGTATGTATTAGCAAGGGGTGAGAGGAAGAAGAAAGAGCCACATGAACTTTAACACTAACACGCACACACACACACACACCTTTCAAACGCTTACTTGAAATTCATGGTTCCTTTACAGATACTTTATCCCAAGGCCATATATATATATATATATATATATATATATATATATATATATATATATATATATATATATATATATATATATATATATATATATACACACACACACACACACACACACATACACATACACACACACATATACATACACACACAAAAATTAATTTAACACAACCCATGGCTCATGTTGGATCGCAACTATTAACAATTTTCCTGAATGTGGTGGTAAACATTTGTAACAAATTATTTAACTTGGTTTTTTTTTCCTGCACTATTTAACATGATGATGAAGAGACAGCATAATTCTATTAATATACATATAAAAAAACAAAGAGTTTATCAACAACAAAGCTCATCCATCCACTCATGATACAATTGATTCCGGGGTTCTGGTCCTAGACGCTCATTTGGTCAGTTATGACCAGGCGTGGCAAAAAAAAAAAAAAAAATCACACCAGGAAATCAGGTTCCAAAAGCTAGGCAGTAAATGAACAAACATGTGATTGCACCCGGCTAGAGGGCGCTTTTTGAGCTTGATAAGAGGCTTGGAAGGCAGGGGATGAGGTTCAGCTTGCAGGGGCGACTGGCTGCCGTGGCGGCCCATCCAGTGGTGCCAAAAGCATCTGGCCCACTACACGGCAACATCTGGGGGGCCGTGTCTATCTCCACTGTTGTGGCCATAAGGGAGCACCCATATGTCAACACCCACACAATGCATGGAAAACAACTGAGCACATAGGGACCACTATGTGCTCAGTTGTTTTCCATGCATTGTGTAGCCCATGCACTGTGTAGCCCAAAAGGAAAATACTGAAATAGTAAAAATGTCTAACACAAATGGTTTATGCAAGTGTTAATATGTTAAGAGTGAAAAGTAGACAAAGAGAGGGTGTCACAAACTCGGCAGGCCCAGAGAGTGGTGACGGACACTGGGGTCTGGGAGGGAGCTGGGAAAGAAGGTAAAGAAGCTGGGCAGAATGGGGATGCCTATGGACACACTCTGCATCTGGGACCGTCACCCAAAGGTAAACACTGTTCAGGGAGCCATCTGGCCTGGGCTGGGGGATTGGGGGTGGAGCCGGAACGAGCACAAGCATATGGAAAAGCAGATTTTTCCTCTCCCTGCAGCGGTCCGGGGCCAGGAGAATGTCAGCACGAGCTGCGTCCACGCTTGACTGTGCCACGCCGGGCACCACCACCTGGCCCTCCTCGCTCAGCCACCCAATATGGGCAGCAGTGACACTGTGGAGCTCATCCCCAGGGCAGAGGAAAACATCGCAGTGCTCACGCTTGCTTGGCCATATGCATGTGGACGGACAAACACAGACACACACATAGAACAATGCGTCACATACACCCTGCTCTGTTTCACAAGACATACAGAAGAACAATAGATGTTCTTTGATTTCGGGTTGCGAAAAAGATTATTGCTTAAGCAAAAGACAAGTCTAAATTATCTATCAGATATGTGTTGAATGAGTTACAGAAAAAAAATATTGTTTAAAGCTGCTGGCAGCACCTATTATGAGGAGCTTGTAGAGCTGAGACAGTCACATGGTATGGCCAGTGCACTCCATGCCTGCATGTTCACTGACACTGCAGCAGTGCAGAGGGCCAAGGCCAGATCCCCACATGCAAGCAGTCAAGAGGAAGGCCTGGAATGTCTTAATAATTTGCTAATTTGTTGTGACTTCAGGGCATGAAAAGCCTGTTTCCTTGCCATCTGAGGCCAAGAGAGCCCTGTGCCATGGTACTTGCAAACACACATGCTAGAACTCCATGTGCATGTGTGTGCACGTGCACATATGCGCGCACATACACACACAGGAACATGGAGTTCTAGCTGCTCACGATGTGGCCTAGTTTCGTGTGCGGTGGTGGGAATAAAGACTAATACACCCTTGATTACCTCATGAAAACACCACCAGGGGACAAGCTCCTTACTGACTCACAAGAGGTCTCCCTGACAAGCGACTTTCTGGTACAACAACCCAATCGGATTACACATTACAGAGCTATGCACCAGGGAAATGAAGACGGGAACAGTGATAGAACAGTCCTACTTTACATACTAATGTCAGACGAGTAACAATGCTAATTATAAAAAAAGAAAAATCAAAGCTATGTATACAGAGCAGGACAGAGGAAGAGGCTGAGAGAAAGGGTGTATGCATAGGCTTCGACAGAAAAGGGGGAAAAAAAAAAGTCACATTTTTATGAATTAAATTCAAGAGTTCAGACAAATTGAAGAATTCTTATCCTAAGGTCATTGATTTGAGAGAAACATAGTTTCCGGTAAACTGAAACAAAAAAGGCTGAAGGTCTTAAATAAAATGTCAAAGACACCATTGGTAATATCTTTCTCAAGAAATACAATAAAAAAAATAACTAACCTATAATATTTGTGTTCAACGCTGTGTGTGGTGTGTGTGTGTGTGTGTGTGTGTGTGTGTGTGTGTGTGTGTGTGTGTGTGTATGTATATATATATATATATATATATATATATATATATATATATATATATATATATATATATATATATATATATATATATATATATATATATATATGCATGCGCTTTGGTATATATGCTGATAAAGACTTACAGCCAAATTTTATTGCTGATGTTATGATTTGCTCAAATCAACCTTTGAAACATCTCTGTAGTATCTAACTAGAAAATATATGCCAATTATGGCTGAGAACTCACACTCTTAAAAGAAGAAAGAAAGAATATCTAGAGTGATGAGAAGTAATAGAGGCAACTGGAGAGGAAAACATGGGGCTGAACACAGCGATCAACAATCTCTGATGCCTATTCAAAACCAATGTTTTAATTTCCTCCACAAAAAACCCCAGCTGTGTTACGTACTGAAGCCTAGCTCCAAGAGGACAATTCACTTTCTACTGGGACTCCGGTACTTGAACTGAAGGCCTTGATGGTGAGAGAGCATAGTTAATAGATTTTCTTTCTTTCCCAAGATGTTGTTGTACAAAACTATTATTGATTCCTTGCTGGGGATTCTTTGTACTTGGGGTCTATTGGAAAAGGAGAGCACAACAACATATTCTGACTAAAATCTGTCCTTCAGCCTGAAATGCAATTTCACAAGCTCCTCAACAGACAGCAACGGTCCATTTTGCTATGACAATGGCAGCCCGCTTCTTTACCTATTTAACCAGCCGGTGCGGAACAATCAGATTGTAAGAAAGGTGGCGGTGAAAGCTGTAAAGCGGAATGGTTTAAGTAGTGTCCACTCAGACCAACAGATTCAACCCCCTGTACCATATCAGCAGTAAGACCTCATCTACTAAGTCGTCACTAAAATACTGCCCCAAAATGTACAAACACATCAATGTAAAACACACAGATAAAAGGTCCCAATAAAAACTCTCTAAGCCAATGCAGCTCAAATTTAAAAGGCAAGTCAAAATGTAAGAATAGCAAAAAAAACATTCTCAGTACATGGTATATAAAAGATCTTTCACTCAAACTGTTATTTTCAATATGTGCAGATAATTAATTATTCCCATTAAAACCAATTTGTTTCAGCCTGAAAATATAATGTTAAAGCCAAATGCATATTTTGACAAACTTTGTGTGTGTCTGTCTGTGTCCAGTAAAAGTTAGCGCACTCCAGCTGTATGGCTCCATTGCCTTTCACTTGTTGAGAACCCTGACTCCCACAAGTGCAACACACAGGCCCAGAGGTGGCGAGACACATAGCAGTGCAAGGAGAGGGGGGAAAAAAAAAAAAAAAAAGCGAGGGAAAAGCAGAGACGGAACGACAAAGAGAAAGAGATATACAGAGCAGTGGCTGAACTTCACACAGCTGCTCTCATTCTTCAGGGAACCCAGCCGGGAAGTGTCGCTCAAGCGCCTAATTCCTCTAATGTGTGCAACCATGCAGTAGTTTGGTGGTGGGCGGGGGATAGGGGGTTTTGGCTACTCCACAGTCTGGCTGATAGGTGACAGTGCCGGCCAGGCCCAAGACAGGGACCACTGTGGAGGGCACACTGGGAAAGATGAGTAGAGACTAGTAGTGAGGACATGGGATGCAGACCAAACACATTTCTTGGTGCAGATTATGCCAGGCCAAAACAGGAGGGCCCAGGAAGCAAGAACACAGGCAGCACTGAGAAGGGGGGTGTAGCTATGGAATGTGCAGGTCTATATATGGTCAGCTGATATGGTTGGGGCAGTTGGGTGGGGGGGTCAGGTGGTCAGAACTATTTAATATGGGTTGTTTGGTCTTTATATCTCTTTTATGGAAGTTAAGATAGTTTGGATATAACTACGTTTGTTAATACTGGTCCCAACAAACGAAGAATCAAAGACCCTCCCAGTCTCTAGCAACTCTTAAAGCATTATATCCATGGAGAGAGAAGCCTCTTACTTGCTTTTTAACCTTTCTGGCAAATTGCTTACTGAAAGCCATCAAAATAGCCATTTGTTTTAAAACAAACAAAATAAGAGAAATACAGAACAGCACACATACAAAAGTTTTACTAAACCCAATGTAGTAGTACAAAAGACACATCTGAAAGGTCAGAGGCTGGTGGTTCTGAAGCTGTGAGCTACAGGTAAAAAGTAAATGGCCTTAGCCAGCAGGGGGAGTAAGTGTACTGTCTGGGGTCAATTCCCGGTGTTTCTGTGAATGACCGACACCTCCTAGCAATAATAACTTTGAACCAGTGCCGCTTTGGAAGCCTTGTGGAGCTACTTTAATCCTCGTAAAGTGAGGGCTTTGAGTGTGTGCACATCAGTGTGATCCACCACTGTACACGGGATCTAGAGACTGCCAAAGTCAATACACAAATATTACTGTAATTCTTGCATCAAAGCAAAAAGATGGACACTGCTAACACAAACCCATTTAACTCCTACTAGTGTAAGCTGTATTATAGATTGATAAACAGGCATGCTACTACTTGATCATGAATACATGTAATTAAGAAACACAACTGAAAACATTGTGTCGGGTATAATACGCTATTTTTTTTTAAGGCTTTTCACTTAGAGCTTATATTACTCAAGGTTAGGAAATTAAATACTATGAATTAAATGAATCTAAAATGATCTAATCACCACTGTGCTTATTATACAGCATATGTGTCAAACTCAAGGCCCGCGGGCCAAATGTGGCCCGCCACGTCATTTTATGTGGCCCGCGAGAGCTTAAAAGGTCGGATATCTTATAATGCCGATCATGTTACCCGTAAAGTGACTGCATCCCACCACTAGATTGCAGTGTTTCCACATCAGTGCCATTTTCCGAATTAAGAAATACAAACAATGATCCCAAAATGTCCAGGAAGAGAAAAATGTATGCAGATGGAAGGCTGTTTCAAGAAAGATGGGAAGGCGAATATATGTTTGTGCTTCAAGGAGAAAAACCGGTATGTCTTTTGTGTTATGAGGCAGTGGCGGTTGTCAAAGAGTACAATCTACGTCGGCCTTTTGACACCAGAAATTGCCCGCGCTGCAAAGTCTTTTTCAGAGGGTGCATTTTTGAAGCAGTGCATGCTGAAGGTCTGTGAACAGGTGTGTCCTGACCAGATACAGACTTTTAAAAATGTCACTTTATCAAGAAACACCATCATGGACCGAGTTAAGGAACTAGCAGAAAACCTGGCAACACAGCTGGCCGAAGAGACACGCAGCTACATAGCTTTTTCATTAGCTCTTGATGAAAGCACAGACAACATGGATACAGCGCAGCGCAGAGGTGTCAAGTCAGACCTTTCTGTCACTGAGGAGCTGTTGGATGTAGCTGCCATGCATCGGACCACAACAGGACGGGACATTTTTGATGCGGTGGAGAAATCCGTAAGTAAAAATGCATTGCCCTGGGAAAAGTTGGTGGGATTAACTACAGACGGTGCACCTGCAATGTGTGGAGGAAAAACGGGCTTTGTTGGACGAATGAAGGAGAAAATGCAAAAAAGTAACTGTCACACGCCTCTGATAACGTAGCATTGCATTATCCATCGAGAAGCTTTGTGTGGGAAGGTGCTGGGTATGAATGATATAGTGACCACAGTCATGAAAACAGTGAACTTCATTCGGGCGCGTGGCCTAAATCGTCGTCAGTTCCAGCTGTTCTTGAAGGAGATGGGCTGGGAGCACGGCGACGTGCCATACCATACAGAAGTACGGTGGCTGAGTAGGAGCAAAGTCCTCAAACGATTTTTTGAGCTTAGGGAAGATATTGCTCTTTTCATGCAGAGTAAAGGAAAACCCTTGTCTAAACTGTCAGATCCAAACTGGCTGTGTGACTTTGCTATTTTGTGTGACATAACTGAGCATCTCGCCCAACTGAATCAGAAGCTGCAGGGACGCAAACAAGTCATCACGCAGATGTCCGACATGATCACGGCTTTCCAGCGTGAACTTGATCTATGGATGTACCAAGTGAAACAGGACAATCTTGCCCACTTTCCTGTTTGTCAGAGCATCTCAGACGCATTCCTGGTACTTTTTCATGTACTCAGCTAGCTACCAAACTGAGCCGGTTAATGAATGAGCTTTATCGACGCTTCTCTGACTTTAGAGCACAGCACTCAGGCTTTGCCATCTTTGCCAATCCTTTCACTGCACCCCAACATCTTCAGATGGAGTTAATAGAGCTTCAAAGCGATAGTGGCCTGAGAGCAAAGTTCCAGGATGATGCAATCCAGGACTTTTACCGTCAACTGGCCCCTGGTTTGATGCCACAGCTTCGACCCCATGCTGCCCGTGTTCTGTCTATGTTTGGGAGCACCTATCTGTGCGAGCAGATGTTTTCATGTTTTATGTGTTTATGCAGACAAATGTTCACTGTAATCAAACCATCTCTCATTAGTTGGATGTATCCCCTTGCAAGGCTGTGTGCAGCCATTTGTTTATGTAAAATGCTACACCTGTCACACATGTTCTTAGCAGCTCACAATTGTTGGTTGGACCGTTATTCTGCCCCTCTCAACTATGACAAAAAAGTTTTGAACAAAGTTAATGTCATAACTTGTCATTTATCCCTATTCACTTGGATAGTTTGATTGTTGATTGATAGAGTAATGTGGGTTTCATAAACTGACAAATTAAAAGGATTTATGTTATAACAGAGCAACAAGCAAACATTTATTTTTACATTTATGCAAATATATACGTAATATTTGTAAGTTGCATAATAAAAATCCAGAGCTATTTTACATTAAGGAGTAGTTGCATTTATTTTACATTACATTAAGCTACATTTATACTGCCTCAAAGTTACATCTGGCCAGGTGAAAATGAGTTTGACACCCCTGTATAGAGTATACTAAGGCCATAGGTCTTACAAAAGCCGGATTTTCTATCAGTAGTTTCCTTAAGCTGCGGGGTGCCACCAAACAAGCCTACAGCTCTACCTGATGTTGCCTTCACAGAGTGCTTTTGTAGAAAGTCCAGGGTCTGGGCCAAGGCTTTCTTGTTGCAATGAGTGGAGAGCTCTTCATTACATTCAAAACACCTGTTTGAATGATTAAGAAAAACACAAAGACAGAGAGATACTATTAGTGGCACTGATCTTAACCAATGAAACAGATGTTCACACAAATTTTCTAGTCTATTTATTCCAGCAGCGACTACATGGTCCAAAAACATGGTAGTATTATGTTTGTATAAGGGACATTTTGGAGATGAATTGTGTTACTATGTGTGTAAAGGCATGCTTTATTTGTTTCACAATCCGGTGGTGCCAATTCCCGGTTCAGAGAGTATGAATCCTGACATGTTGTTGCTCCCCCAGGCACCACATTTCACTCATTTAAGGTTGTTATTGGTTGTGCTAATTGGCAAATCTAGATGGCTGACTGAAAATAGTGGGGAAGACTTTGACTTTCTTAACCCGGACCATCCACGTCTGCAATTTTTTCATTTCCATATCAACGCTCCTGCCGCTCCAGGGACTCTCACCAGGCCTTCCAGGTGCTCAGGCTGATGGTGATGCAGTGAGACTCAAGATGTAGAGCTTGGTGATGCTTAGCAGAGTGCTGGATCCCTGACTGGTTACAGCCCTGGAATCAAAAATGACAAGCACGCACGCGCACATACACACACATATATAGAATTATATATATTAATTTAAAACATTTTATGACAATAAACTGTACTTGTGATTGCAGAATGTCTTTAGACCCCCAAATATCCAGTCCACCAGCAAAGCGCATATATAGAGGACAGTTTGGTACCAAATGAAAAGAAAGAAACCAGCGGATACCACTGAGAAGGTTTGCAGAGGAAAACTCAGAGTCAACTCATTGTCAGGCTTCTGTTATATAAAGTGCAACAATAAAATGGGTGTTGAAAAGTGTCGAGTCATTCAATTGAAACAGCATTTCCAGGCTGCATTAGAGGCTTGTAATGTGTCACTACAGTCAATACATGTAAGTCGGTCAATAAGCTCAATGAACAGCTAATGTTTGGACTCTCCATCTCAACAGATGCCCTTGATACTATCTAATAAACAGGCGTCATTTAAATAATATTTTACCTGAAATCCACACTTGAGGCAGACCAGGGTGTCACTGGAGCTGGTGGGCTGTCCATCGATCATGGCCCTGTCCCTGAGACAGTCAGCGCACACGGACCATACACTGGAGCTCACCGACTTCTTCACTGAGCTCAGATCTATTGCCTTGCTCACATGCTGGCAGGTCAGACCTAATGAAGATATTGCATTATCAGGGTAGCACCTTCTCAAACTATAACACACACACACACACACACACACACACACACACACACACACACACACACACACACACACACACACACACACACACACACACACACACACACACACACACACACACACACACACACACACACACACACCTTTCGTTTCACAGCATATCACAGTGAAGAATTTATTAAGTGGCCCTGGTGCCAAGGATACCAGTCACAGACTGTGCTGCATAGAGATAAGCACATGTTTACTATAGTCTTTCTTTACTTGCACTTTACCACTTTAATGTGAATGGTGTGCTATACTGGTCTCTGGGGACATTCACTTTGGCCTCATGCGCTTAGTCAGCAGTGCTATAAGCCTCACAGGCGGGTAGATAACATTGCTTGCCTGTCATATTACTCAGTGTTGTTGACCTGTCATTACTGTTTCAATGTTCCTGCTTGGACTGCGACACGGATTGTGTTCCTCAATTTATATGTGGAGATGTCTATCAGACTTCATCGTAACACACATTCACCGTGAATAGGACAAACAGTATCGCTGCAGAGCTTACTTAGTTGTTCTTCAGTTCTGCACATTTTTTGTCATTAAAAATAAAAGTAAAACTTTGTCAGTAAAAATAAAGAACAGAGTTGTTATCCCTCACCTATCTGCTTAATGGAAAACCATTAACGTGGTCAATTTGCATGTCCCACCAACATGGCTCCCACCCAGCAATTGTGACCCACTCACTTTCTCAGTAAGTTTCAATTGCTGTTGTAACATTGATGAATTCAGATAAAGTCAAATTAAACAATGCAATAAATCCCTTGTATTAGGAGGCAGATGCTACGAAGGATGTGGTGATAGTGGACCTCAGGGTGTATGCTTTGGGACAAAGTGCATATGTTACTGAATAGCAACCTGTATAGGCAGGCACATCATTGGTTATTTATGACTAATACCCCTTTCCCACTGTACCAAAAACCCAGTAACTAACAATCGGCATTTGTCACCAGTGGGAAAGGAAAAACCCAGGTCTCAGTCCAGGGTAAAATGACCCGGCAATCAACACAGGTTTTTTTCGGCTCCACCTCCGATCGGCTCTTGACATGAACAGGACACCCGGGACTCCCCGCTAATTTTGGCCCCTTTACCTGCGCGATGCGACACGTGTTGCAATTCCGGAAGCTGGTGTATAAATAGACAGGAATATCCATATATTATTCCATCATTTCATATCCCATTTTGAATCCAAAATCAGAAGTTATTGAGTTTTTTTCCGTATGGAGGACCGAATATTGTGAGTGTGGGGACCGCAGTGGAAAACCCCCAAACTCGCCAGCGGTCCCCACTCCCAGTCGGGAAGGTCAGGTGCATACACTGGCGCACCGGCAGCATGGAGTATCGGTGTGCGTACCTGCAGCGATCCGATTATCACAGAGGGAATGTCCTCTAATGCATAGGTTCCCAACTACTGACGGGGCATTTGCTACCGGGCCGGGAGAACGCGGGCGAGATTTTTTTCAGGAGCAATCTGCTCCACAGCGGAGCAGCAGCAGGAAATGGAGTAAAGCAGATACATCTATAGTTTTTAATTTGCTTTGTTAGGAAAACAGACTACTCTGATCAGAGCTGCAGGTAGTAATTTGCTTATTGTAATTTACTACCAGTGTTCCCCAAAAATAGCATCCATTTTTCTTCGCTAATTTTGGTGAGTGACTTCAAAGTAATATAATAATATATACATATATATACAATTTTGATAAAGCTCTTAACTGTTTAGGTGTGTTGTTTAAATATTTTCATATTTTTGTTATTATTTATCATTTTTAATATTCAATAAAAGTTACTTATTGAGAAACAAGTGTTTTTCTTTACAAATCAAGACTCCATAGTTTAACAATGGCATTAACATGACCTTAAAATCGAAAGTCAAATCAAATCGTGGCTTTGGTGACACCCCTATGTTTAAAAAGTGAAAACCAAGTCATTAGAAGTATATTTTAATTATGCTTTTTACTTCAGCGTGACATGGGTGGAATAAGGAGATGGTGGTGTGTGGTGCTTGTGGAGAACTTTCAGCTCAAGGGGTACAATCCTATATTGGAAAACATCAAGATATAACTTGAAGGACTATGGTGTGTTAGGTTTTGGATAGCTTGTGTCAATCCACAATTGCAGATATGACAGAAAATTTGCGCACTTTTCAGAAGGAGAAGCAACACTGAGGGACAATGTACCACCAGTTTTTTTTAAATAAAGAGGAAGAGGAGGCATCAGAACACCTTTTTATCTTCTACAGCACATTGTACAATGTCCAAAAAGAAAAGAAAAAGAAAAAGTTCCCCATTGCTAAGTCCTACCCTATTGTTATAACCATTGAATTTGTCTCATCCAATCATTATGTATGGTCAAAAAATAAAGGTTGCATAAAAAAGGTTTTTATCCTTTAGTCAGCTATGTTTTACCTGTGGTCCTTACATTTTTTTTAATGTCCCCCAAAAGGCAATAGACACACCTTCAATTTTACAGGTTAAGGGCAATAATTTAAAATTGATTATTCAAAATTGATGGTAATCAACATTATTTGGCCTGACAACTGGGTCAGAGCATCTCCAAAACAGCAGGTCTTGTGGGGTGTTCCCGGTATGCAGTGGTTAGTACCTACCAAAAGTGGTCCAACGGAGGACAACCGGTGAACCGGCAACAAGGTCATGGCCGCCTAGGGGTTCATTGATGCACATGGGGAGCAAAGGCCAGCCCATCTAGTCCCATTTCCACAGAAGAGGTACTGTAGCACAAATTGCTGAAAAAGTTCATTCTGGCTAAGATAGAAAGGTATCAGAATACACAGTGCATCACAGCTTTCTGCGTATGGGGCTGAGTAGCTGCAGATCATTCAGAGCGCCCATGCTGACCCCTGTCCACCGCCGGAAGCGCCTACAATGGGCACGTGAGCTTCATAACTGGAACATAGAGAAATGGAAGAAGGTGCCTGGTCTGATGAATTACGTTTTCTTCTCCATCATGTGGATAGCCGGAATTAGGGTCCGATCCAATTGAGCATCTCTGGGATGTGCTGGAACATCTGTGAGTAAGTATTAATTTAAGTAAGTATTAAGTATTTTGTTTTTCATTTGTGTTTTGGAACAGGTGAGATAAACTCTAAGAACTACCCATCTGCACTAAAGGAGGAAAGCCGGTAAACTTTTGCCATTCTGTTATGTGGACAATGCAACGGTTCAAGGATTGCATTGGCTTCACGAGTTCTCCCGGTACTATCCTGATGGCATTCCCAGATATTGCCATGACTGCCTGTATTAAAAGGATAAGACACTTGTAAATATTTCATATTTGTTAAATATATTTAATATATACTTTTCCCCTCCTTCCTCCTATTTCAATGTCATGTGTATATAACAATGTTAAATTTCATTTGACAAATAGCTGTAATAGCACACGTATGCTTGGGTGTCTCAACTTAGTTCTTGGAAAAAATGGCAAGGCCACTGGGGGATATTATGCATAGCAAAAAATATTCATTATTCACTGAAGGTTATTCAAAGCTATCAACCAGTAGCTACTGCATAGTTACTGGGTTGCTGGATAAAGTACAGCATCCACCACCTTTTGAAAAACAGTATGGCCCAGTGAGAGTTGCCAGTTGCACTCACAGATGAAACCACCTTCACAAAAATATTGTCTTTATTTATAAATTATTTTCATAGTCACAGGCACAGTATGAAATTAAAATAATTCTATTACACAGGCACAAGTGTGCAGGGACTCATACAATATCCATTAACTCCCTGATCAATTGGCAACGTAGTGACGCACTCTATGAGCGTTTGCTACACTGTGCTATCGGTTATTACAAGGATTTGGGATTGAAAAACAATCTAAATCTCAGACGACCAACCACCCAAGATTGCAGCATTTTCAAGTTGACCGATGTATAGTGTTTCCGTATCATTTCAAGACACCTAGTTGTCACTTTGTCATGATCAGCTGTTTTCAAGACTGCATTATGTATTAGAACACTGTTATGTACATGGAAACATTACATTTACCACAGTAGCACAGAAGATATGTGTCCCACCACAGCAAAAGCCGCCATGTCGCGCATTTCTAAAATCGCCAGGAGCAGCCAAATAAGTTGAAAAAACCCTTCTTGTGTTTTTTTTTTATCTGTCAATATATTTTCAAAACCAAGTTTGATTTATAAATAGTAGAAAAATGTTAAACCGTGGAGTTAAATATTCCCGTTAAATTACATGGGGAAATGCAGTTCACTTACTGAGACACGGAACAGAGCTGAATAACACCGAGCGATGGTTTCCTTTAAAGCGAGCGTCCGGGTGAAGATCATTCCTCCATATTCCATGTGATGTGAAGTCACAATGTTAAAACCGTTTTAATAGAATTCAACCTTTAAATCATACTACTCTTATACACACGGAGCCTGTGAAGCCTGTTGTGAAACTGCGAAGAAGAACCCTTCGCGTCACGCACCTACATCACTTCTATAAACAGACGGTTAAAGTGCAGCACGAGGGTGTTTCGGTCTCACTTGTCTGTGAAAACGTTCTTCTCCGTATCATTATGGATTATGCGAAGTGGGTGGCGGAAGCTTTGAATCATTTTTCGGACCTTAATCTGACCAGTGCGATAGATCCAAGTCAGTCTTAGCAGCGCGTACTGGACTTTATTTTCCGCGATGATAGTCAGTTCTCCCACAGCGACACGGAGAACGACAGCGCTTCTGAATCTGATAATATTTCCGACTTGGAGAACATTTCAAACAGTGGATTTCAAACTTAATGTGACAATGAAACTGAATATTTTCAAGAACCACCGAAGGAGACCAACGACATGCCCGTTGTTACAACGGAGGAAGTTGATGACGTGATGAAGACCGTTGAGGTTGGTGACAGATTTTTAGATTTCAGACTTTGAGACTCATAATATTGATAGCCTCTACATTTTGTTGTGTTGTCCGTACTTTTAATCTCCAAAATAATTCCACCTTTATAAAACATGTATATTCTTACTGTTAAATAAAAGCTTTTTTAAAAACAAAATGGGTTGTGTGTTGTTGAGCTGTTCGTGATTGGCCCATTCAGCAGTATGTTAATTAGCCATGAGGTTTTGTTTGTCCATCAACTCATTTGCATTGTGGGAGCCGGCTGAATGAACCTGGTGAGGGTAAAACTTTGGAGGTGATTATCTCAGAAACACAGTTTGCCACACCCTTGTCATTAACAACTCATAGCTTTAAAAATATTTGCTTGATGTGCACAAGTGACACCTTGTTTGGAAGCTCTGATTCTCCACTTTCAAATGATGCGGAAAAATCTGGAAAGCTGCCAAATGACCCAAAAGTACGCGTTGGCTCACATATGTGCTATCACAGCAAGCTCACTGATAAATCCATTATAGTAAAGTGACTTTCGAGAATGCTTTAAAATAATGTGCAAATTGTCTTGATATTATCACTTAATTTACTCTCCAAAACCGTGCTAATTTGAGTTTACCATATCTTATGTTACATTACTGATAGATAACGTAACTTAGCTTTAACAGTAGTATTTGGCAGAAAGAGACGATTCTGAGTTTACTCTGTTAAAGCGAGGCAGAAGTTCCACGTGGAAAAAGCTTGGCAGAACTGACCATTTTTCACAAGGTTTGGAATTTACCAATGAAAACGTGTTTCGACTGACCAGTCACAGCTTGGTGTCAACCCGCCTACTTGTGCCGACACGCCCATTTGTGTTGACACGCTCATGCTCCAGCACCATGTTTGTCTGCAGCTACCCATTACACACAGATTCTCGAAAGAGATCCGTGATGCTCTTTTTTAAGAATCAGTCTTGATGAGTCCCTCAGTGAAAAGAGTCATTTTGATTAGATTCATTTGGTCTAATGCATCGAGAGCAATAGAGGACATCTAATGAACGATGATTGAGAGTAAGAAGAATCGGTTCATGGGTGGATTTTTATTCTAGCACGGTTTGTCAAGGTGGAAAAGTTTATGTTCGCTGCAATTCTTGAAACACTTCGCATATAAGTAAGCAAATGTCAAGTTCTTATTAATTGACTTGTCTACCTGAAGCTGTACACCTGCCCTGAGATTATTGTTGTCATGGTTAGTTAACTGAAGTGAGTTATTCAAAGAAATATCATCATCTCACCGCTGACTTCATCTGATGACTCATCATCCCGAGGCTTCCGAGGCTTGTTAGTCCGCTTAGTCATGTCGACAGCTTTTAGGGAGAAGGGGTCCTTCAGCCGCATCTGGAGCTTTGAATAGTAGGATTAAAGGAGTTGCATTAAAAATAACAGAAAAATTAACTCATGTTTTTTGGGGGGTTTTTTTACAATGAAACAATCCCACAACACACTACTATATTGTTAACAATGTCACAAAAGTTCCAAAACATGTTTAAATGTGATCCTACTAATAGCTCATACAAATAGTTATAACTTTCCAAAAATAAAACGATGATGTGAGTAGGTACAGCCTTGCAATTTTGATATTGCACCACAAGAGCCAATTTTCATTAATTATTTATTTTTTACGTTGAATTTGAAACATTTTCCCGGCACACCTGCCAAGCTACCACAGCACACTAGTATGCCACTGCACGGTGGTTGAAAACCACTGAAAGAAAAAACAGATTGCTTATACATTAGTTGGAAAAATAGCTGAATTATTATTTATGGATGCGGATAGTGATACCTAGACTTTGGCAGGACTGTATATATTACATTGTTGTCACCGTTTTGTTTTCCACTGATTCACACACATTTATTTTATATGTATGCAAACTTGCACAATTCCTTATTTTTGTGTGAAACGTTGATACAGGCGTTTATTGTTATTTCTTAAGTCTGTTGTATATTGACCAAAATGTATGTTTTGTAGGTTTATTACATATTGACAAACTTGTCTATTTTTAACCAATTTCTAGTTTTATTGAATATTTCCACAAGTTTTGATTTGTGCTCATTTTGTGCCGCACTTCCCCTCCGGGGGTGGATAGTATCTATCTATAAAGCTAGCGTTTCATTAGACTCCAGTCACACAGGCAAGGCCTCAGTTAGCCTCTTCCGAGTAAGACAGGAGGGACGGCCTGCCCTGTCTCACCATACACAACAAAACAAATCACACATTTGAATCACGCGTGCATACGTTTCCTCGTCCACTCACCTCTGAACTTTTCCACCTGTGTTGATCTCGTTGCTATAGCTAGCCGTGGGCTAGCTAACACAGCTTAGCAGACACGAACATGCGCTTCTATTGAAAAATGTTCACATTTGCGTTTAGGTTTGAGCCTTGAACATCGTGGTAAAGACAACACACACAGATATAACATGCAATGGGATGGAATACGCCTTCGGTTGCGCGTTGACTTGACTAAACTGTTCGGGTTCTGGAGGTATCGGCCGTCACGTGGTCAAAACACAGTAAACACGTGACGCTATACGGTGGCTCGTCTGGGCTTTATGCCGCATTCCATTGCACCTCGGAGATGGGTCACACCGAGGCAGTTGTTTCCCCACTCCCGATCTAAATGTATTCCCTGGCTTCTGTTGGACGCGTGCGGTGAACGTTTGTTTGTTTTGCAAAGTTTGTTAATTGAATACCAGCTGCAAAACGTATGATAACGTAACACAAGACTAGAGAGTAGTTCAGATCGAAGTTGGGCGTGTGCTCGAGTGCAAACTTTCCATCGAATGGGTGAACGGCGTTTGCGCTGCCATGTTGCCGTGACTTCAGATCAGTTATATCGGTGAGTCCCGGCTGGAGCGACCCGCCTCGGAAGTCTTGGAAAACCGGCCTAAAAGTTATTAAAAAAAAAGTTTATTCGCACTTTTCCAAATATGATCTTGGGTTTCCCGAGTTCCGTCTACCAGTGGAATGCAGCATTTATCACCGCAACTACGAGTAACCAAAAAAAAGGGTTTAATATTAAAAACGGGGTTTCTGCTGTTGGAAAACAAATTAAATGTCGAATAACACAATCACGAATCATAATTCCTCTCATTGCTCCATTGGTGCGGATATAGGTCCTCAAATTTGGTTTGTCCTGTGCCCTATTACATTTGTCCTTAACTGGAGCCCGTAGCAGTGTGCTTGCGCAGTTAGCGTCCAGGGTGTACAGGACCATGTCGGTGTAGTTTGGGTCATTTACAGATAAGCGCCGTTATATCCAAATTGTTGAGGCCATGGCTCTGAGGAGTTGTTGGAGGTACGCAAGCGTGGTTCCAAGGCTGTTGTGCGGCAGTGACCCCCGGGGCGCCCGGGTCTGCAGACGCGTCGTGTCCAGCTTTCTCGGCACTCGCTCCATTTCGCCAGGTGAGTCAGCCGCAGCGACCTTGTGCGTGTTGACGTCAGTGTTTCCCTGTTTCCCTTTTTCCGCCACGGCGCACAAGTAAAATACGGTGTTTCACAAATCGGTCGGAGGGTTTCCGAATGCTGTTTAATATCACCGCAAAGCCCGAACCGTTTACCCTGTGTTTTTAATTTAAGTTCAGCTGTGCAACCGTCATGTCTGTCGGGGACAGTACGTCACTGTAAAATCCGAGGGTTTTGAACGAGCTATTAAAGGCAGATGACCGCTGCAAACAGCGTCAGCGTTGCCAGATTTACGATAATTAGCAGACCCGCCAACCTGCAAGCATTTTGTGTCCCGACCAGCGAGTTCTTAAGTCAAAATACGCAGGTACGAAATGCCAACATTTGTTGTGTATTTAAACTACATCCCTCGGACTGGACCGGATGCTACGACCTGTGGTTCTGTAAGCCCTCCCTCTCCTCCAGCTTGTCATCCACTGATACGCAGCACGCTGAGGAACCGAGGCCGCATTGCTGAGGTAAAATGGGAAGTAGGAGAGATTCAAGATATTTATTTTTATGCTATAACTCAGTACAGTGATACAGTATGCAGGACAGTATGCTATAACCTAGTACAGCGATACAGTATGCTATTACAGTACAGTGATACAGTATGCAGGACAGTATGCTATAACCCAGTACAGTGATACAGTATGCAGGACAGTATGCTATAACCCAGTACAGTGATACAGTATGCAGGACAGTATGCTATAACCCAGTACAGTGATACAGTATGCAGGACAGTATGCTATAACAGTACAGTGATACAGTATGCAGGACAGTATGCTATAACAGTACAGTGATACAGCATGCAGTACAGTATGCTATAACCAGTAGAGTGATATAGTATGCAGTAACTCAGTACAGTACGCTGTACTGTATGCAGTACAGTAAGACAGTGGGGCCTAGTGTGTGTGACAGTCCTAAATGTAGACTTATATAAAGACTTAAAATAAAGCACAAAAATGTGTCGGAATGTTAACATCTTCTAGCGACCCAAGGGGCTGGGCCCAGGCTTTTTGGTTATGTTGATGCAAAGGATTATCGGTCCGGAGATGTTATGTGTCTCCATTGTGTTTTATGATGCGTTTCCAATCTTTGGGGATATTCTGTTGGTGTTGTTTGTGTTGACTGTTGTTGTTGACTAGGACAGGACCGTGACGTTGACCGACGAAGCCGGTTATAGCGTCAGGGGTTCTATGTAGTATTGTAGTCTGTGAAAAATAAACGCAAGCTTCCCCCGCTGGTCGTGCGGCGAATGGGACGCGGGCAGTGGCTCGTAAAAGAACGCTGCGTCTTGACTGAGTTCGTTCGTCCCACGGCGCCAGACCGCCACAATATAAAACGCGAGATGGGCCGATCGATCGAGTGTCAGATGTGTTTTCAGATTCTGTGCCGGTTAGATGTACACACCGATGCTCTTCTCATGTACTGTGCTCGTAAAAATGCTCCGATACTCAAACACGATACCAACGCAATGTAACTTAGTTGCGTAGTTGACGCTTTAAAGAGAGAACGAGAGGAAGAACATGTCGGCTGTTTGGAGGTACTCCAAGGTAAACAAAGAAGACAAGATAAACTATTCAATGCCTGACGATATTCTAACATTGTGCAGACTGCGTCATGATTTAATGAAAAGTTAGACTTTTTTTTTTGAGACTCGGTTCTTGGCGAGTCACTCAGTAAAACAAGTCGTTCGATTTGATTCACTTGGTTTAACGCACGGTGAGCGAAGGAGGACTTCCAGTGAACGAGAGTGAGAGGAGTCGGCCATTTATTTTATTTGTTTCTTTCTTTGTAATGATTGGAATTTATTTGCAAAGTACCATTTAAATATAATATAAATGTATACTTGCTCTTAAAGTGAAAGAGACTTTGATTTGAAGTTTGAACTGGACATTTCCATGTTAGTTATATGTTGTGTCCTAATACAACTCAGTGAGAGTTACAGGTTGAATTATACTGAAACTTGGTGACATTCCCATATTCAATTTTATTGGAACTTTGACAGTTTCAAGATCTATTATTGTTCTATAGTGAATAATGAACAATGATAAACAGTGTCAAAATCTGCAATCTCACTATTGTGGTAACTGAAAATTGCAAAGGTAGTACATATGTACAGCTGTCTTATCACGTGAGTGTGTTCAGATCACGAGATGTATTTGTTATCGATGTACAGCAGTTCGGAAATCTGAATCTATAGGTCAGACTTAAAAAAAAATCTGAAACAGGAATCGGCTAAGAAAATTGCAATGGGTGCAGCTCTAGTTGGTAAACATGTTTGGTAACTTCATGAGATGATGCATTTCAAGGCATATATCCTAATGAGATTAATTAGTATACTGTATATAGTTAACAGTAGTAGCTCACATACGATGTGATGAGGCTCGTTAGGAGACGGCTGCGGTGTGAATAACTGATTGAGTCATTGAGCTGCAGTAGCTCAAATGCCATTGAGACTTCCTGATACACTAATTTGGCACTCAAAATATTTTCCCAAGGTTGGCAGGTCTGTAATTAATGTATTTGTATGATGTATGTTCAATAATAAAAACCCAAATGTATTAAAATTTCGATATGCCATAGTTTGTTTTTGTTCTTTCTTCGTAATAGTGAAATGGTATGGAGCTGATTTGGAACTAGCCTGATTTTTCATCTTACGTTAATTATGTCAATCATGTTTTACGGAAAACTTACTCTGGATCTGTCGTAAGTTATCCAATAACACCTCTCATCGTTCTGGGTGTCTGGGTTTGAATGTACCATAGTTTGCCCTGAAATACGATTTCTGGAGTTCTTGCACAATAATTTGGTTTTCGGCCTCTGGCAAATTAGCTCAGACTATAGTGTTTGCTTCAATACATTCAACATGGGGTGAAGAAGGTGCAAGAAGGAATTAAAGGGGACGCATTATGAAAAGAACCTTTGGGTCTCTGATGGGCCAACTACCACACAAACTGTGAAATAAAACAACCCAGTCAGTTTTTTAGCGAGCTGTCTATTTCAGAAAATATGTGATAATTCAACAAGCCATTCAGATTTGTCGCCTTCCTATGTCGCATGGAGACTCATTCGAATTAGAACCGCCCCCCATCTGAGTAACTCCACCCGCGGCTGGAGAATTCACAAGCATTACCGGTCCTCTAAGCATGGGAACTGCTCTGTTGGCTTCACAGACCAGCACAAATCTTTTAGAAGAAAGAGGAATTAATACAAGCTGTCTGTGACAAAACTGCAGACGAGGGAAATGTAAGTATTTAAAAAAGTCATTCTGCTGTGTGTTTCTCTCTAAAAAAAAAAAAACACTGCACGTTTCTCCAAACAAAACCTTTTTTTAAAAAACAAATTTAATTTATTTTCAGACGTTTCCTAAATGAATGAAACAAAAAATGGCCCGTGAAGATTCAGCAACTGGATTGCTTATTTCTTGCCTCAAATTTGTTCAGAAATAGATTTTGGTGGACTGATAAGGTGAAATAAGTGAAAGTTTACGTACTTCATACAACGAACACAACTGCTCACGCCCAAACCCCATTGGCTCACAGAACTAGGGGCCCCAGGGGTAAGGTGACACACACTTAAACAGCGCACCAGGAGCGGGAGGGGATTTTAGGCATGTTAGAATGGCTAGAATGCAAAATCTGAGTGGTACTTTCAGCAAAAAAAAAAAAAAAACATTCCAAGACATGTTTTGGGGACCTCAGAGACCTATACTGTATTAACGTGTTGAAAAGGAGTATAAAAGGTCCCCTTTAATGATGTTGAAAAGTAAGTCCTAACATGGGGATTTAAATTTTCCATAGATAAAACCAAAGCAGTATTCTGTTTGTACAGATGTCCACGCTGCAACGACTGGATTGTTGCTACGCAATTTCAGTTCCTCTCCATCCAGCACGGACGTGACCTATGAGCAGCTGAAGCAGGTACTCGCAGGGCGGAGGGCCATGGTCATAGACGTCCGAGAGCCGTGGGAGCTGCGAGAGTATGGCAGCATCCCGGGGTCCATCAACGTTCCTCGTGAGTGTGCTTTGCCCGTCTAAATGTAAAGAACTGTTATTCTGTGAAAGGAGTGCCATTTGTGTCCACAACATTTAATGAAGTCTATAAAACACAATCTGCCAACATGTTTGCAAGCTCAAAACAATTAATTGAAAGTTAATTATTAACAAACTAACTATAGAAAATGTTATTAAAAGTGAATAATAATAATGTTGTTGTTTATTTTATTTTTTACTTCTTCAAAAGACTACATTTCATTTTCATGTATGTTTATAGTCGTGGAAGTTGGATCACAAATATGCCAGAATAAAAAGTATTGTACTGTATTGTATTACATCACAATTTTGATATTTTCAGAATTAAATCTGTTCCCCCATCCACACAGCACATATTAACACAATATAAAAACATTATTTTAAATTAAAATGTGATAATTGATTTGTCCCTCACTTTTGCTTTCCCCCATCACACCACTTATTTCCCCTCCTAAAATAATTAACTGATCTCTTAAGGAACACGATAAAGAAAAAGTGACATCATTTAAGCCTTCAAAGGAGCTCAATTCCAAAGCTGGTAAATTATATTATTTATTACTAATAATTTGATGTTTTATAATGTTTGACGAATTTGTCAAGCATAACCTATCCACCTGTCACTGATAAGAGATTGGGAAAACAGTTTTCAAATCAAGTATTTGTGATATGCATGGAGAAAAATTTGCTGCTAAGTATTAGCTAATAAATTTAACCCCGAGTATATTTTTTGTGTGACGACCAAATTTTCATTTCCACCCCTTCATAAGTAATGCATGTTTAATGGATGATAAAAGTAAGGCTCCTGTACCCAAGGTGGGAAAATATGTTTCCTGGGAAGATTAACATGTATATTGAACAATGAAATGTCAGAGAAATACGTTCTTATTCATTATATTTGTTATTGAAAGTTCGGAAAATAGAAAGGCCAAATGGCAGCCATCTGATGGAATGATTCAGATGGTTGCTGGCTGACTGATACCACTAGTACTGACAGTCCCTCTGCTGTGTTCTGAATGTACTTTACAGTGGGACAAGTGAACGTTGCCCTCCAACTTGATCCGGAGGAGTTTAAGGAGAAATTTGGCGGCGATATGCCCAAGCCAACGGATAGCATTGTCTTTTCCTGCCTGGCGGGAATCAGAAGCAAGAAAGCACTTGACGCAGCCACATCACTGGGATATGAAGAGTGAGGATGATTTGACTATGTTTCTGTGACGCCTGGCTCAAAATAATTTGCTCAACGCGGCAAGTTTTGTTATAAATTTAGCTATTCAAATGATAAACCTTATCCCATCGCACAGCTGTCACTCATTCCTTAAGCAACTTCTTATAATAAATAATGCTGGGAAGGTGTGCTTGGTTAGTCACAATACAACTTTCAGACATGAGTTTGCTGATGTAGAGCCTCATTTGATATTTATTGATGCTATGTCACGATACACTCACAGTCTGCCTGTCTTCCCTCGTTTCAGTGCTCTGCATTATCCTGGTGGATGGCAGGACTGGGCAAAAAATGAACAGCTGATCTGATGCGGAGGAAACGGCTTTTTAAGATTCCCCCGTTCCCCACAACACGCCACAGCGCCAGGATCACTTGTCAAGGGTTATTTAAGATGTATCTGATAATTTATTTTGCAGTTTATTTATTATAATCGACAGTGTAATTTCACTTTGATTTCCTTTCCCGTTATGCCCAAAGACAAGAGGTCTTCCAATACTTAAAGCACACCCCACGACACTACTGCTTATTATTTCCTTAAAAAAAAAAAAAAATTGGTTACGCTGCTTTAGCCCCACTTTGCAAATGACAGCCACCGAGTTTATTTACGGTATTAAAAGTAATTGTGATGATTAAGTTTATGGTCATACATAGAGTCAATATTTTCAGAGAATATCTCCATAATATCAGCATTTTATTCTAATAAGCATCGGATGACCTGTTTTCCTTCCAGAGGGAATCTATGCAAAGGACTACTTAACTGTGTTTAATCCCGAAGTCTGAAATCTCCTCTACGCAAACCAAGAATATAGCGTTTCAAGTTGTCATATTGTAAATATTATAATATTTTATGTTCACTTGTTGCCAATATTATTGAATTATCAATAAAGTTAAATATTAAAAGTTGATAATATTGAATGTGATTTTCTTTTTTGGTTATTATTCCTCTAAGCTAAATGGTGCACCGTTCTTAAAGTGTTTCCTCAGACTATCTTAGACTTTCCATGGATTCTTGATCAACACATTTTATTTTTGAAGTTTCATTGGAAAATGATCGTATATATTCCCAATCCACTAACTAGAATGTCAAGCAACTTATGGCTCTAAAGGCAAATTTAAACACATTTAAAGTCATAACAGACAGTATATCAGAGCAAATGTAAGCCATTATTTCATAAATTCAATGGGAATTACACCATTATCCCTAACAATAAATACAATTTGACCCCCTTTCAAATTGAATTGCTGAAATAGTAGATTTCATTTCTCATTCAGGTACACCATGGATTATGTCGTGATGTGCTTTTGGAACTGAAATAAGTTTGCCCCACTTCACCTTGATTGCAACAAGGTTTTATTTCACACTTGGCGAAGGTTAAATGAATGCGATAACATGTGTCATAATGGAAGGTAAGTTGAAAATAAGCTGAAAAGGCAGCAATTCTGTAGTAACTTTTAATCCAAATCAGCATGCATGAAAGATTTACAAAGTTTAATTGTTGTTTCTAATAGCTGATGCATTTGGGTATGAATTTGTCACTGACTTGCGAGGAATAATATTAGATTATTATGTTATCCACGTTGAGGAATGTGACAAGTCTATTTCTAATTAAGTCATATTAAGTTCACCCTCAGTAATTTACGAGTTATTATTCATTTAGAATCTTTTAAAAATAAACAAATCACAGCACAGATTCCTGGATTTGTTTCCATTATCAATGGAAGTGTTTAGAATGCTGGCTCTTTTTCATTCAAATTGTACAAGAAATAAAAGTGTCTCTTGTTTGCCTTGTAGAGTTTCCTTGGACTTCATTTAAAGTGTTTCCCAGTTCTTATACCGGTCAAATGACTGGTATTGAACTGAGAGAGGGTTTTGTTTGTGTGTTGGGTCGTATGAACATCGTAAGGGACTGGAAATACTGACTGATTTATTATTTGCCTGCCTGTTGGAAATAACTGGCGAGTGCGTAAAGTCATTTCCGTCCGCATCAGTGAATCATTTAATCTCCTCCCACAAGAGTTCCACACTGCTGCAAGAAGTGAGGTCAACGGAAAGCAACCCTTTGTCTGGTCCTCTTCTGTGTTTGGCTGGTAGCATGTTCCTTAAACCTTATATTCAGGATTTATTTCAGAGGAGAGTTGGGGCTAGTTAATATTCGCAATAGATGCATGTAAATATTATCAACAATGCACGGTTTTAACTAGACCGCGAGTGCCATGTGGGCATCAATTGGAGTATCTCTCTGGACTGGCCAAACTGTATTTTCCCCTCATATCTCTGTGACCTGTCAACCGTAAACCTCAGACTAATTCCCTTTTTTCTTCCTTTCTGAGGAGACCAGACTAATAAGTACTAATTCATGTCAAATCCCACTGGGGTTCTTTGTCTCTCTGTGGCCTCATCAGGTCAACCTTTATCTTCTGCTCGGGACGCAATCAACGTCCTTGGTCCCATCAGAGCCCATCACATCAGCGGCTCACCTACTGGCTGCCTCCTGCCTGCCTCCCAGTGGTTGATGTAGGAGCCCCGGCAGTGGGCATACTGCACCTCTGCCAAACCCCATTATGGTTACACCACGCACATGGGAATTTAGGACTGAGAGGATTGCAGGAGAAGGAAGGAAGGCCGGCTCTGTATACCTGAGAATAACTAACTGCCTCATCAACCTAACTCAGAATCCTCACAAGAGGCTGACAGATATCTGAGGGGCAGGTCAAGCCCTTATTGGTGCAGAGGTTAGAGATTCCACCGGTGTGGGCTCATGTTTGGGACCGGTCTGCAGGCCAATGCCGCACGGCACTGCTGCCTTGGGTGGTATAAAATCTGGGACTGAAGACCAGCTGGAACCTTCAGAGCAAGTTCACGTGGAGGCCAAGGTGCACCCACCCATCATCATCCCTACAGAGCAAAAGAGGCCACGATGAGCCGCAGCCCAGAGAGGATCTCATCCTACCGTCGACACTTTGAGAGCAGTGGGAGTTTATCCTTCCAAGTCAGGGTTTCCAGCCCCTCCCCAACCAGGGGAAATGGCCGCTATGCCTCAGTCGCTTCCTCCCGCAGCGCGGGAGCTGGCAACGCACGCATCCAGATGACGGGAAGAAGGACCGTCTCTGCCGCTCGAAAATCCCACTTTGCTGGAACCAGGTAGACTGCACAAACCACAAGCATAGCTGGCGCTTGCATATCCAATGTCAGAGATAATACAGTATGTTTTAAATGTGTTCTCAATACATTCAACTATTTTAACAGTGAGTGGAATGTATGTACCTTGTAGCTTCTAATAAGCAAGAAAGAATATAGAGGGGGAAATAATATTCTTTAATGGACATTGCTTTGAATATTTTCACAAGATTTATGAGCTATAGAAGCAAAGATACAGTGTTGCATTGCATTTTTTTTTTTGCATTTTACTTTTTGTTTCTTAACTTCATTTTTTTTGCAACTCTTTATCTTTACTTTATTTTTTCCTCTTTATTAAATATGATAACAAAGTAATAACCCATTCATAACCTTTTTTTATTGTTTCCCTCTTTCATTATTTTATGCATCGTTGTGGTAATTTATCCCTTTTTGTTTCAAATGCAAACCTATTTACATTTTCGATTTTCCTTAAACTAGCAGCTACCAAAAGCCAATCAACAAACCATGACAAATAACTACGATCATTATAAAATGGTATGGTCATTATAATCTAAAATAATTCAGCCTACTACCTGTATGTGAAAGGGAAATTTTTTATGTCCTCGTACTGTATGCCATTCATTACATAACAAAGACAACATTAAAAACAAATACACAAATTCCAATCAACAAATTCCAAAACAGTAGGTAACCTTCGATTATATGACTTCACATTGAGACGGTACAGTGTGAATCTCACATTACTGGGCCATTGGTCATTCCGCACACAAGCAAGCCTGACCTCTCTGGCTCTTGTCTCCTCCTAACAATTTGATTCTTATCACTCTCTGGGATAAAGTGGCATCCGTTGACTTAGTCGTTGCAGTGTGAGCGCGGGCACCGTGGCCTGCGTGGGGTTGGATGGAACGGCCGCCATGGATCTGGATGCAGCTGCTGCCGAGAACCAGGAATTCCTCAGCACTCGCACCAGCGAGAGACAGGAAATGATCGTCCTCAACGACAGGCTGGCCTTGTACATTGACAAGGTACGTGCCCCATTTGATCTCCTCCATCAGCAGAATTTAACAATATGTTGTCTGACGCTGCTTGAATGTGCCATAAAGTGTAGGCAAAAAAAACAGTCATTCCCACCTCTATAAACACATTGACAGAGAGCGTATTGAGGTTGTCTGCTTCATACATGCTGAAAAATATCACAGTGGGGACAGTGATATTTAGAGCTCCCTCCCTGCGTTTCACAGGTCAGATCGCTGGAGCAGCAGAACACGCTGCTGGAGACGGAGATAGAGGCCTACAAGAACCGTTTCCAGAAACCGGCAGGCCTGCGCCTCCTGTATGAGGAGCAGCTGAAGGAGCTGAGAAAGATTGCTGAACAGATGAGGGCTCAGCGGGTGAGGCGGAACAAGCCGGGTTAAAACGTCACTTCCAAATATATACATGTATTTTTTTTTCATTCATTTTTACATTTCAAATGATCAGCAGAGCGTAAAAGGCGGAATTCTTTGTTTCTGGCAAAGTTTACACTTGACTGAGCTCCGGGAGATTTACCCAAGCCCCGGTACAAGACATCAACTTGGTGTTTTCAAGGTTTCTTACCTGGTAACACGCCTATTTCTAGCGGGCAAATTGAGAGGTGCCTCAGTTGGTTAAGGTGCGCCGGAGTACAGCTGTCTTTTGCTATGACTTATGCATGGATTAGTCGGCTTGATTACACACACACACGCACGCACGCACGCACGCACACGCGTGCACACACACACACACACACACACACACACACACATTTTGCGTGTGCACACATTATGCAAACACACATGAACAAGTACGAGGGTATTATGCAAAAGAGGCTGATCACAATTTGCACACTTCCTTACCCACACCATTAAAAACATCTAATATGTCCGTGTTACTTGTGCTCTCTTGATTTCAGAACATCGCCTGTGCCGCTAAGGAGTCTACAGCTGCTCAATTGGAGGCGATGAAAATCAAGTACGAGGAGGCAGTGGAGCTGAGGAGGAAAGCCGAGATGGACATTGAGGCCTTCCGCCCCGTATGTCAAAAAGCATTAAGTTCAAAAGATAAATCCCCTATCGTCTGGAATTAATCCCAAAAGGACCTAATAGAAACACTTTTGCTCCCCTCAGGATGTTGACAAAGCCACTTCTTCACGCATCGCCTTGGAGAAGCACCTGGAACATCTGGAAGTGGAGATTGAATTTCTGAAAAGGGTTCATCAACAGGTGGGACCCAGTTGTGAAAAGATGGCTTCGGCTTTGATAAACACCCTTGTTTCCCATCACGCTGTATATTTCCCTTTATCCCAGGAAATCGAAGAGCTAATGAAACAGATACACGCAGCTCATCGCACGTCTCAGAGTGCTTTCGCACTGCCTGACCTGGCGGCTGCCTTAAAACAAATCCAAACCCAGTATGATGATATTGCCGCCAAAAACCTCCAGGTACAGTAGCCAAACTACGTCACATCAACATTTATCATAGAACAAATGATCAAACAAAAAATATGCACAGATTGTACAAGACGGTTTGTTCGTTCTTTATTTGTAAGGAAATGGATTCATGGTACAAAAACAAGTTTGAAGATCTAACGACAAAGAAAACAAGGCATGTGGACATGGTTTGCAGTATCAGAAAAGGGATAGCCGGTGCCAAAAAAGATGTGAGTGTAATAGAATGTACATATTTGAATAAAAGGATAGCCCATGATTTTAAGACATATATGGAAATGTCAAGTCAATCATCAATAATCCAGTGTAACCTCTCAAGATTCAAAACAAAGAACGAGACCTTGATGCCCTGAGTACCAAGAACGATGCTCTCCAGGCCCAGGTCCGGGAGAAGCAGGAAACGTACAAGAAGGAACTGGAAGCCTTGCAGGTAAAGATCAAGAGTATTCACAGTAAGAAGGAGCTAATAGGGCATAGCGGATTGTTTATGGCCACAAACGAACAAAACAGCTGAGCTTTGAGCGTGTCTGTGGTGGTGTGTGTCGACCTCCAGCTCAAACATTTCACCAGTATGCAGACACCCACCTCTGGTTTACATTCATAAAGTAATTTCTTCTCTTGTGTTATACCGCCTACTTCAGGAACACCATGTGCACGTACACACATACGCCAACCCATGAATCAACTGCATGCTTGCACATGGATATGCACAGGTAGATGTCTACACGAGACGAAAAACACAATAGACAACGTTACAGTCCCTTTGTGGCGCTATTTATACAACAGGCATGTATCGAAGCCCTGCAGCTTGAGTTGAAATCCACCAAGGAGAAAATTGCACTGCACCTGCGTAAGTACCAGGAACTCCTGAACATGAAGATGGCTCTAGAGATTGAGATCACAACTTACAGGTGAGGAGGCAACCAGCTGCTGTCAGGTGCATTGGTGAATTGCATAATGTGCAGTGGTTCCACTTTCAATATATTCTTTTTTTTAGAAAACTGATTGAGGGAGAGGACCTGCGGCTCTCTGGCATGATGCAAAGCATGTCTGTATTTAGCAGCAGCAGCGTGAGCGCCATTGGTGCCGGGATGAGCATAGGCATGGGTGGAAGAGGGGTGGGGGCTTCAGGTGAGAAGGGTGGAGGCATGGCTGGAAGCATGGCTGGTGGCGGAGGCGTGAGAGTCATGGCGAGTGGAGTGGCATGTGGTGGGGGTTTTGCAGGCACTGTAGGGGCAGGACTTGATAGCAATGCTGGTGGAATGGGAGGTAGAATGGGTCCTGCTGGTTCTGGTAAGGAGAGAGGCACAGTGGGTATGGCAGATGTAGCGGACCTAGGTGGAACTGGAGAAATGGGCGGTGGTGTTCATGGGGCTGGACATGGAGGCATCGGTGGAGTCTTGGGAAGCAGCGCTGCGGGTGCACGAGCAGCGTCTGGTGATAGAGGTGGAGTTGGCAAAGTGTCAGTTGGGGTTGGTACCAGTGATTCTGCCGGGATAGGGAAAGCTGGTTCTGCAGGATTAGGTGGCATCGCTGCTGGAAGCAGAAGTGGCAGCTCAGGAGAAGGGAAATGTGTAGGAGGAACGGGAGTTGGTCTCGTTCGAGATGTAGGCTCTGCCGGGACAGTCAACAGTGGAGTTGGTGCAGGGGTAGGTGGTAGCAAATCCACAGGCTACGGAGGAGCTAATACCAGAGCTAGTGGCGGTATGGAAGGCAGCGGAGGGATCGACGGTGGAATGAGGGGTGGTGGAAGATTGGTTGTAGATTTCCGAGATGGTGCTGGTTCAGGCCCCGCGGGAGTGGCTGCTGACGGAGGAAGGGGTGGGATTGCTGGAGGAATGCGGTATGGACCACATGGATATGACGCCACTATCAAGACCTACGCAGGTCAAGCTGTGGAGCTGACTGAGAGAAGGACAGTACTCATTAGGTAAAGGCTTCTTTTTCCAGGAAAATAACACAGCATAAATAATGTTTAAATGCAATCTCAATGCAATCATCAACAACAACTTACATTGATATTATAACCCCAACCATGTGATTTGCCTGCATCCATCGTGCCACAGGACCGTTAAAAATGAGGATGATGTGCTGGAGACAGACCACCAGGAGCAGACCTATACTATCAGCGGTGCAGCTGACGACTCTGAAGATGACCAAGCTTGATTTACCATTTGACCTTCTGTCCCCCTTAAACGGCAACGCCCCTCTGAGCTTCCCACTGACCACATCCCGTGTCTGGAGCATGACCTTTGCCTTTTGACCTGGACATGCGGACCATGAATGAGACCCTTGCAACCAAGTTTAAATCCTCAAAGTGGGCTCGAGTGTGTCCCACAGGAACATTGAATAGGTTACCTATACCTTTGTTTGGCGGCTTGCACTCCCCTTTTCCCTACGCAGTGCAAATAAAGCTATCAGCATTCAATAACATTGTCTGTCTGCTCTTTGAGATTTGATCACAGTCCACCCAGTGGAACACACTCCCTCTCCTGGCATTTTCACTTGCCAGGAGAGGGAGTTCGTGTTTGACCCAGAATGATGAGGAACTGAGTAGAGAGTGACGAAAGAGAATGCGGTGAAGGGGGGGGACAAGAAATGCGGAGAGCTAGGGAGTCACCTAGGGGTTGACTGGGATGCCTTGACACTTTCTAGAGGGTCCGGAGAAGCATCAGTCAGATCTTCTCCTGCAGCAAAGTGATGGCACACAGCCGTTTCCTGTCCTCATTCCATCCACTTCCACACCTTTTCCTCCAACCACTGATTGAGAGGGATTGGATCTCGCCAGCAGATGCCAAACATGCTCAGTATCCCAGGCAGAGGCAGGAGAGGCGGGACGGGTGACACCGGGGGGCTGAGCCAAGGCATGCAACACCAACACTACAAAGATGATAAGAAAAGGGGCCACTCTCAGATAGATATATGGAGGAAGCGATAAAAGTGGGGCATATATGACACTCAAATGTGCAATTAAAGAGAAAAATGTCCTTTTTAGGGATTTATTATGTGCTCAATGTTTATTTTGACAGTTTGGGGAAATGCAGCAGCTGTGTCTGCAAAATGAACATTTCATAAACAGCATTATTGTTCCTATTTTATTTTGAATAATACAAACTTAAATGTCAAATTTAGCTTGTACAAGATTTTGGATGACTTCTTTGAATGTGCCTTGCTATTGTGAACTACATATTTAGCACAGTAGTGTAAAAACATTTAAATGAACACTGTAGCTCAGATGAAGCCATTTAAATATATTTATCGATTGCTCTTATTTGTAGCTAAAATTAAATCACTTAATAAATTATGATAACAAACTCCCCATCCGTGATAAATTCCTGACACTGAAACAGTCATCGGTACAGACATTGTTAAATATAAACAGCCTACAGAGTTGTATCGTTTAGTGAAAGGGACGTCAATGGTTTTGTTGATCATTTCAATACAAATTGAAATAATCAATATTTTTTTCCTGCACATCAGTTCCACAAGCTCCCCTCCCGCCCGAGCACGCAGGCGCAATTATCCAAATGTGGAAATGTCAGTCTCTCTTTCGAATAATGAGGATCCGTCGGACGCTCCCTTGCTCCCTGCGTTTGGATCTCCCTTTGCTTCTCGTTAACGTGCGTCCGGCCTGAAGGCTGCGCGCCCAGGTCCGGCCACGGCCACGAAATCGGTGAAAGAAGGCCGCTCATCGATCTAATGGGACGGAATTCATTATCAACGCAATTAATAGACACACTGCGCGCGGCCGGGAGCTGTCCGCGGTGCTGGTCCGGACCGCGGGGGCGCGCACGCCGCAGCGAAGCCTTGCGAGACGACGAGAACGAGACCCAGGTTATACGCGATAGAAACAAATGTATCTACGGCACATTTCCATTGAGAAGCCTGTGTTGAATTTGAATTCAAAGGCTTTGTCTGGAATCAAAATGGCATTGCCTGTAATTCAGCATTCGTTTTGTTTTTTTTATAGAAATGCTCTGAAATAAATGATTGTAGGCCTACTCAGGGGATTTCCTTAAAATGGTGTGTGGCATTTTTTTTAAGTTCAGACCAAGTGGGGGTTAAGTTGAGAAAATGACGTCACATACATGGAAAAAAACATTGGTCAACAATTGGGTCAACTTCAATTTGTTATTTCTTAGGTGCCCTCGACTTGAAATTGAGGAATTAAGATGCGCATTTTAACTTGAGGCATGACTGGAGCCTAAACCTAAAAATATGTAGGTTTGATAAATTAAAGCAATTTTTTTTTTCAGTGTAGGCCCGCGTATAACAATATGATAAGATATGACTGAATAACACACCGATAAAGATAATATACGAGAAGATAAAATAGGACTTTATTAATCCCTTGGGGTAAATTAAGGCAAATAACACATGAGCTATGCGAAAAAAAATGATGGAACCTTTAAAAAAAAACCGCAAATGTCTAAGTAAAACAAGGGACCCCACATCTGTGTCGTTGTAATAAGCATAACTTTGACTTGGAAAGCTAAAGCCGTGTTTTCTTTCACTCGGGGGTTACAACTGGGATGTTTTGATCCCACTTTCCTGCGGGAGCACGGCGCGCAGCCGGTCGGGTCACTCACCTCCGTCCTATGAGAGAAATGCTGTTTTTTCTTTGCGGGGAAAGAAAGATCCCTTCCCTTCAACTGAGCGAGAAGGGCAAGAGTTGTGACTTCTTTGAAACCTGGTGGTGTTCTGTCACCCTGCATACGCCTAAATCCCAATTAGGGTCGGCTGACACGCTGCTCTATTCACGCGCAGTCCTTCCCGCATACATTTGCCTAGGAATGAACTCCCTCGAATGGATCTGGTGCTGGTACTAAAGATCCAATGGAGTGACAGCTTCTTTCCGGGGCAGTCGGGTGAAAAAAGGTATGAATTTATAAGGTACACCGAAACATATCAATTTAGACGACTTTACACGCCTTTATCCGTGTCCTGTCAAGCGGGGGGAACGCGCTTGAAAAGCCGCAGAGAACTTTGCAGAGACTTTGAATAGTGAAATGAGGAAGAAAGCATTGGGAATAAGGCCACGCATGAGCGGCGTTGAATCGGGTGCCATTTATTGGCCGAGTCTCTAATGCGATTTTGAATATTAGTCTAGGTTAAAATCCCAATCATGTCATCTGGTGGGAGTCTCATACAAGCACCATTAGCATTCAGACGCAGCAGCAATGAACCACCCGCCTCTCCTTAAAAAATAGAATAAGATAATATTAAATAGGCTATTTAAATAGGTCGATATCATTTTTAAATGGAAGGTTCCAAGACGAAATAAATAAGTAAACAAATAAAAAAATCATATAAATATATAACATGTAAAATTAAAAATATATATATCAAAATTCTTATGTATTTTCTTTGTTCTTGCATTTAAAAAAACGTAGGTATTCGTATAAAGAACAATAAATTACAATCTGAATTACAGGAATACAATGTGAGCATCTGAAGAAACGACTCTTGTTGCTCAGTGGGACAATTAAGGACTTGGCCCGTCGAAAAGAAATAAAAGAAAGAAAAAAAAGTTACGGGTCAGGATAAAAAATGTCTCTGTCTCTATTGAGCTTGGGAAATTCTTTTGAGGCCTTTTGAGTCGGAACCAGGCGAGAGGTGGTGGTGGAGGTGGTGGTGGAGGCGGTGGTGGACCCTTGGCTGGCGCCCCAAGTAGTGCGGAGTATGCCTGAATGGAGATCCCTCCCTGGTGGGGCACATTGGACAGGTTGCTCTTCTATATTCATGGCTCATTAAGGGCCTGACAAGTTAAGTCGGGGCCCTGCAGTTTGGATCATAAAACCCTAGTGCTGGAGGAGGAGGAGGAGGAGGGGCCCCCCAAAAGACCCGGTGCGCTCGGGCTCTTCTCCCATGAGTCTTTATTTAAGTTCATTAAAGAGATGGAAGTCCATCTGAGAGAATGGGACTTGAGGAATGCTTTCGATTGACTCCGCAACACTGTTCTCCAATAAAAGACCGGACCATGTAATTAATGTGGCCCCTAAAACAGTCAGGGACAATGCCGCCGGTCAGGCCATTTAATCTCATTTAATTTTCCATCCCATTTGGCCCGAACACAGCTTTCTGCTCTGACACCCAGCTTTTGACTTTTTCACTACGCTCTTAGGAGAAAAGTCACCCTTTAACTTTTATTTTTTTTTGGGGGGGGGGGGGGGGGGGGGTGGGAAGAGAAAGGAAACGTCTACCCGTTCCCTTTTTTGGAGCATAATTAATTTCACTGGAAGAACAGTGGGATTAAAAAAAAAATAATCAAAGAAAGAAATTCAGGACGGGAGCGAGACACGATAAAGTCTACTAGTGTGGGCGGTTTGGCGACGATTCCTTCTTCCTGGTGGATGGGAACCAGCCACGAATGGAAACACGTTAATAAATAACCGTGTGCACAGCCGGCATTAACGTGCGCCTATTGACGAGATTGTTCGCGTGTCGTGCACGCTCTTTGACTGGTGAAGCGGGGACAGAAGGAAGCAGTGGGTGAGTGGGTGAGTGGGTGCTTTTATTATGAGGAGGGAGACACACACAATGGCTTGGAGTCACTGGTCTCAATTTTTTTTTTCCCCCCCATTTCAAGTTCAGAGGACCTAAGAAATATATATTTTACAAATTTGGATTTTTAAATTGTATTTATTGTTTTATTTCTTTCCGTGAGAGAAATTGCGTGCGTGTGTGTGTGTGTGTGTGTGTGTGTGTGTGTGTGTGTGTGTGTGTGTGTGCGCGCGCGCGCGCGAGTGCGTGCGTGCGTGAGTCCGTCAAAGGTTAAGAAGACGTGTCCATGGCCTACATTTAACGCTCACGGGTTTTTCTGACGTTGTTTGTTGTTTTGTCTCTATATTCTCTCTGTAGCTACTGGGTTCAGTGCCAGGGGTTCCCATACGGAAATTCGGAATTGCAGGGTCCGCAGCATTTAATTATTAGTATTTTCCTTTTTGTTTTACGTGATTTATTCTCCCACGAAATATGTGTACTCAGCACCACTCATGCGTTTTTGTTGTCGATTTGACACGTTTTGTCAGTTATATGTTAAATGTTAAACCACAGGGTTTAACACTAATCGCAGATTATGATAGTAAAAATGGCGGGTTTTTTTTACTCTATATTAGAAAGTCTATAATCAATTAAATAACTTCATTATTCAGACTATACGCATCAAAACGCGAGTTTATGCACGAAATAATTCGAGCAAATTGTGAAACGTTTGTATCAACTTGAATAAAACATTTATTATATACATATATTTTTTTTTATCTAAACATCAAAGAAAGTGATTCATTTTATTTTTTACAAAAGGGGAAGGTGTAAATTGCCCACTTAGAGAAAATAATAAAGGAAAGTAAATTAAAAGGTTATGTTATCCCGGACATGTGCCATCACAGCAGAATGAGCCCGTCTTGAATGAAGGGGGGGGCAGTGGACGACAAGAAAACCACGTGTGTGAAATGGGAAGATGGTGGTGGTTATTTTCAAGCTGCCGCTATTTTATTCGGGTGGTTCTTCCCTCTGAGTACCTGCCTGATCTCCACCCGGCACACGCCGGGAGTCAATACAAGTTAACAAGTCCACTAAACATTCCTGCTCCTTTTGTTGAAATGAGAACACAAAGAGGAGGATAAAGTGCTTTGAGGTGTATAAAACCAAAAAAAAAAGGAAAAAAAGAAGAAGAAAGAAAGCCAGCCAAGTAGATTTAAAGTAGCCACTGATTTTTAAGAAGTGCTCTGAAAGGGAAGAGTGAAGGGAGTGGGGATTTATGGATGAATTATACAGTGGATTTGTCAGTTCAAATATTGGCGCACAAAGCCACATGCTGAGGATTAATGATGGCTCCAGACCTTTGGTTCTGCGCCCTCTTTTCTTCGCCCTTGACAAATTGGATTTTGGGGATGGGAAGGTCGGCCGGCCCCATTGTCTTTTCCACCGTTTAGGAGCAATTCATTATGTTGCAGGGGTGAGGGAAAGTCTCCATGTGACCATCGGCCTGTTTCCCCCCTCCGCTCACAGCTGTTGAAAAAGCCAAACTCTCTCACACGCAGCCGCGCGCTCCCAACTTGCGCGTCAACGCGCCGAGGGGGGATACCTCGCTGGCTCCATTAGAAAAGCAGGATCACATACGCCGGCGCGTCACTTCTCGGGTGGTGACTGGCCTGTCCTCATCTTCTCGCTGCCTCCTCCTCCTCCTCCTCCTCCTCTTCTCGCCCCGCTCGCCTCCACCTTTCAGTCCATCGGTCGGGCCAGTAGAGTCAGCGCGGGGTCTACATGGTTCTGGTCCCAGCGCTGCACGCACAGCCAGCCATGCAAACCACACGGGCCTCCAGCGTCACGGTGTCTGCGGACTGCTGCATCCCGGCCGGCCTGCGGATTGGACCGGTGCCGGGCGTCTTCAAACTGGGAAAGTACGTGTCGGACCGCAAGGAAGTCGGAGCCAAGAAAAAGGTACGGGGAAAAAACAACAACTTTTTTTGCATTGCATATGATTTATTGGGGTCACATTCCTCATCCCTGTTCCCAATAAAATTTGAAATCAAGATTTGAGATTTTTTTATTTTTAGTTGATAGATTAATTTGTGACTTGACTGGAGCAGGCACACCGAGTAGTTCATTTAATTGCCATTATCTATTGCGTTCTATTAATGTAATCTGTTTTGTTTTATCCTGTGTAATATTAAGGCTGAACATTTTTATATAAATAAATTGAACAAAATAATCAAAATTCACCGATTTAACAATGAACAAAAAATCTGCAATACCAAATAGAATCACATCAATTTAAAAAGTCAGATCAAACATAATAATAATAATAATAATAACTATATATATAATAATAATAATAATAATAATAATAATAATTATTATTATTATTTATATGCTTCACACTTTACAGAAAAAGTTTGGTTTTGTTAAAGCTGAGCTGTCAACGCCGAATGGGCCTTTTGTGCATAAATTGGTTTGCGCTGTCAGATTGGAAATAATTGAGTTCTTCGAGGAAGAAGCGAATTCTGTGAGTCTGAGCTGCTGCTTCACCGCCCTAATGGGCGACCAGGGATGCTGCGGGATATAAGTCATAAATATTACTGTCTTCCAAGCTAGTTATTCCAATTAGTCATTTTATTTTTAACGTTATCCACCCTTTAGCTAAGTAAAATACAATCAAATATTTTATAATAGTATAGTTATATTATATTATATATAATTAAAATAATTTTCAATTTTTTAATTAAGAATGTTTTGTCAATAGCATAGCGGGCCCAATTGAAATTTTCAACGTAGAAAAAATTTTTTGAAACTCCGGACTTTTAGTTAATGAATTGTAAAGGCATAAATCTGAATCTATTATTTGTAGTCTATATAACTGTATAAATACGCCCTGGTATTGTCCCAGCTGTCAGGGAGTGTGATGGATGCGTCTAAATGCATTGCTGGGGGCGATGCGCGTTCATCAGGTGCAATCTCTGTGTCAAATGTCACGCTTCAGTCTTTAATTTCCCTGAACAGCTTAGAAACGCTCTGACACTCCTCAAATCAGTTTCCCATATCAACTCAATTAGGCCTGTTTGTCATCCCCTGTAATAGATTATTATCAGTGCGGGCCTAACAGGGCGGATAAAGACGCACTAACCGAGTCTTGGATGCGGGCGCACCAGGTAGACGCGGCGGTTATGAATTAATCAAAGAACAAATATTAAATATTCAATCATATGAAATAATATCCGACCATTTTGCATATATTAAAATAATTTGTGAACGAATAATATGAAGTAATACATATAATATAAGAAAACGAGTTCTAGTTCTAGAATTTGTATTTGTTTATTCGTTGCTTCATTATTTGTTCGTTGTGAAATTGTTTTTGAGGTTAACTTGTGAAATTTATGATGGTTACTAATGATTCTGATGTTTCATAATTTAACATAAATTTCATGTTGTGTCTTTTTTTCTCCATTAGATTCGCATCGTCCGGGGAGAGTTTGTGGATGAATCGGGTTGTCCTGTGCCAGACTGGATTGGTTTCATACGCGCCGCCAGGAACAGCCAAGAACAAAACCTAGAAGCTGTCACGGATTTACCTGGTGGACAGGTAAATCATATTGTTTTCCATATGTATGTATTTATCTATGTATTTGTTTATTTAACTTTTTTTTTTACATTTTCATTTTTTCATTTTATTTTGTATTTATTTTACTTGTATTTAATTTTCTGCGACATTAATCGTTGACCTTCCCCCTTTAGATCTTCTACCGGGTGCTGAGGGAGATCCCTGCAGGAGAGGAGCTCAGTGTGTGGTACTCCAACCCTCTGGCTCAGTGGTACGACATTCCAACCACTGCCACCCCGACGCACGACGAAAAAGGTAAAAACACAAGTACTTGGAAAAAAAAAAACGCCTTAATGGGTTTACAGTGGTGCTGAGAAGGCCCTACAGGCCACAGATGCCTGGGACTATATATAATCGACATTCTGAGAGTCCATCATTTCGGTTAAGTGACTGTCAATACAGTGATGCTCCACCGATGGAAATCAATGTTGTTTATTTTGTAGGGCTGCATTAATGCTTTCTGATAGCCAGCCCAAATATTTCGATTTATACATAAACGTAAGATAACATCAAACATGATAACATCCTGTAAATTAAAAGAGTACAATTAAAAATAGGCGTTGTTATGTTGGAATATCAATATCAATTTTATAATAATGTTATAATAAAAACTTGTTCAAACGATTATTATAATGTTTTTCTTAAAAAACAACACCGTGTTAAAACAGCCAACTGATCCTCCCCCTAAATTATTTGGTATTTGCCAGTTTGAATTTCTTCTTATTCCAAAATGAAAACACATCAATATTAATTTATTCCTTAATTAAATAAGTATTTTAATCAATTTAGTATTCCGTGGGGGGGCGTTTTAACACGTCTCATTATTTGCGCTGTTATATTTTGGCGTTTGTGCTTTGCTTGGGGATTAATGGGACAAATGATAATCCTATTCGGACACCAGCTCAAAAACACTAAGAGGGTTTAAACATGATTACTATTAACGGATACACTTCACGAAATTCCTGCGTAAAGAGAATTGTTTATAGACAAGCATATAATGTATGTATGCATTGCTGTATGAATATGTGGGTGTGTATATATATATATATATATATATATATATATATATATATATACACACACACATTTGCTCCAAATTGAAAATTGAAAATTTGTATATTATTTTAATACATATATATATTATTAAAATTGCATTAAAATAACAATTTCCAATAATGAGCACTCATTGGGTGAAAACGTGGCTTAAAGCAGCAACTAAAAGCAGACAGACTGGACAGAAGATGATGGTGATGCAGGGGTGAACAAATGTCACCGCGTCATTAATATTCATGCATTCAAAAGCAAATAAATCCGAAAACAAGTGCTTCACGGCAAATTAGCTGGGTGCGCGAGGTATTGTTACCTAATGAATACTAACTTTTATGTGGGATGTATATTGCCCTGATTTGCGGCGGAACACTTTGTGTGCCGCTCTCCTGTGCTCACATCGCGCTCCTTGACATACGCTCCGCTATTATGCGGCGTCAACAGATGGACCAGGGCCATTGTTTCTGGAGACTTGCGATTTCAAGCCGCAGCTGCTGTCACTTCCACGGGAAAGAGCGCAGAGAGGGGAAAGTCCGGCGTTCAATGCGTGTTTTTCCGAGCGCCAGATTGGGATGGGCGTTTGCTCTTTTGATGGCAGTAATTAACAATGGCCCGTATGAGGATTACAAAATCATTACAACTATATTAACCTCTGCTAAACCAGGGCCATTATCTGGGCTGGGTGCAGTGAGCACCCTAATTACAGTTTTTTTTTTTAAATAACAAGTTGTATAATAGACTGCAATATTATATTTTTGAGGGGCAATGGTCAGAGCTTTTACATGTATATAAACTCTATAACCTATATGTTTTTATTTTTTATTTTTTGTCTCTCTGCACATCATGTGGAAATGCTGTCCCACATTTCAAATCTTTCACGCCACTAAAGTCCCGTTTCCTCCTCGTTCCCCCAGGTGAGGAGCGTTATATCTGCTGGTACTGCTGGAGAATATTCAAGTACCCGAACACACTCAAGGCCCACGTCCACTTCCACTGTGCTCTGAGCAGCGGCCGGGGGTTCGTAAGCAGCGAGCAGGCCAGAGGCTCGGAGACCTTCAGCAGGTCGCCCAAGTCCGGAGACATCCCCAACACCTCGACCTCTCCGAGGAGCGGCCACAGCACATCCATCTCGGACTCCGGCAGGCGGGCCGTGTCTACCTCTTCGCCCTTTCTCACCAAAGTGGGGCTGCCGAGGAAAACGAACTCCGAGGAACAGGACCGGGCCCTGGACATGAGCGTTACCTCAGCGAGAAATCACGGACACTTCCTCGGCCTCGGGGCCACATCGTCGGTGCTCAGCAGCATGGGCTTCCATCCGGGCGTGCGCTCCGCGTTCAAACCTATGGGTGTCTCCAAGGGCCCCGCTGCGGAGGAAACCACCGGGAAGCTCAACGGACTCGGGTTCGGCAAGCTGGTCGGGAGCATGAAGTCCGTGCGCAGCGTCAGCTTGAACGACTCGTTAAACGGCGGCAGCCATCCTTCCAAGTGCGCGCCTTCGATCGAGCCGTCGTCCCCCATCATGCCGTGCTCCAACGCCATCCGCGGTTTCCCCTTAATGCCGCACCTGGAGGAGGGCTCCGCTTTCAAGCACGTGGAGAGTCGGATGCACACCGCCCTGTCCCCCTCCCGGTACCCGCAGATGCCGCCGGGACTCCACTTCGAAAGGTTCTCTCTGCCCCAGTTCGACGGGGTCAAGCCGTACGGCGCGGACTGTAACATCCCCCTCATGCCCTTCACGGTCTACAACGGAGAGCTCCTCTACAGCTCCCCGTACTACCCGCTGAAGTTCCACTTCAGCAACCTCCTCAAGTACCCGGAGTCGGTGTCTTCGTACTTCGGCGCGCCATCCCTCAACCAAGACCTGGGGTCCATCACCAACATAGACCGGGAGATCGCCATGCACACGCAGCAGCTTTCCGAGATCGCCGTGGAGAAGAACCGGGCGCGGCTGGAGTCCATGCCGCCCAGCGCCCCGGGCCACCCGGGGAAGCCCAAGAAGGGCCACCTGTGCCTGTACTGCGGCAAGCTCTACTCCCGGAAGTACGGGCTGAAGATCCACATGCGGACGCACACGGGCTACAAGCCGCTCAAGTGCAAGGTGTGCTTCCGGCCCTTCGGCGACCCCAGCAACCTCAACAAGCACATCCGGCTGCACGCGGAGGGCAACACGCCGTACAGGTGCGAGTTCTGCGGCAAGGTGCTCGTCCGCCGCAGGGACCTGGAGCGCCACGTCAAGTCCCGGCACCCGGGCCAGACCGTCAAGAAGCACGAGGACAAGGCGGGGGGGCTGTTCGAGGACGCCGGCCAGAAGAGCGGCGAAGACGACGACAACGACAGCGACGTCGACGTGTGCTTCACCGACGACCAGAGCGACCAGGAGTCGTGCAAAAACAACGATTAATGTTTTGTATGTCCGTTCGAGACTGATAACATGTCTTTTTTTTTTTTTTTAAACGACGCTCATGGAACTCTCTTTTTCATCGTGAAAAAAACATTTTTAGGGCCTGTACGTCCCATCAAGAGCCCTGACGCGGGGAGCACTTTGTTGACGTCATCGGACTGTCCGATGACGTCGGCGGAGCGCATTCCAGCAGACGTGACGCGCTGACGTCACAGAAGTTACGAGCGAGGGGGCATATTTCTCAGCTGCGGCAGCTGCACTTTAAATCAACAAAGGCATTTCATTTTCAACACACTTAAAGCTCAGTTGTACATTTCATTCATGCATTTAAGAACTACTCTGCTCCATATCCGCATTGAATAGCATTATACTTTATTTTTTTTGCACTTTCTTGGCGAGAAGTAGCCAGCAGTACCAGTTTAATTTAATGTCCTGCTTCGGGGGATGGGGGGTGGGGGGGGGGGGGGTGGTGGTGGTGGTGTAATAATTACATTAAAGCGTATGTAAAAAAAGTGTACAGTATGATATTTCACAGTTCAGTGGAGAAGTACTGTATATGTTCTGTTTATATAAGTGGTATTGTCCCTTGACAATATTTTCTTCCTGTTGATTGGGTTGTTTGGGTTGTTCGTTTTTGAATAAACATAATTTAAATACAAAGGTGGGACTTGAGTTAATGAATTCCTTTATGTATCTTATCTTTATTTAACTTTTTCCCTTTGATATATATATATATATATATATATATATATATATATATATATATATATATATTTGGGCACGTGCAGGTGGGGGCCCGAGCCCGGGCACCTTCTCCTTTGCCCCTCCATGTCCCTGGCGCCCTTTTCATCAGGAACGGTTTTCTCGGTAACGGATTTTCTGTGCAAGACATGCATATTCATTAGGGACGTGTCCTCGGCGCGCCCGTGCGTCCCCGTGCCGCTCCGTTTCTATATTGAACGAAAAGAAGAAAAAAAAACACCGCTACCTTTAAACAAGGTCTCCAAATTGCTTTGATTCCATTTCCGCTTTAATTCTTATTCACATTCCTGGCCTTAGTTTAGGCTTTTTTTTTTTTTTATTTAAAACTGTTCGTTTTCCCCGACAAAGGGAGTAAGAGGTATCGTTTTATGACAGTAAACCGATCAGAAGTTTGAAAGTACAACACACATAAAACACACATCCAAGATTAGTTTCGTCAATGGAAAATGTGAAATATTTTGACATATGTAGAGAGTTTCTATTCAGAGGATTCGGTCAATTTAATTGTATCAAAACAAAACGCAGCAAGGACAATCACACACTAAATAAAAAAATGAAGTTCCACTTTCTTTTTACTAAGCTGTGCTGTGAGCAGGCTGTGCGTACAACTCAGGGTGCTTGTATGCCAATCCACGTCCGAGACATTGCTATATTTTGAAACGAGGCTCAATGCGCAGTTTTCAGCTTTTACAACACTTGTACCAATTATTAGAGTGAATCAATAGAGTGTGTATATAATTTACATTTGTGCAAAGTCTAAAGACACAACATACATTATGCCGACACATTCATTCCCTTTCATTACCAGTTGTGAAACCGAATAATAAGCAATAATAATAAACTGTATTTTGAACAATCTGTCTACATTGAATAAAAAAAAACAAAAGACACAACAAGAAATAAAAATCAAAACACGATAAAAAAATTGCCTAACAGATGAAAATGAATTACCTCGATTGAACAACAACAGTATATATATATATATATATATATATATATATATATATATATATACACATTTATTTATAACAATCCTTTGTCTTTTCTGTATGTGGTTATTTTTCATTGTTGGTATACAATGCGTTTCCTCCTGCGTTTGCAGGAAATAACGTGCTGTTGCACTTTTAACTGTTCATTTTGTTGTTTAAACAAACAAATAAATAAATCTTGCAACTCTGAGAATAGCTTCCTTAATTGAAATTTAATTGGTATGATATTTATTATTGTTTAGAGAAAATAAATGCAATTGACATTGCACATTAAATCGTAATTTCAAATAAACTCGTGATTATTACATACATTCTAACCTACAATGTAAAATAAAATAAAATAATTTAAAATAAAATAAAATAAAATACAATTAAATTAAAGACCTAATGAGCTCAGGATGGATGGAATTGACTACTGAGGAGATATCCTCTAATCCCCAGCAGATCCGTCTGGACCGGTCCGGTTCCCTGCACTCTCATACACTAAAACGCTGGCCCCCTGCACCACCCCATACCATTCCCCTCCCACCAGCGTTTTAAATCAATTAGTGCCGTTCATTAGAGAGGACACCGAGGGGAAAAAACAGTTTGATCAAGAGTTTGACTCCAAGCCGAGAACATTTTTTTTTCCAGGATCGGACGCTACTCTGCTGGCCTGCCACCCAGGCTAACTTGTTTCCCGGGCCGTGATTCATTCTTTTCTGGGCTGTGGCAGGTATCCTTGGTTCATAATGGCTTCGGGATGAGATTAAACTAACCAAGAACTATCAAGACAGTTTATTTTTCTTTAATTTGGACTCAACAATCAATAAAGGAGTAAAACACCAGATAAAAATCATCCATGTCCTTGCCCTAATGACCGCTTGCTTTACATGGACTTTGAACTATTCTTAGTATAAACACGGATGGCGCTAGGTGGTCTGTATCATCACAGGAATTAATTATATGAAAGAAAGTAATCTCCCAATAGGCATACGGATATAAGTAACTAGGCCCCTCATAGGTTGTGGCAGAACGTTCTCTTTGTTGCAGACATTACATGTTTTTTTTTGTCGGTTCAAAAATGCCATTACAAAGCCATATTCAATCAACATTCAACCACGTCTTCTTCAGATAACCCGACCAACAGTCCCTGTCAGCCAAGACAACAGCCAGACTGGTTGCAAGGCTGAGGAGAACCACAAAGAAGAGGACTATAGAATGAGTTATGGTATATCTTCAGTATATATCTAGCTTAGGATTTGTAGTGCTTCATTCTCATCTATGCATCTTTTAATCACGCAAATAAATAGCTATATCAATACAGTCAGGTGCAGCTGATGAATAAAAAGAGAATGCCATGTTATTATGAAGAATTCGCTTCATTCAACAGCGCCTGGAAGCTATTAATGTCTGCTAGGTGCTCTGCTTTTTAGATCCGTGGTCTCGTGAAGAACACTCAGAGGGTTTCTAAATTAGGTTGGTCTGTGCTCACGGTGAATCTTAACTTCCTCCATTTACTGCCGAGCTTTCACTGAATTCACATTCCACCATCAATGCAAGAATTGTGATGACATGGTAGATGAATGTAATGCCATCAATGCGTTTCACTTTGATTGGTGCAAAATGTACTTAGACGATCACAAATGCGGTGTATTGGCTCAAAGATAAGGTCAGGCCCATTCAGCCGATTCGCTTTGAAATTATCTCTACATGTATCATCTTTTTATGGTAAAATGAATGAGATGCACTTTAGTATGGACTCTACCTCAAATGAAGATTGGAAATCTTAATTTTTTGCCACTGGGAATTCAGCTTCTCTGCTATGGAGATACATTGTGCAAAAAAAATATAATAATAATAATCTGATAAAATAGATCTTTTTTCTGTCCATTAACTCTTGTCTTCTGCTGACGAATTCCAAGCAGAGTTGTGGAGGTAACTGCCAAGATGCATTACAAAATTTAAAAAAAAGGACAATGTAGAACAATTTCAGGTCTCAGGGCATGTGTGATTGCGTGTGTTTGTGTGAAAGTGTGTGTGTGTGTGTGTGTGTGTGTGTGTGTGTGTGTGTGTGTGTGTGCACCTGTCTGTGTCTGTCTGTGTCCATGTGTCGGCGTGTTGGAAATGTACTACTTTGATACATTTTGATGGTGATTCCCAGTGATGCCAGCAAACAGAAATGCTGGCGCTTTGGTTTGTGACATTTCCTTTCCAGGGCAACTGGAATGTCTTTCCTTGGGATTCTTCATCCTCTGGACGATTAGAACATTGTTCACAGTGCCTTTGTGCTGCTTCCTCTGCCAAGAGGCCTTGCAAGAAGGAAGGACAGCGCGCTGTTGGAACAGCTTCCACACAGGTTTGTTCTGAAAGATTCATGGACCGGCACAGAAAACTGGTGGACTTCAAAGTTGTCATTGTCGGAGAAGCTTTGGCTACTAAACAGGTAATGATGACGGCCAGAAAGTAAAAACATGCAGAAAGCCTTATTTTCCAGCATCTATGGTAGTATTTGAAAATTTCTGAATGAGTGCCTCTTATAAGGCACTCTGACAATTGTCACTCGAGTCCTTTTATGGCAGACACACACTCTCCCTTTATCACCCATTTGGTGTCTTGCCACAAGTTACAGTTTTTTAATTAGCGTGGAGACTGAAACCACTACGTGTCAATACTCTCAAAATCCTGTATTTTACAGAAAAGCTGCACCACGCTATGAGGACTAGAGATAATGGGGGAATGGTAGAAAGGGGGCAATGGGCAAATGGTCATTGTGGAGAAAGGTGACATTGCAGATAAATAAGTGTAGTGCATACTGGTATAAAATTTGACCTCCAACCAAGGTTGCCAGAGTAAATAATGACACAAACTTTTTTTTTTATTACCACGTAACCTTACCACATAAGCAGAGAGTGGTAGTGATGAAAAGAGTGGATTGTTTCATATTCACAGCTGTGCCACTTGGCCAGTTTGGACCACTTAAAGGAAGTTGAAGAGCACCTCTGCTCATTCCCCAGTCGCCACCAAAAGATATGTCGGCCGAGGCTCACCTGCAGAATGCTGGAGAGCAATTTTATGAGGACCATGGCCCCAAAATATTTGTTTATTGCTTTCCCTGAAAGATCATGGGCATGGCCTGTGACAGACAGAATAGCACAGGCACAGACGTACAGAGATAAAATACACACACACACACACACACACACACACACACACACACACACACACACACACAAAATCAATTTGGAGAAAAGAACAGGTGCAAGGATTTGCTTGGATTTTGAGAGGCTCGGGTGGGGAGGTATCCTATGGGGTGGAAATCATGCCTGGATGGAGGTTCGAAAAATTAGAGAACAAGTAATAGATTTCTGGGGGTGAATATACAGCAAATCTGATACCATAGAAACTCAGTCACATAGCAGCGCATGTAAAAAAAATCGTATATATATTTTTCTGATATTGAGATAAATATCCAGATACATCAAAAAATTTCACCTCGAAAACGTAATAGGAATATTGTTCAGGCAGTTCCGCCTGCCACACCCACCCTAGCGGCTTTTTCAAGGCCCTCCGACATAGGGACACAGGTGATGGTGTTGAAACATAACGGTGAATTGAAGAGAGTGGAGGAGATGGAACAAGCCCGTAGCAGATGGGAACATGTCGTGACCAGGGCTCCCCCCGTGTGTGTGTGGGGATGGGTGATTTAACCTGTGCTCGTTGATTGCTCTGGTGAGTAACAGGTGTACAGCCACCCCTGATCCAAGGCCCAATTAACTAGACAAGACAGGTGTAGCTGCTTAAACCACAGCACCCCCACACCACATACCTTACCACCAAACTGAAAAACCAGATAAACCTACTCCCCCCACAAAGCAGAGAAAAAAAGAAAACAATTCAATAAAGCCTGGACTCTGAAACAGGGTTCCCATACCTCAAACAAACAAAAGCGTCCAACAAAAACGGTCCCGTTTTCTGGAAAACCGGAACAGCACGGTCCATCAGCAACCCTCCCCCAGGGCAACGAAACAGACTACCCCCTCCTCCCCTCCAGAGTGTGGGGCTTCTGTGCTGACTGGTGGAGGAGTAGCCGGGCTTGGCTGTTGCAGGGGGCTGATTGGAGGGGTGGCGTGGCCGTCACCTTACTGACCAATATAAATATACAATAAATGTAACTTTATAACGAGCAAAATTACTAGTTATTTGGAATTTTGTTTCCAAATCATTTCCTTAGCCTCGCATTTTGGTGAAGGCCTGTTGATGGAATGATGGGAGATGGAAACAGGGAGGTGATGACTCTGTTCAGTACCATCATTACCTGTTCTACATAAAGCAACACCTGCTCCCTCCACAATGAGGCAAGAACGGCACGATCCTACGCTACTAAACATAATGTCTGTTCAAGGCCAGCATCCACATTCTGCCTCCACCACATTTTAATTTAAGTAAAATTACAAGACCCAAGACAGAACTAGCACAAGAAAATCAACGCATCGCCCAGTTTGTGTCTGAACAGTTGAAAAATTTGATTGGCTGTGTAGATATTGAGCTTGAATACGATGTAGAAGATGAATGTCTGTGAAAAAGAGCCTACATATGCTGTTTGCCTGTTGCACTTATTTTATATACTGTGTATTATTATAGACCCTACTTAGTGGATATATTTTTTACTTTCACTGTATGTGTATGCATTTTTTTCACTTTACTGTATCCTGTAGGAACTGAAGCCTGTTTCAGATTCTATATTTTGGTTTCAGTACCTCTGTCCCTCAGTATCTTTTCTTTTTGGGGACAGTGGATCGGAAGCAACTGCTGCGCTGTGGGCGACGCGCTCTCACAGATCAGGGGAACTAGGAGAGGAGGGCAGGTGACGCAAATAAACACACGACTGGTCGCACAGAGCTTGGAAAAGGGCAAGAACCCACACAGATGCATGAGCACGCGTAGTGGCACACGAGCAGCCAAGCCACCCCTTCTGATCAAATCACTGCCTTTCCAAACCAATGTTGACTTTCTTAGTGAAGCGGGAGCTCCAGCATCCCAGGACCTAAATGAGGTACCATCCATCTCACGGAGACATGTGCTCATGGTGATGGACATCTGGGACAGTGGATGTGAAGGGCCCGCCGTGCTGCAGGCAGCTTGATCTACCAGTGCAGGTAAACCATGAGCTGAGCGCAGGTACACTAAACACAATACACAACTGGTCTCACACACACACACACACACACACACACTGTATCTGCACACAAACATGGCAGGAGGCACCAGAAAATACAGTTCTACTGATTGTAAGCCAACATGAATTTGGATACACGGTACCTGCACAGAGATAACGATGCAGACACGTTTATGTGCCTGGCCTCCACACAAATAAAAACACACTAATAAAGGGAAGAAATATCATTGTCTACTAGGAGGTAAAGACGTATAGGTTGACAGACAGGCATGTGCTGTACATGGGTCTGCTATCTCATCTCAACATTCTGCTTCTGTCATTTTTCTATTCAGAGAGTGTGAAAGGCAACTTGTTTTTCTTAACGGTACAGTAAAAGAAGGAAAAATACTTTCTATAAGGACATATGATAGCTATGGATATTAATTAAGGACCAGACCAAACAAACGCCTTGCATCATTCACTCTTTAGCAGTCTAGCAGCCGCTAAAAAGACTGAAATGGGGTTCCACGCCTCAGAACAGACGGCCTGACAAGTTTCCCACAGATTAAATAACCGAAAGGGGTGGCATCCAAGTGCGAGCTGCGAATTTGTTCTGTAACAGGATGTGGCGTGGAACCATAACCGAGACTGAGCCGGACCGGAGCCGGCCTCTCAGGTTCAGGGCCAAGTAGGGAGGACACTGTGGCACACCAGCTGTGGCCTACTGGTATGCCCTCCGTCCCCGCCGCACCTCTGCAACATAAACACATGCTAAACAGGCCGATCGTCCTTGCCGCCCCCCCATTCAGCTGCAAATGAGCCCGCTTCGGGCCCCTGCGCTGCCACCGTTTGATGTGGCAAATAATGAGCATGAATTTTCATTTGCGCGGTTTTCTGAAAACCCCTAATGTGTGTTGTTTGTCCTGCAAGCCAGATCCCTAGTCAGGTCTTTGTGCTGAGGTGTATAATAACTCAAGGTAAGGTAGGCAAATAGCAAGCGGCTTCCCCGGGTCGTATCGGACGCGTCTCCTCAGAGTTGGACAAAACAACGTCTCAAACCGCGTCTCGCGGCTCCAATCGGAGCGAGGTGTTCCGCTGCACCAAAACAAAGAGGGCGACACGCCGAGCTCAGCGTCTCAACATGTCACAGAGACGCACGGTCGCCCTAGGTAGACCAGGAGCCCAGTGCTGGTACACTTAACACAATACACACATCTGGTCAGACAAATATGAGAAATATCACACAATTAAATCAGACACTTATGCTTAAGGGACTGGTCGCTACCTGTCTCATGGCAGGGTGCAACAGTATCACAGGAAGTGAAGGAGTTCCCGAAAGAGGAACAAAAAACATTGAACAAAAAAAAGATTAAAAGACACAAAGGCATTAGCAGGTCCACTTCTCATCGAACGGCCAGTGGGTTTAAGCATAGATTTAATTGGAGCCTACAGGCTGCACCAAGCTGCTATCGACAGCCTGCTTGCGCCGCTCTAAATGGATGTAACGGTTAACTGGTCGACACATCGCTATTGTGGGGTTGTTTTTAGTGATCTATTAGGGTTATATGTGAGGCTTTTATTTGCATAATCCGGCGCTTTGACTTTAATGTGTGGCCAGCAGTGTGCCTGGTAGCTCTGCCGTGGCAGCATGGAGAGCTCTCTGTCCTTTTTGGCTGCGTCAGTGGCTAAAGATGTGTTGAATGCGGCCCATTGATTTCCTCATTACGCTCAGCCTACTAAACAACCAGGGGACTGCTAATGCACTCGTCATTACTATTCTATCTGGCCAGAGAGAAGGTCTCCAGAGACCAACTTCCCTCAACATTCCCCAAGAATTGCTATATATACATGGGAATAAAACCAAGGTAGAATAAGTAAATACTCACTATGGAAAGAGCATCTTTGCAAGCCTTTGGGTAACGTGTGTTGCTGCATTGACAAACACTGCTCTACAATTCCAACACATGATAATGCCATAAACAACCATGGTCATTCAACTTTGGCTGCTAATATGGAAATGCTCAAGGCTTTTTTTTCTTTTCAAAGACAGAAAATGACATGAATTTTTTTTTGTGTTTGTGTATGTGTGTGTGTGTGTGTGTGTGTGTGTGTGTATGTGTGTGTGTGTGTGTGTGTGTGTGTGTGTGTTTGTGTGTTGTGTGTGTGTGCATGGGCGTTGTATTATGTCTGCCAGTCTCAATGTCATTGCCATGTCACCTTTTTACTTTTTTCTCTTGCTGTTCAATTGGGAAAGGCAGCTTTTTTTTCCCTCCCATTTAAGCCACTGCCTGGAGACAAAAGTGAAATGAAAATACTTGCTTGATAGGTTTGTCTGTGCGATCAGTCAAAGTTTTAACCAGGTTATTAAATAATCCCTTTTCTTCAAAAGTGATGCCTTCTAATACACATAAAACAAAATCATTGCATTGTTTTTCTAAATCTCCCGTCAGTCAGTGCTCGAAGGAACAAAATCTGCCCCCCCCCCCGCATGCCCGAAAGCCGGTGTTTCATAGATTTCAAGGATAGCATCCTCATGAGACAATCATTACCAAACATCACAAAGGATAACTATCTCAACACCTTGCTTACATTCAAAGGCGATTCATACCGACAGGACGAGAGGAGGACCAAAAAACGAGAGCGAAAGGGAATCCCAAAAAGAAGAGCGAGAGAGAGAGAGAGAGAGAGAGACACAAAAGCTGAGGTAGATAGCCAGAGAAAGTAAAGGGCCGAGAGATAGAGATAGAGCGAGAGAGAGAGAGAGAGAGAGAGAGAGAGAGAGAGAGAGAGAGAGAGAGGCAGGGGGAAAGACACATTTATAAGGGCCGGAGAGGGGGCTCCTTTGGGGTGCAGTGGGCTGTGAGACAGGTCCATTCAGCCTGATCTAAGTGCCGTGTCCCACCGCGCATCAACGCTCTCACCCAGGCAGCCGCGCCGGCCACGGAGTTTAGAGTTAACCAGTCAACTCCATTACAGTGCGGGCGGGGGCGGGGTGGAGGTGCAGGGGGGAGTGCGTGGTGGTGGTGGTGGGGGAGGGCGTGGTGAGGGCGTGTACGGACCTGCCACACCAAAGGGATCACGCCGGCCAGCCAAGAATATTAATTGCTTTTAAATGAAGTGGAAGTCTCTTTATTGGGTGTCTGGTGTTGGTTTGTTATCGGTGCCCTGAAAGGACTCCCTCTGCTCTTTGGTCTCGCCGCCTTTGAAAGGAGCGACTGACTTCAGATGAGGTCATTGATCAGCGGGGGCTGTATTCTCCCAGTGGGGTTTTTTGTGTGTCCCTGCCCCTTTAACTACCCCACCATTGTGCCCCGCCAATTCAATCCACAATGTGCCGCGGTCAATAAACATATCTGTTAATGATACGTTACTTGGAGTAGCTTTGCTCCGACCGTCTTAAGACGGATCAACAAGCGGTCAAACTTTACTTCACCCATGAGAAAAAAAAATCAGTGCTTTGGAGTTCTCAAGTAGGCCAGTGCTGACCTTGCTTTGTGGCCACTACCCTAGGCCAGATCTTCATATGGAGAGATTGTCCAAACACACAAGATATATCAAGGAGATTTAAGAACACGAATGTGAATGTCGCGCACCTGAGAGTTGGCCACGGGGGGTTGGCTCTATCGCCTCACTCTTGTGGGCAATTCCTCGGCTGGGAGTAAACGCGTTTCCACCTGTGAGCCTTGTTAGGTACCTGATGTGGTTGAAATCGTGTGTGTGTCCACCTCTGGTCGCTCTGTGTGTGCAGCCTAGCGGGCTGGATCAGGGGGGTGGTGGTGGGCGTGGGGGTGATGGTGGTGGTGGTTTGGGGGGGGGGGGGGGGGGGGGGGGTGCGTATTGAGGACATTATCTGTAATTCCGTCTGCTGTCTCCGTTAAAAAAGGGGGCCCAGGCACCGAACAAAGCCCTGCCGCGAGACAGCTCCGAGGGAAGAAGACAACGACACTGGGATTTCACATTGCCGTGAAAAAGGTTAGATATTAATCTAGCTGAGAGCAGAAAAAACATGCTACAGGTTGCTTTCTAAGCTTCCTTTGTGGCTGTATTTCATTGTGTTGTGCTGTCTGTCTGGTCTGTGAATAGCGCTCTCCTTCCCACTCTGTCCATTGAAAAAAATTGGTTTCTAAATACACGCTATTAGAATATTTGAGTAGATCACTAATAAGTTATTAGTTGCAATTACTGGTCATCTATTAGTCTGGCATAATAGACTGATTAGGCTGTGGGCCTTTTAACTTCTGAATAAGTAATTTGGAAGACTGCCACAATTTGACAAGGGAAAGAAAAGGACGCCTTTATTCAGCCCATATCTCGCCATTGTACTAAGAGACATGTTATAATGGGATTACTCGGTACATGCAGTGGACTGATAAAATCAATGGCCAATGCATCATTTTGGTGCCATTGTCTGCATAATTCACAGGAAAGCGAGCCGAGGCGAGATTTGGGCGAGTGAGAGGGCATTTAAAACGCGGAGGACCGTGAGTACTCTTGCATATTATAAAATCTATATTTCCCGAGCAGTCATTACTAGTCAATTGCGAGACGTATACACTTCCCTACCCCGCCATTGTACCTTCGGATGATTGCATTACAATTTCGCTTTAGGATTTAAAAAAAAACATTTTTGGGATGCACACGAGGCTTAAAACCTTCCCCAGGTTAATGTCACATTTGCTTTGAACGTGACTGTGGGAGTCTCTACCCACATGTATGGGTTCAGGGAGGGAGACGGAGTCGTTCGGGCAGTGGAGCGTTGACATGGCGAGGATTTTATTCATGAGGCTTACAGAAAGTCGCGCTGGCACAACAGAAAGATGAACTAGAAATGATTAACAGAGTTTGTATGCTGTGCTCGTGCTCCGGACCACAGGCGTTTCCATGTCCTGTGCCTCCGCTGCCTCCACTGAATGACAGAACAACATACTGTATAAGAAGACTCTCCCGCCGGGTCCGACCAATCAGTGTTAAAGAGGCTGATCGGGCAGACCCCGAAAAGCTGCGCCGCCTTGGCCAAGCGTCCCCTACAGTTGTGGCTTAACCACGCCGCCCTCGTCTGCCACAGTGACCTGTGTCCGCCTCCACTGCACAGGTAGGACTGGTCCTTTGTTGAACATTATAACAAAGCCTTCATTCACACTCTTTACTCCTCCCAAGGACGCGCCATCATCACAGTACGCATCGTCCTTGCCTGAAATCTTTTATAAAGAAAGAACAATGTCTGCTCCTCTGGTAACAGGCCCCGGCTATTTCTGTTTAAGTCTTTCTTTCTCTTTTTTCTCGGCATCGTCGGTTCTCTTTGGCGACAAACCAGGCTTGTGAGGTTGGCATCCAAGCCGTCTGAAAATATTTCATATCAAGACGACAGAGAAGTAGAAGTTAATCTATTAATTACTGAAGGAGAAATTAATGAAAATCATCAAGCAAAATTTCAATGGATGACAACAGGCAAACGGCTTCGGTCATAAAGCGTCTGTGTCGTGAAGAGATGAAAGGAGCATATCGGTGTCAAATTGAGGTTAAGCTCCTTTACTATGACCACACACACACACACACACACACACACACACACACACACACACACACACACACACACACACACACACACACACACACACACACACACACACACACACACACACACACACCTCTTTCAAACTCCTACTTGAAATTCATGGGTCCTTTACAGATCCTTTATCCAAAGGCCATATACTGTATATATATATATATTTTGATTTTTAATATTGTCTCTATTTTCCGGGTTTTGGAAAACTCTAACGATATGGTCAGAAACCCACCTTATAATTGCCTCCTGGTCCTGCCGACAACTACGGTAACACATATTTTTGTCATAATGAGTCATTTTCCGATATTTTGTAAAGTATATTAATTGTAAATTGCCTGATAAAGCCATGGCACTTCTGCCTTTTCAAATGGAATCAACAAAAACAAAATTATAATTCAACAAAAATATGTGTAGTCATTGGGACCAGGGAAACATTTTAAGGGAGGTTTCTCAACCTATCGTTCGGATTTTCCAACACCCGAAAAGGGAGACAATGGTCCTTATACGAGAAGGCAGACGCAGAGTTTACGTTTTCAAAACAGCGTTCATCCCTCTGAGGTGAGCAAAGTACGCCTGGCACAGAGGGATGAGTTTCTCCTTGGCCTCGGCGGACAACAAAGTGCGCACCGCTGTCCCGACTTTCCCCCCTCCGCTCTCCCCGCCGCTCTGGCTCTTCCTCGTCTGTTATCTTATCATAATGTGGTCGGGAGGGTGCAGCTGGTGGTGACACGGGGTTGATTATGCTGTTCCCACAGTGACATATTGAAAGGATGGCGGAGGAAGACGCCATTGTTGCCCTTGATCTGTGGATGACAGCGCTGCCTGTTGCACCAGCCACAGACTGGCGGCCGCATGTTGCGAGGGGGAACAGGGGCAAGGGTTTTTGGGGGGGCGGGGGCTAAGCCTGGACACACACTGCCGCGCACACGCCGAATGTACACAAAGGTGCGTTAACAAAAGGACGCACGCGGTCGGACGACACACACACACCCCGGGCGCAGAAGTGTAACGCAAGGTAAACTGGAATCTGCTTAAAAGCACAGCACAATATAGTGCACACAGGTAAAAGAGAACAGCGTGTGAGCGGCGTCGGCGGCGTGGAGTGAGTCAGTCCAGTCAGTCACTCCAGCTACATCGGCAGGCTCAGTTTGATGATTTGGTCGGTAATTGCCGCCCGCAAGTGGGCCACTCCACATGAATGGAAGTGCAGTAAAGCGCCAGAGGCCATGATCATTCTCTGCTCTCAGGTAATAGCCTTTACCACCCCCCACTCTCCTCCCCTCTCCTCCCTGGTGCCCCCCTCCGCCCCTCTCTCTCCCCCCTCCCACTCCGCTGCTTCTTGGGCTGAATGAGAGGATAAAAGTAGCCGGGGCTGGGGGAAAAGGGGGAAGGGTATACCAAGAGGGCGCTGATATAGGCGGTCCATAATTACCTGTAATGACACTTTTGTCTTGGGGCATTAGAGGGCATGTTCTTGAAGTCACCCCGGAGGTGGAGGTGATGGTTTTGGTGACGGAGGAGTGTCAGGGCGGTTCAGAAGCAGGAAGAGTCGCGCTCGCCTTGAGTCCTCTCATCCCTCTTCTCATCCATATGTGCAAGTAATAAGTAATTACCCAAGTCTCATTGAAGTAGCCCGCGCAACACACGCTCCATCTCCCTCTCAAGGCGGATGAATACCCACCACTCACCTATTACGCCAAGTGACACTCCCGGAGAGATACCGACATACTGTCTCAATCTTCCTCTTCAGCCAAACCTCCCCAGTCGCATTTGAGGAAACAGCTGCCGCCCTTTGAAGTCTGACTGGCCTCAAACCAGGTCAGCATGGCCAATGCACCCCACAAGTCAGAGCTGTTCACGCCGCCATTATGTACGAATTTGAATATTGTACATAGTTTTAGACCATGAATTACCCGCACCTGGACATTGATCACTGAGTCTGTTATAAGGACATGTCATTGGATAAACACTGGACTATCAGGTATGGTACGACCTTCAAGAATGAGACATACACATACAGTATGTCTGTGCAAAGTCATTTGTTACCATACTTTAAGTACATTTTAGTATTTCAATGTACTTTAAGAGACAACTTTTTTACACCATATCACATTACATACATTACATTACACTACATTTCCACTATATTTTAAAGCAAATACTTTTTAGTCTAGTTCATTTCGAACACAGCTGGGTTACTTCGGATTTAACAAAAATCTTCATTTATATGTATATTTATTTGTTGACTATATGAAAAGGTCTTATCCTAACAAAATCCTATCCTATTTAAAAACATGTAAATTGTAAAATATTTGCACAAGCACGAGAAAAAAAAGTCTACAGTAGCACTTCATGTCATATTATAGGTTCTGTTATATCAGGGCACTAGACAGAACAAGTACTTTTACTTCTACTAAGTAGAAATGCCAATGTGTTACATAGTTTCTGTTGTTATGTTTGTATGTATATCTCGCACATCTGTACAGTATTCCCTGGTATTCCTTGATTTTCATTTTCTCAGTTCTCAAACATTGCACAGCAAACATTGCACTACGTACATAAACATACACATATACATATACATGGTTTATGTGGTTGATTATTGGTATATTTTAAATGCTTTATAGAGACTTTTTTTATTTGATCTTACTCCTACTTTTAATTTTTTTATTCCTGTTTTTTATTTTATTATTATTATTTTTTTTCTATTTGTAATACTCTGTCCTGCACAGTCTTTGCAGTTACATTACATTTCAATGCATGCTTTACACCGTGCAATATGTTTGTGACAAACAATTTGAATCTTGAATCTTTAAAATCAGTCTTACTAGATTAATTTTGTGTCATTTTGTGTAAGGGGATTTGTACTTTTACATAAGTTAACAGCTGGAGTACTTGTTCCACCACTGCACACATACACACACACACACACACGCACACACACACCACCAGCTTAAACCGTACGCAACTTATACACTCACACAGGTATCCACTTCCTTCTGAAGCCTTCAGTTCTTATAACACAAAATAACCACGTTTAATTTAACACATATTTTGAAAACCCTGATGGTGGCAGTACAATTACTATTTTCTTGCACCCATAATCAACTGGTAAAAATGTGGAAAAATGTGGAAGCGTTTAAGTTTCATTGTTTGTGGGAA